>NC_088990.1:7765079-8068202 GCF_963932015.1 Anas acuta | reverse complement strand
TTAATCCTTACTTTAATCCTTACTGCCTCTCCGTGTCCTGGTAGGTTCGACCCTCATCTCCGGCTGCTTGAGAGACCAGTGGTGGTTTGCTCTCGGGAGGGCAGAGCTTTAGGTTCCCCATCTCTGCCATCTTCCAGTGTCTTTTCAGGAGGCTTGAAGAGACATTCAGTGGGTGAAATGGTGGGCCTTGGGAGGAAGAGGCTCTAATACAGCTTTACCTCTAGTGGGGGGTCTCTAAAATCCATCTAGATGGCTAAGAAGGAGCCATTTAACCAAAAAAATTGGTCTGCAGATAAATCTTCCATTTTCATACGGTTTGAAAAGGCTGGTCTTGCTGTTTCTGTTGACATACAATTTTATATTGCAGTGCCTAATTTATCCCCAGAGTGAGAGCCCATGGAAATGGCCTCTGATTGCAGAGCACTTTTAAAAATAGATTTAAAAATACCAAACTGAACACATCTTTGAGATTACAGGGAGCTTCATCTTGAGTAGTAAATTATTGTGAATTGGGGAGAGAGAGGAGCAGACCAGGGACTGTGCTTTATTTAAAGAATGACCCTCCACATACCCAGCCTTGTGTAGGAGGGAAAGGGCTTTTTGAAAAGCCAAATACCAAGATTGTGACTCTCTTGCTGGGTTCTTGTGTGCAATTTTCAGGCAGGGCTGGCTAGCACTTCGATTCAGAGGAAGGGAGAGGAGAGTGGCCCTCCAGGAAGAACATGAGGATCTCAATAGGCTGTGCTGTTAAAACGTGGAGTGTGTCTGCTCCTGAAACAGCATCGCCTCTATCTGCCATCACCTGTTCTTTCCAGGCTGAAAGCAGAGTGCTTCGTATTGCTTGCTGGCATGGGGAGGAGGGGGGAGAGAGAAATGTGCTCTAATATTAAAAGCATTCTCTGAGTTGAAACCAGAGGAAAAATGCAAAATACCCACATCCACAAAGCGCTGGTGGAAAAGGAAATGGCTGGGAGGCAAAATGGCAATTCTGTTCCCATAACTGAAAAAGCAGAGAAAAAAAATGGTCGAAAGAACTGAGGCAGCTGCAGGGAGGATTTGAGCCCTGTCAGTTGGAGCTCGGCTGCCTGGTGAAGGTACCAAATCCCTGAAACCTCCACCGGAGTACTGGGGAGAGTGGGGTCAGCACAGAGTCCTCTGATCCCCCAGCAATGCAGAGTGATGGTGTAATGTCTGCTACACAGCGAGCCTGTGCTCATGTGCAGAGAAGGTTCGAGAAAGGAAGAGCTTTTTAGACGAGTCTGTCTCATCAGTGCTTTGCCTCATGCCCTTGGCACTGCTCGCTTCTTGCTGAAGCTGTGCTCCTGAGCTCACCTGTTTGGGGACACAAAAGAGCTTCCTCGGACCCGCAGGCAGGTTTCTGGTGGCAGCAGCAGGACACGTCTCCTGTTTGCCTTTACCACAAGGCCTGGTGGATGCTGCCCACCTGGCACTTCCCACCCAGGCTATCCCATTAAAGATTTTTTTGTTGTTGTTGGAGATCTAAAGGGACCTGCAGAGTTGTTTGAGGTGTAAGGTGGAACCTCTCACCCCTGAGCAGGATTGGATCCTGCTAACTCCAGCTAATTGGTCAGCTCACCCCGCCAAAACAAGGGCAGAGTTTTCTCACTGATGGCACTAAAAGAAATCGTTGCAGACAGCGGGAGGCCAGCTGCCCCGGGAGGGGCTTCCCTCTGTAGCCAAGAGCCAGACCCCCAGCTGAGGACCTCTGCCTCTGAAGGATACCAGAGCCTGAACGAGGCTCTTGTCTCTGTGAAGAGTCCAGATGGCAAAGTCAATAGCCGGGAACAGCCCTAATGGACTTTTCCTTCCTTTCAGATTTTACGCTCGTGATTCTGGCCTCCTGAAGTTTGAGATCCAGGCGGGACTCCTGGGGCGACCCATCAACCACACGGTGCGGCGCCTGGTTGCGTTCACCTTCCACCCCTTCGAGCCCTTCGCCATCTCGGTGCAGCGCACCAACGCGGAGTACGTGGTGAACTTCCACATGAGGCACAGCTGCACGTAGCGGGGCGCGTGGCCGGGGCGGTGTTCTCCTCGGGTCTGGGCCTCTGCCACAGACACACCAAAGCCGGGCTCTGGCACCTTCTAGGAAACCAAACCCTCGCTCGTCTCAAGAAACCTGACCCGGGAGCTCCTACCAGCCTGCATCCCTCAGCCTCAGCTGGGGGAAGGCGAGCAGCTGAAGGCCTGGGGATGTTTCTTCTGACTCTGCTCGCACTGCGGCGTCCCCACCGCGCTGAGCGCTGCTGCTGCTCCCTGCTCCTGTTGGTGAACAAAGCGTAGCTGAGATTCCTCGCGTGATTTCCCAGCGGCGTGTCTGTTTTCTCTCCTGTTGTGTGTCTGAGGATGGCGAGTCCGGAGCTTTGCAACGTGTTTGTGGAGCGCTCCCTTCCTACCTTGTCAAGACAAACAGCCTGTCCTGGAGGGAATGGATGGGAGCCACGGGGAGGGTTAAAAATCCAGCTGCCTGTGTTTGGATCTTCAGTGGTAATAGGGAAACGAAACCCTGTTCTCATCCACACAATCTACCCACGTGAGTTTAATATGCAAGAGGTTAGGAAACAAAAAAGGTGTGAGAAATCACCGGGATCGAGAGAGATGAGGCGTGCTCCTGACTCTTATGCAAGTCACTTAATTTTTGTGCCTTAGTAGCTGTAAAGCCCCTCCGTGGAAGGTGGTGTGTGAGCACCAGGAGGCCAGTGCAGCTGCTCGTGTCTGTAGCCTATGAAAAGGTGGGCACAGGAGGAAGGTGGGTGGCTGGGAGAGGCGTGGGGAGCAGCGACGGCTCCTTGCTCACGTCGGAGGACTTCTTTCTGCAGAGCACGGACAAATCCTGGTGGGCATCTTCAGGTTCTGCTGCTGAGGAGAGAGACCCAGCTGCTGGCACCTCCTGCGCGCTGGAGAACGGACCTGGAGAGTTAGTAGCATTTGGGTTCCCCCAGAAAGGAAGGAGGAGACCTGAATTACTGCGCGTTGCTGCAGGTTTGCAGTTGAGAGCTGCGTTTGTTGACTGAGGTTGCTCACCTCCCCCCGTGGGGTACGCTGTTCTCTGTGAGAACCCCTTTGGACATTGGCAGGCTTCAAAGCACAACCGGCTGGTGCGTGATATTCAGCGTGCTGCTGACCGGACCGCTGCAGTGTCTGTGCTGCCTCTAGAATAAGCTCCTGGGTGAAATATTTCCTGTCCCGTGAGCTGGAGGGGGTGCTGGGCTGCCCTCCTCTGTTAAAAATGGAATTTTTGTGGTTGTAGATGAACATCTGGGTTTATGACTGTGTGCTGGAAGGCGCTGCAGCCATCCCATGGGAGGTATAGAGGGGGTTTTAGAAATCTGGTGCTTGTACGTGGGAGACCTCTGCTTTAGAGGGCCCTGTTGGTGTCATCTTTGGACCAAAACGGGCTGTGGGTGCTGTGGCCTGGCCCTTGGAATCAGCCGTCACTCTCGGTCTCATGGTATTTCTCTCCTCTCCTCGCCCCCCTAAACTTAATTCTAGGGCAAGACACTGTATTTCACTGCTCTTCTCCTGCTGTTTGCACTGTTGGTTTCTCAGGTCTGTCAGGAGCGACTTCAGGTCGGAAGACGGCTGGCAGAGGAGGCGCCAGGCCACGCGTGCTTTGGGTCTGGGCTCCTCTCCACCTAATAACACTATTTGTCAAGGTCTTAGGTTTTTATCCTGCGATCTGTTCCTCAAACATTCAATTAAAGCTCCACATGGAGAATCATTTGCACACTGTAGACCATGGAATTACCTCCTTCCTGCACCCCTTCCACGTTTGTTCACATTTTCAGTATGAGGCTGTTCTTTCCCAAAGCTTTCAGCAGCTCCGTCCAAGACTGGGCTTACTCCTTGGTGTCACGGCCTGGGACGTCAGTGCTTGTTAAAATGGCTGTCAGATCTCCGTTTAGATCTTTTTTTTAGGTGGCAAAAATGTAAAGCACTTCAGCATTTCTGCAGTAGGGGCTTTTGCCAGGGTCAGGCTATCCCGAGTGAAGCAGAGAGCGTGGCACAGCAGACGATGGATTATTGGACCTGGGGCTGAGAGACCAGAGGTCTGTTCTGAGCTCTGCTATTAAATTGTTCTGTCACTGGGGGCAAATCTATTCCTGTTCCAGCTGGTGTTTTCTTCTCTGTAAATGAGGCCAAAACCATATTTTAAGCTTTTGTAAAAAAACACTTTGAGATTCATGGATAAAAAGTGCTGGGTAAGTGCTAAGTATTTTCTTATTATGTTTGCAGACAAACCGATTGATTCATTCTGGGTACTAATTGCCTTGGAGTAGCGTTGCAGATCCTCTGGTTGTGGCTGCTGCATTTTATATCTACAACAGAGTTAATTTTATTACAGAAATGTGTCGGAAGAAAAGTCTCTCATGCTTGAAATTTTGATTCTTTATTTAAAAAAAAAAAAAGCGTGCGGTGGGGAGGGTGGGAGGCAAGGGGAGATATTTTCTACCTGATATTTTTCCTAGGCTAGGATGAAGATTTGTTAGCAACACAAGACAAAAATGGAATAAACAGAATTTGCTTTAAGAGCCTGACTTACTGGTTTTGTTTTCCTAAAATCTCAGGGGTGTAGCCAAGAATTCCATGGCTGAGAAGGGCTGGGAGGGCCGTGCCTTGCACTGTGCAGGCACACACTGACTGCTGGTTTGCTGCCTCTTCTTGGCATCTGGAGTACTGGTGTGCTCAGGGTGTTCTTCCATGGGTATTTCTGTGGCTGCTGCAGATTTCTCAAATTCTTCTCTATAGAAGCTAATGCTGGGGGAGGAATACTTGGCTTGCAGTTGTTTTTCCCCATTTTTTTATTGTATTACTAGCCTAATTGTACTCAGACTCTTCCTTTAGTCCATTTGTCTGGCCTTGTGGCCATTTGCTGCAGGTGTTCCACCATCAAGAGGTGAAAGTGGATCAACACAGCTCGCTTGGCAGAAGTCATCACCTACCCCTTGCTTTTAATTGGGTAAGGCACTCACATTTCCAGCTGCGTGTTGCTCCCAGCCACGAGGATCAGGGCCGGGAGTATCCAAACGATTCTCCCCAAAGTCTGGGAGCCCCCTGCAACCCGCTGCTGCTCTGTAGTGCCCCAGCATCGTGCCTGTGGGTTCCTGTATCCGTCCGCATCGTGGTCCTGAGAGCTGCTTTCCTTTGAACCCGTCCTCCATTTCGTGTCTGCGCTCCTCTGATGCTTTCCTTTGGAGACCTTGAGCATGTCAGAAAGCTCTTGAGCCTGTGCCTTTTCAGAGTGGCACTAAGTGACAAGGAGATGCTTTGCTTGGAAACCACGTTTGGCAGGCACTGGAATCCCATCTTTTGTTACTTCTCGTGCTGCCTGCTTTCAAAAAAAACAATATAAAAGCAGGACACTTGCGATATTTGTTATATAAACTGCATTAGGCAGCGAGCCGCAGAGATCCCGATGGAATCAAGCCGATGTGTCCATTAGCGGCACGTCTCTGCTCCAGACTCCTCTCGGTTCACCTTCCAGCCCCGAGCAGCTGCCCCCTGATTTAGCTCCCTGATGTCCTCTATTTATTTACCGACCCCTCCTTTTGCTCAGGTGCTGGCGTGCCTGTTACGCTTCCTTCCCTTGGTCTCTCGTGACCCAGCTGGAAGAATCACGCTGCTGATGCTTTAGTTCATACATTTCTCTTTATGTGTCTGTCCTGTTTCTGTCCCGTTCCTCTTCTGCTGTTTCTCCCTGCAGGATCTCTCAGGACTTTGAGAGATGGCGATGGCTGGGAGGCAGCAGAACGGGTGGCCTGACAGCTTCCCTCTGTCTCTGAACCTTTATTAGAGAGCTGGGTCCTGTGGGCACGCGGTGGGACAGGATTTTGGGGGCTTGCTTTTGCACTGCTCATAGCTGTTGGCATGCCGGCACACCTGTACCTTCCTGCCTTGTTAGCGTGGCTGGAAAAGCTCTTCTGGCCGAACGCTCCTCACGAGAAGCGAACGGTGAAAGGGCTTTTATTATTTTTGCTGGCCCTTGGCTGCTGAGCAGGGGGTGGAGGGCACTGTGTGTACCTGTAGGCTTTGTGCAGGGGGAATTTTTTACCTTGTCTCTTTGTTTCCTCCCTCCCATGAGCCAAATCCTTTCCTCGGGCACCTTCTTGCCGTCTGTCTGGGATTTTGCCATTTGGCCACTGAGGCAAAAAATCATACAGGAACAAGGCGATGGGAATTTGGGGATAACGCTGCAAAGCCTCTGGTAGTTTCTTGATGCTGAATTCAGCCTCTGTAGAGCCAGGAGCACGTTGCTGGGCGCTGCTCGGAGGCGCAGTGTGGAGCGGTGCTGGATTAGGTGTTCCTGCTGCCCTTGGCCAGCACCGGGAGATTTCGGCGCTCGCCCTCCCGCCTCCGGCCCAGCGTCGCTACGGCAACGGGGAGAAACAGCCATCCGCATGGAAACGGCCTTGCTGCGCCTGGAATCGAGGGGAAAACGGGTCAAAAGGCGAGTTTGGAGGGGCGAGGGGCACCAGCAAGCCAGCCGCGGCTGGGTTGATTCCTGCCACGAGCCGCAGTGGCGCTGGGGACCCCTCCTGAAACAGCAGCATCGCCCCCGAGCAGCCCCGGCATGCTCCCAGCTCTCCAGCCTTGAAGGATGGCTTTCATTACCGCCGCCCTGGTATTTTCAGCCCGTCCCGATGTCAGGGTAAGGCCCAGACCGGCTGCGCTGATAGCGGCGGCAGCGCGCAGCTGGGTCACCGTGGCAGCCCTGCCTTCAGCGCTGCCCAAATCCCCCCTTGGAAGGGAGAAGGGGCGGCTGGCGGCCAAATGAGGTCTCCTGTAACACAGGGCAAACACGCGGCACGGCGATACTTGCCCTCTTGCAGGGATTTCTGTGCAAGGAGCTGGTTTTGGAGCATCTCCTGGTGCTGAGGCTTCCCTGCCGCATAGAAGAGCCCAGGGGCTGCCCCGTCTCTGTCCCTGTGCCGATGCCGTTGGGTAGTGCTTGGCCCTGACAGCTCAGGAAATTGGACATTTACCTCTGCTGTGGATGCAGCAGGAGCACAATGAAAGGCAGCGCCCAGCTCCTGGCGAGGGGCGGCGTGGGGACCATTCCTGGCAATTAGGAGAGCGAGCTGCCTGCCCGCGGGCTGCTGCGCGGAGAGATTGGAGCCGTATTTTACCACCTCAGCCTGGGAGCTGCTGAAAAGGCTGCTGCTGAGAGGCCAGGGGGGAATGTGCATCTTTCTCTTGCCCGGCTGCGTTTTATTTGTTAGCTGAAGTCCTGCGTGCAGTGGGAAAGCCGTTGTGCTCCTGCACAGAGGAGCAAGCGGAGGAAAAGGGGCTGAGAGCCGGAGTGTTTGGTGCTGTGGCTGCGAGTTTGGCTTTGCCAAGTGAACCATGAAGTGGTGAAGCACCGAGGATGGTGCTTCAGGAAGGTTTTGAGGGCTGTCGTTGCTGCTTGGGGAGGCTTGGGAGCGGTCTGTAAATATGGTGCTGGGACGATTTTGGTGCTGTCTTTAAAGTGACTGAGTGCAGGCCCCGAGGAGCGCATCGTGCTGCAAAGAGGGCTCTGGGGGTGGCTGCTGGGGCTCCCTGGCTGCGGAGAGGTTTTGGTCCAGGTCCCGGCGCTGTGCGCAGCCTCAGGCAATCAGATGAAGGGTGTAGGAGGTGAGCTGTGAACTCCAAAGGAACAAAAAGACCCCGAGAAGTGGCAGGAGCAGAAGGGGAGCCGGGAGGGCACAGCGGAGGAGGTGTGAGTGGTTTCAAAAAAAAAAAAAAAAAGAAAAAAATAAGGAAACAGGAGCAAGGCTTGGCTCCCCTCTGCAGCTCCCTGAGAGGACCCTTCACCGTCAGCCCGGGGACTTGGATGCTATTAGGCAGTTCATTAATAAAACCCCTGAGCGGTTCCCACCGCTGTTGAGCATCCGTTAATGCCTCTCGAGGGGAAAGGAGGACAGTGGAAAAGCACAAAAACAACCTGAGGGTCCTTGATCTCTGCTTGGTCTGAGAGGTCAGGGGCTGAGGCTGGAGGGGCGGCTGCGCGGGGACGGGGGGCGTGATTATTTGCCCAAGTCTGAGTGGTGCCAAACACAGCCTGGCTTGAACCCTGAGTTCTCAGAGGCTCCCGAGGGGCGTTTTGGGGTTATAAACACCCAGCCGGGGACCTGCCTCGTGCGGATCTGCAGCCAGGTATTTGTGCACAGGGGGAAAGCGTCAGAACCCGTGCAGGTGGCCCTGGCAGCTGGGCTGTTGTGAGCCACCCCTACAGCCACAGGTTCTCAGCGCTGCGGGGTCCGTCCCCTTCTCCTCGCCCGCTTGTGTACAGCCAGCCGTTAGAGGACACTGACATCGCTTAATTAATGGCTTAATTGAATCTCACAAAGGGATTGGAATTGGCTGCCTGACTCCTTGCCACTGAGGCTCATGGAGGAAATAGTAAATCAGCAGTTCAGTGGATAAAGCTGCGCGCTAGCTAGCAAGCCCTTGCTGTGGGGGTTAGGGGAAGAGCTGCTCTTTCCCAAATAATACATGTATGCTCTTAGGGATAAGTCTGGGGGCTGTTTCTTCCAAGCCACCAGGTGTCATCCGTGTCCAAGGGACAGGTAACTGAGTTAGACTCAGTCTCTAAGGCACTCGTTAAAGGGCAGACAGATCAGAGCATCTTACCTGCTGGCCAGAATACTGTTTTTCGTGTCATCCCGTATGTGACGGGGAAAGGGCTGTGGGGTGTGTTAAAATAGAGGGCAAACACCCAGAAAGGCCATGGTTGAACCTGGATGAAGGTTTGCGGTCAGTAGCAGCTTCTGAGCTTGTTTTCAGGGTGGGATTAAAAAAACAACACACAAAACAAAAACCAAACCAACAGCAACAACAAAATGTTCTGAGAGTTAAGGAATCAAAGGTTAGGAGGAAGAGGAAGGAATGGAGAGAAGAATGTCCCAAAGCAATGGGGAAGCCTGAAGGGAGAGGATGTGACCCTAATGAGGGTGCTAACGCTGTGGCCACGCTACTCAAGTAATTGCTGCTCAGGAGGAATGAGCCAGTGGAACACGGTATTCCACCCAGGCGCCAAGAAAAGCAATTAAAACTGGTAAATGCCAGTGGCTGACTAAAACCAGGCCTTTAATTAATAGTTTCATCTGAAGAGTAAGGAAATCATTAAGTGCTATTGGTGTCTATTAATTCCCTGCTAGAGGAACAACAATGGAGGGTTTAAAGACTTCTTTCACCGTGCAGCGTGTGCAGGGAGGAGCAGCTGAGCCCTAGCACAAGGAAGGGAAGCTGGCTTTGTGTAGCCGTGCGCTCCCACAGCACCGACAACTGCCCCAGAAACCCGGGGTTTGCTGCAGAATTAACAGCTCAGAGCGAGCCTTGAGCTGGGATCTGGCTTTGGGCTGCTCCACCAGGGCAGGAGGAAAAGGGGGTGGAAAATCCAACCAGTGAAAAGCTGTAAAAACAAGGCACTGTGCTGGAGAGCTCGGGGAGGGTATGTGGAACTGGGGGGTTGGAGGGCAAGTGTGGCTTGGTATTGTACAGATCCGGTCGCTGAAAAGAGTGAAAAGAGTGTTAACTCTTCTGGAAAGTGCAAAATAGATGTGACTCGGAGGAAGAAAATAGGGCTAGGTACCAGCAGCAGGCAGAGCGGACAGGGAGGTGAAATGTCCCGCTGTGTAAGCAGAGGTGGTGCATTGGTGGAGTTCATCCAACGCTCACAAAGGCTCAGAAGCCAGGGGTGTTCAGGAGCAGCCTTTATAAAGGGCACAGCCTTGATTCTAAGTCTGGATGAGCCAAAGATTTATTGTAGCTGCTATTTGACTCTTGAGTCATCCACCTACTCTTCCCTGAATTTCAACAGGACCACGGATCTCTTCCCAATCTTGTTTTTCAACCCCTTCCCTCGTATTGATCCAACACGGGCGCTTCCGCTGCGTCGCTGCCACAAGCAGCTGGTGGCAGAGCACGCTCGTGTTCGGATTTCTGCGTGTGCCCTGTGCCACGCTGCGCTGCCAAGCCTGCCAGCAGCTGGTGCTTCTTTGCCAGGGCTCAGCAGGAAGCAGGACAGCCTTGCTCTAAGGCACATCCATATTTGTGGCTGCCTCCCCCACCTGGCTGCCCAAAACACTCAGATTAAATGTGGTTTGTCACAGATGTGACCTATTCTCCTCGAAAAGAGTAGCATGAAGTCACCAGAAGCTCGGCCATGTTTTGGAGCAAGGGGGAAGCTCGTCTAGTCTGTCACACAGGTATAGAAGAACCTCTCTGCCTTGCTGTCAAAGCTGTGACAGCTCAGGGAACTTCCCTGCGAGATAACCTCTCTGTTCAAATTCAGGCAGTCGGATTCATCCGAGTCTTATTTTATTCTCTTCTGTCAAATGCAACTCACCAGGCTCTCCTAAGCAGACTGATTTCTTTCAAAACCTGCTGCATGTCACTCAGCCCCATGAAGGAGGTTCACTGCCTCGTTGCCATGGTACCCTTTCTCTAAAGAGGAAGAGAATAGTTAATTATGCAATTTAAGAAACTAAGGAGGAGCGACAGAAAGAAAAATAATCGGAAGGAAGATTCTGGGTTTGTGATGAAACTGCTGGCTGCACCAAAACACCCCGTGTTTACAAGTGAAATGCGTGCCCAGTGTGTGCTGTGTGTAGCCCAGGATTCTCTGGCAGGGGGGGTTTCCCGTCGCTGCCCTGTGCTGGGCAGTGGGTTTCTGCCACCCAGGAAATCAAAGCTGTTGTCAGTCAGCGCTGTTACCTTCCCTGCTTAATCCTCCAGAGAGCCTCAGACATGTTTGCTTGGCAGAAATTCTCTTTGGATGGAGCTGGGACGGCAATAACACATCACAGCCCTGTGACAAGCCCATGCTGCCTGTGGATATAGAGGCACGGTTCAAGCCGTAAGTGTTTTAAATCTCCTTGGCAGCATTTCATCGTTTCTCAAGCCTGCTCACCCCCTGCTTGCTTTCCCCAGGAGCTCCAGCAAATCCAGTTTGTGGGGCAGAACCAAAGGCGCTGCGAGCAGCAAAACTGGCACAACCACAGCCCCTTGGAAGGGCTGGCGTTTTCCCTTTGCCAGCTGCAGCTTAGCTGAAACACAGCAGCACACCTTGGCCAGTAAGGGATTCAGGCTGCGGTGCTCCACGCGGTGTGGACGGGGAGCGGCGCCTCCCGCATGCCACAGGGAGCTCTGCAAGCCAGGCGGAAAGGAAAGAGTTACTGCTTCTGTTGCCAAATGTGTGCGGTGAGAGAAAGAGGGAAGGAAGATGGAGTGACCCCACGCAGTTGTTTACTACAGCTGACTGCGAGGAGGGCTGATTCTGTACGTAGCTCGTGCTCCCCTTCCACCTAAGCAGAGCAGTAGTGGCACTGAGGGCTAGACGAGAGCCACACACTGTGGAGAGAGGAAGAGAGCAGCTGAGAGGCAATAATAATCCAAAATACTTCTGGGAACACAGCGGGAACGACTGTCGGAAGATCAACATTTTAATCAACAAACTTTGTACACAAGAGGCTTCCCACGAGGGGGTAGATGCACTCCTGCTTTTACCACCAGCTCATACCGCCTGACCTTCCACGGCCCAGGACTGTCTTCTTTGAGCTCCCCTCAGCAAACAATTCCCAGGAGGGGGCCTTTCCGGGCAATATTCAACCCAGTCCCTGTTGTGTGAGCTAGCACTGAATGCAGCGTGGCTCTTCCACTCCCTCTCACATTCGCCGGGCTTTCCGTGGGCGGCAGCCGTTGTGTGGAACCGGGGTGTTGTCGGTGATGGAGATGATCTCCAGGCCTCCCATGGTCAAACCCTTGATGGCAGCCTGCGGGGTGAGACAGCAGACGATACACTGTTAGCAACATGCTGCAGAGCAAAAGGGGATAAAAAAGCTAAAGGAAAAATAGCTTGGGTCCCTGCCCAAAAAATCAGCTTCTTCCAATAGTTCTACTTTGTAATTATCCTATGGATAAGTAATTAGTATCAGAATATACAGTTTAAAACTATCTGCTTCCATTCTTTCATCAGATTTCCCATCAATTTTGCTACTTTAGTTGGAAGAAGATACCAATACAGCTTTTGTTCTGTCTCCAGAAGGAAATTATTCTAAAATTCTTATTATTCTCAGTTTTCTTTACTAGGCATATGAGTGATGAATCCTTTATATCACCTTTTGAAAATAAATCCCACAAATTAATAGGTATTCTCATAAGACTAGCCCGAATTAAAAAAAAATAAAAATAAAAGGATGATGTCTGGGAAAGAAAAACTATATGAAAAGAAACTGACACCTACTTTGCGTCCTGGTCCCAGTCCTTTCACCATGACTCGTACGTGCAATACGCCTTTCCCACGTGCTTTCTGAGGGGAGAAGAATTGGTTAGTATTCTCTTTGATGTATCTACTGCTGCTCTGGCTCCCCTGGAGCCTTTCATTTGCTTTTGACCCACTATCACAGTATTCTGTAACTAAAAATAAAAAGTAGATAGTAATGGATACAGAAGAGAACGATGGTGGTTATTGCACAAAGCCAGACAGTAGAAGAAAAGGAAGCCTGGATACAACTGTGGCAGTTTCAAGAAAACTTGTGTTAAGCTGTCAACTACGTATACAGAGAAAGTGTCAAGATCAAACGATCTGTGACCCAAAGTCAGGACAGAAAATGACATAACCATGGATACCTGGCTAACAAAGAGTAACTCAAAGCTGTTTTCTCCTTCTCTAATGCAGTGACTTCTATCCTGCGATCAGTGGATTCCTTCTAGAGGGTAAATGAGAAAAGTGGGCAGGCTTTATACCTGCTGTGCTGGAGTCCACGCTTTCAGTGCAAAAATTTTAGGGACTTGCAAATTGAAAATGAAAAACACCTGCTGTAAAGCAGAGCAGTGCTGCCACCAAGTGGAGCTCTCCTGAATCTCTCGGTTTCCACACTGAAGTGCAATTAATCTCCTACAAACTTTAACAGGGATGGGAATACATCTGGCCAACCACAGCTATTGAGCTATTACGAGGCTCTGGTGATCAAAGATTAATAGTGAAAGTGTTCTTATATTCCTCTGAATCAACCATAACAAGCTGTTGGCCAGCAGCAGCACAGAACACCTCTGACACGAAAGGTTCCATCTAATTGAGGATGAGGATTTTCAGTTTAACCTTGCCTCGTGTTGCTGTAACTAGGGCCATAACATTGCCAGCTTCATCTTTTTCTGCTAACTGGACGCCCACGTGTTTTTTTTTTTTTTTTAGGAATTACTACAGTAAACTGTATGCATCTGGCAACTACGTGCCCAGAGACATTGCTTTTTCTGACTAGAACTGCTGGTAGCAGCTCAGCTCTCCTGTGGCAGAGAGCAAATATAAAACATTCAGCCAGTAATTACAGCCACTTCTCAATCCCCTGCAGTGCAAATTAAACTGCTGCTGTTTCAGGGGCTTTTATTTCCAAAATGGCTGAGGTACGTTCACTTCAAATAAAAGAGCTAGGAAACTGGAGCAAGGAAAGGAGAGGCTACAAGCTACGTTTCTCAGTCACAGCGTGCACAGCTAAGATCACCCTCTGGGCATTTCTCACCGCTGTTTCAAACACATTTTGTCAGTGTGAAGATGCTCACTGTGTCAGATGAAGCTAGGGAAACTGTCAGCAAACAGCGTGCTGCTCGAGTGCTAAGGAGCAGAGGTCTGGAGTGCTGCTCATGAGCAAGGGATAAGCAATGTGAACAAGAAGCCCTACTTTCCCCCGAAAATAGCTGAAGTTACTGTACTTGTCCTCCACTCCCCTGTCCCCGGGTAGCAGCAGGATGCAGTCAGGGACCCCCTCTGGGAGGGTGACAATACTCAGCGCAGACTCACTGTTGCTGCTGCTATGCCGGCTGTCTGTGCCGCGATGGCAGTTCCCTTCTTGGCGTTCTGGAAGCCTTCAGTGCCGCAGGACGTACGGGCAAACGGCCTGTTGTCAAAGCCAACCACTTGGATGTGGGTGCTACGGAAAGAGAGGGGCAAAAGAAAGGAATAAGCTAGCAGATGATTTAACTCTCCAGTTTCTCCTCGTTCTGCAAAGCTTCTCAAAATGCATGGCTCACCACAGAGCTCATTTCCCCTCTCAAAGCCATCTGAACTCAACCTTCGTTTTCAAAGTATCTCAGTTATGCTCGCCAGCTGCAGAGACCTGCCAGCAGTGAAGTTCAAGGTCATGCCTGGAAAACTGGAGATGGTAAAACCTGTCTGGGTGACCTGCTCCGCTAGCTATCCCTTGGGTACAGCTAACCCTGTCAGACCCACCTCTTACCGTGAGCATTTTACTTCTTCTACGTATTAAAAAAAAAAAAGTACAAAATACTTCTCGAACTCAACAGACGTTTAAGAGGCGGCACAATGTCACACTAGGGTTCACTAATGAAACACAATCATCTCTCATGGATAATACAATGACTTTTTCAACAGCTGCACAGTGCTAGAACTGAGGGCAGGAAGTACCCTGCCATTAAACCATCAGCATCTAATTATTCCTATCAGAACGCAGCCAAGAAGTAATAATAATCCTATTAATGTTAAAGACATTATGAGGACAGTTATAGGTTTGCAGTCAGTAGTATTGTCCCCCCAGCCATGAACTTCCCTGACATTTTTCATTTAAATTGACCGGCCCAGGCACGTTATAAGCTTTTATTTCGCAGGGGAAGCCGCTTTGCTCACTTGTTGTACGTGGCCTTGACGTGCGCTATCGGGATCTCCTCGTAGGTCTTCCCATCCCACCTCATGGAGCTCCTCTGCAGGAGCAGAGAGCTGGGGAGATAAAATCAGATTGTCAGACACTCGCTCTTTGCATCCGGCCAGGTTTTACGCTGTATCTTCAAACAATTTGGGCAGAAAGCCGGGCCGGGGGCTGCCCCTGCCCCAGGACTCACCTCAGGTCTCCGACGCTCTGCCCCTCCGCCTCCTGCGCGGGCTCCTTCGCGGCCACCTCCTGCTGCCTCCACACGCCGCCATGCAAACGGCGGGCACTGAGGGAGAAAAAAATAAAGCAAAACGTGAAAAAGGGAAATAAAACAAAACAAAACAACCCATCCCGGCCGCCCCTCACCCGCGGGCCGCCCCGAGCAGCCGTTGCCAGGCGACGGCGAGCGCCGCGCTCATGGCGGCCCGCGCGGCTGCCCTAAGATGGCGGCCGCCGCCTTGGCGCGAGGCAGGGCGGGAGGAAAGATGGCGGCGGGCGGGCGCGGGGCACTGTGGGGAAGGGGTGGGGAGATGATGGCGGCGGCCGGCGGGGCTGTAGCGGGATGGGGGCGCTGGGTGAGTTCTGCTTCTGGAGCTGTAACGCCCCGGCCGTGGAGGCTGTTCGGGGCGCTGTGCTTGCTGAGGTTGCCCCGCATCACGCAGCCGCTTCGGAGGGAGGAGGAGGAGATGGCGGCGCTCATGGAGCAGGTAAAGCTGGGGGGGAGAAGGAGGGGAGTCCCCCGGTGCTGCTCGGTGTGAGGGGTTTTGCCCCCAAACCCGGCCCCCTGGTGCTGGTGGGAGCTCCGAGCGGTCACACCTCGTGCTGTCCCTCTAGATAGAGCTGGAGAGGAGCCGCTACTCCGACCACGAGGTCCGCAAGCTGGAGGAAGAGGAGCGGCTGCGGAGGAGGAAGGAGAGCTCGTACGACGACGATGAGGAGCCTGGAAAAACCGTCATCATGGCCCAGGACCTGGAGGACAAGTGGGAGCAGAAGCTGCTGCAGTTCAGCCCAGCCCCGAGGGTGACAGGTACCGGCTAAAATTGTGTCTCGGCAGGGGGGAGCAGCCTACATAAAACCACGCTCAGGTGTGTCTAACAGAGAAGACATTTGCCAACTTCTTGTTTCTCTAAAAACTTCATGCTTTGGCAGCATGGCTAGCACGTGTGTGAGGAATTAACTGGGTTATAAAGGAATCAGGGCTGCAGTGCTGTGAAGGTAGGCACATTCACACAGCCTTGTGAGACCAGAGTGGGGAAAACTTGTGTTGTTCCCAGGAAGCTTCCAAGAAAAACCTTGAAAAGTTTGGTTCCTGTACTTGTCTGTCATTCTTACTGGGTCTCCAGCTTGACAGAAATTAAGCTGCTCACTGCAAATTCCCTTTGAAAACAGAACAGGTAAGAGTACGTTTTAGCAGTGCCTTAGAGTATCTGTGCTCAGGTAGAGTACATCTTAGCACTACACTTTTGCATTTTAGCACTTCTGAATCCTGCTTGGGTTCCCAAAGTGACTGCGAATATTTCTGTATAGATTTTTGCCTTGTTCCATGTACCTGTATTCTCTCTGCATGGTTTCTAAAAGGGTGTAAGTTGCAGAGAGAATCATGCTGTTCAGACCAGTGTGGCTGGGAGACTTTGTTTCCAATGTATTTTTTTTTATTTTTTTATTTTATTTTTGGGCAGATGCTGATAAAAAAAATGATCGGAAGTCTCTGAACAGGAAGCTGGACAGTAACCTGATGCTGCTGGTAAAGCAGAAGATTGGTAACCAGGAGCTGTGGCTGCTACCTCAAGTGGAATGGCAGCCTGGAGAGACTATGCGAAACACAGCTGAGCGAGCTATGGCTATGTTTTTGGGTATGTAGCTTGCTGTGTGCCTGCCTCTTGTTCCTCTTTGTCCCAGTCTTTTTTTTTTTTTTTCCCCCTTGTTCTACCTGAGGGATATTTGCCATCTGTAGTGAAATTGCCTCCCATCTGCTGGGAAGAGGTATTTCATAGCAGTGGAACTGTGCTCGAGTAATGGGGTTTCTGGCAAGATCCTGGGTGATCTGTGCCTTAACTGCACTCAGCTGTGCTGCAGTGTGAGGGGCTGCCAGCCAGCAGGCTGGGAGCTGGGCTCTCTGGCTGCCAGCCGCTGTGGTGCCAGGCCTGGCCCTTGCAGTCTGATGTTTGAGCAGCACCAGATGCCCCCTGGATGGTCTAAGCTTGCTCCAGGTGTGCAGCTTCCCCTTCCCTTTTGTCATCCTGTAGCAGCTTCTGTGGCAGATGGATGATAGCAAACACGTGTGTCCTTCCTTTTCTGCGTGAGTTGGCAGAGCTTGATGTTCTCTCTACCTCTCAGAGTGCTTGATGAACTTGGGACAAGTCACTTTTTCATGAGAAAAGACTTTAAATGGGCAGTATTTCTGCCAAGAAGAGGGAACAGTCAGTCTGAACCAGATATAAGGACCATCCTATGCTGTCTGTCTGTTATTACAGGAGTATGTAATTACTGTTGCTCTGTGTTCTTACATGTTGTTTTCTTTCTCCAGGAGATCACATTCAAGCCAAAATCCTGGGGAATGCACCGCATGGGATTTACAAGTATAAATTCCCCAGGGCCATCAGGACTGAGGATAACGTGGGAGCCAAAGTATTCTTCTACAAAGCCTTCCTCCAGAGCAGCGATTTGTCACAGGCAGAGCTGAAGAAAGATTATCTGTGGGTCACAAAGGATGAGCTGGGAGCTTACCTGAAGCCGGAATACCTGAAAAAAGTCAATCGATTCCTTCTGGACTTATAAATGATAAGCTGTGCTCCAGAACATGGGGAAGACATGGGATGTGACTCTGAGGAGGAGAAGAGCTGTTGCTTTGCGTGGCCTGTGTATATAGGATGTTAAATAGGGCTCTGGAGGATAAATTGCCTTTGCGTTACTTCCCACTTCTCTTCACCAGGCCTGTTCTAAATAAATATTAAAACTTATACTCTGAAGTGAAGCACTCCTCAGGGAGTTCTTCTGGAAGTGCATGTTGTGATCTGTTCCTCTCCCAGGTGTGCAACTCCCAGGGGCTTTGGTACCTAGGAGGCTCGCTCTCCTCACCAGACCCCTGTCACAGTCTAGAGCTCAAATGGCTTCTTCTAAACAATTGCTAATGCTTGTCTCTGACACCTGCTCTTCAGTAAGAGCAGCTCTGGGGGGTGATCTTTGTGTCCAGGTGGGAATAGCTGCCCTTAAGTGTAAGGGGAGCCAGCTAGATATAATGGGAGTCCTGGCAAGGGAGTGATTTTCTTTGGCGCCATCCCAGCCCCCTGAGGCTGTAGTTTTCTGGAGGATTGTTATGACGCCCAGGGGAGGATATGCACACTGCAGCATGCAGCAGAGCAGCAATCAGTTGCTTACCCAAGGATTAGCTTTTGCAGGCCTGGAGCAGCTTCACCAGCGTTTCCAGCAATGCCTTCATCTGTCTGGACGTGGTGGCCAAGCTCCCTCTGTGATCCCCTGGAACCCCTTTAGCTTCTCCAGAGGTAATCAGCTCATTGGCACAGCTGGGCAGGAGGGCAGCAGTCCTTAACCTGTCCCCTGCGGGTGGAAGTTCCTCCAGCCAGGAACAAGCCTGGTACTGCAGAGAGGGGAGCTCATCATGGATCACGAGCTGCAGGTGAGGGCTCACAAGGCTGGGCAGTTTCTGGGGAGTTTGCAGCTGGGTTGTTCATATCTTAGTCATGTTTAATCAGCATTGAAGCTGCCTCTGGTCTTTGAGTCCACAATACACAGTGACCATGAAGGGGACAGATGCAGTGGGAACTAGTGGTAGCTCCTCAGATGAATGCTGCTTTCCCACATACACTGAATCAGTCCTTTGGGGCCTGAAGCAGCAGTAACAGTGAAGGTGAGTAACACTCAAGCAGCAGCTCTTTGGGGCTGAAATGCTAATTTTCACTTGCAAGGGGAGTGCTGCTCTAATGTTCCTGCTTCCTGAGAGCAGCCTTCAAGGTGGCTTTGAGTTCTGTCCCAGTGTCCAAGGCCAGCCCTGCTGCTAACCCAGCCCAGCCAGGTCTACCTCAGGTAGCCCAACGTGCTGCAAGTTCTTTGCTAGAAGAGCTATCCTGTGCTTATATGGTGCTGGCGTGCCTCTCTGGGTCTGTTTTTATTTCTTGGGGTGCTTTTTCTGGTTGTAAATGTTGCTGTTTGGTAGTCAGATCGTGGGCTTGGAGCTGGTTGGACTTTGCACGGAATCAGCCTTCAGTGGCAGGGAGAGAGAGGAGGAGGAAATAGGTGTCGTTAATCATCTGGAGAGGGTTCGGCCTCCAGAGGTGGAACTGAGATTGCTATATATATTATATCAGTCCTTTGGGAGCTGCAGGCCTCAAATTAAAGCTGTCCTTAATCACTCCACAAGTCATTGGGGCATGGGGAGGGGTAGCACAGCAGCCTTCCATTTTCTAATGCTGGGCAGATGGAAGCTGCAGGCTTGCCATAAACTATAAACAAAACAAAACTTGGGTTCACCCTTACAGGCCTGGCAAAGGAGGCTGCCTGCAGCAGAGAGCATTTGCAAAGAGGAAATAAATGCGAAGCAAAATGTGTGCCTGCAAGCTGCAGGCTGCTGTCTGTGCTCAGCCCTGTGCAAGGGGAGACTCGTCTTCTCCGAGACTGAAAGCACCTGTGCAGGGGAGAGGTGAGTCTTTCCCCTCAGGCTGTGCCCCTCGTAGCCTGGGGCTTTGGTGCAGATGGCCAAGGACTGGGCTTTTTTCTGTCCCCTGATTTTAGGCTGTTGCTGGTGCAGTAGCACCCAGCTTCTGGGCAGAGCTTTGTGGGCAGGGGCTCAGGGCATGCCCCTTGCCGAGGTCTCTGTGCCATTTCCCGTGCTAAAAGCAGGTTTTGTGCTGCTCGAGTGAGGCTTTCAAAGCATATGAGCTGGTGTTTAATCAGTGCTTTTTTGCTCTCAAAACAAGGAGCACAAAAGAGAGATAAAACTGTATGGAAAGCTTGGTGATGTTGAAACTCAGACAGTTCTTCTCTGGCTTGCCGGAGCACCAAGTCTGCGGGCACTGTGTGTGCTGAGAGGTGCAGCACCCTCCAGCAACGGAGAGGCCAGAATCTTCAGCCTCTTTTATGTTTTATCTTTTTCCTCAGGCTCAGGCCTTTGTTCGTACAGGCTTCAGGTGCATAACAAACTGGGCCTTCTCTGGAAGCTGACATTGTTGTTTTCTCAGCACCTAAACCAGAAATCTCTGCTCCCAACCTGCATGGGAACTGCTTTTTTTTTCCTTCTAGTGTTTGTTCTATTTAAGGACCCTCAGCCAGGTGCTGCGAACAATCCCAGATCCTCTCACTTGGGTGTCTGCTCGCTTTTTGTTCTGTGTGACCTGCTCCCCTTCCCCGTGGCCTCTGTGAGTAGAGCATCTTGCAGGCTGCACCGCCTGGGGAAGGAGCTGGAGGGTGCCGACAGTCAGCCTGCAGAGACTTTCTGCTGCTCCAAGCCATGCTCAGCACAGAACACTTCCCTTCGTGAAGGTGGTGCACGAAAGCCAGCTCGTTCCCCCCTCAACGAGCAAGGATGCATGCCATTTAGATGCCTTTTCCCTCACGCAGTGCCGCCCAGCAGCCGTTGCTAAAAGCCTCCTGAAGCAGAAACAAACGTAAGGATCAATGGCAGCCAAAAACCCCTGCATCTGAGTTGTTGCTTCAGCCACCATGTTAGAAGAGAGAGATTAAAGCTGTGTGTGACAAATGGGATGCTAGCGCTCCCCTCCAGCCATGGAGAGATAACAAGTCCTAATAAAACCACTTCTCAGATTCGCAGGTACAGGTTTCTGCTGTTTCCCCTACAAAATGCCTTCCTTAGCTGATACCCTGCCCTGTCTGGGGTTTGGTGGTCTATACGCAGAGCTCTGTGTGCCTGTGTAGTGCTGTGGTAACACCGAACTGCTCACAACCCCACGCTGCCCATGTAACAGGCAGCTGGTAGCATTTGTTCCTCCTCCTGGCTGGCTCCAGGCGACCAAAAACTTAGATATTTGGAAGATAAATGCATGTGGAACCAGGAGGGGCTGAGGGCCGTGGTCTGCACTGCTTCAGGGAAGCTGTCCCAGTGCAGAGCTCCGTCCAGCTGGGATGAGGGTGGGTGGGTAGGAGTTGGGCTGTACCTGTGGGCTCACCCCTGTCCTGTCCCTGAGGATGAGGGGTCTTGTGGCTGGCTCCCCAGCAGCATCGGTCACCTGCTTTTGTTCTGTCCAAGCTCCATTTTTGAGTTGAAAGGGATCTGTCTCTGTGGGGGGAGTTTTTTTGGCAGTCCCTGGGGTTTCTGTGAGCACCGTGTGCTTACAGAAGCAGCACGGACCGTTCTGCTCAGGGCAGCCCAGGTGCCCTGCAGAAAACGCTGTGGGAAATCAGGTCGAGGCAGGTCACCAGCGACAGGAGCGGATCAGCTCTCACCCTTCTGTTTCGAGGATGCCTTTTCCCTCCCGTGTCTGGAAGGACGCCGAGGGGGGCAGGCAGAGGTAAGGACGGGCGTAAAAGAAGGAGAGCTGCTGGGAAACTGGGGCTCAGGGAAAACAGCCCCAGAAGCTTTGCTGTTAATACCCAATCCTCAGCACCAAGCCCTCCAAAAGCAGAGCCGGGAATTGGTGAGGTCAGCACAAAACGCTGACAGCAGGGAGCTCCTTCAGGTTGTTCTAGATAAAGCTTTGCTGTCAAGGCTGCTTTTCCCCAACAGATCGCGGGGGTTATAAAATCCTTTGGCAGGACTTCATAGGCAGGGCTTGGAGACCCAAGGGCATTTCTCAGTTGAAATATGACGGGGTGTTCAGCAACATTAAAACGAGGCTTCTTCAAAAGCCAGGTGAGGCAATAACGCCTTTACACGGGGCGTGCAAGGCTTTGGGGCTCAGCAGAGCCTGCTCCAGAAGCAAGAAGGGTGCTAGCAGGAGCTGGCCACTCACACAGCTACAGCAAACGCCCCATCTCATAATTAAATGAGGCAAAAATTAAGGAAAATTGTCCCAGGTAACAGTTTGCAACTGAAGGCTGATTCCTGCTGGCTGGGCTGCTGCCTGCCCGTGCTGCCCATCCCCTTCCTGCTCGCCCTCATTTATCACAGCAGTTACACACATCACCCTTCTCCTTGCAGGTTTTCCCCTCCCAGATGTTCTTTCTACACCTTCAACCTGTGGGGGAAAGTGAATTATTGGGGAAAGGGACCAGGTGTAATCCAGGTTTAATGGGCGCACAGAAAAAGCATGCTGGGCTAGGAGGGAGGCTCGGCCTGCTCTGCAGGCAAAGAGAAATTTATCTATGTGTGTGTGTGTATCTGGCTTTGTGATCTGTGAGCTCTTAATAATGGGTTTGGTGACCTGCCGGCAGCGTGCTCCCTCTGCAGAGCTTTCCCCAGTCCCCGGTTAATGTAACGGGTCACAAATCCCATTTGCTTTTGAATTCCGAGTAATCCTCTCGCTAATGTCCCCTAGCGCTTTGGGAAGCATTGGAGGTGCTCGGAGCCCCGTGTTCACCAGTGAACCTCCTTCTGTGTGCCCGTGAGGCCCTGTCCTGCCCTGCCTGGCTCTTCCAGGTGAGCTGTGCAGCCCCCTCAGTGTTGGACACCCCCGTGTGCCCCTGCCCAGCAGCAGTTGCCTCCCGAGCCGTGGTTTGTCCTTTGTACGTGGTGTCACCTCCCCGTGCTCCGGGCTGTTTGCCTCTCTTTTCCCTGAGGGTTTCCGTCAGGATCTGGGTGGATTCCCAAGCCCTCACCATGACATAAAGTGAGGAGCACGGTGGGTACAGGGCCCGAAACCCAGATGTCCCTGCCACCAATTTAAGAGCTTTAATCCACCGAGGATGCAGTCGGGTGTTGCTGCCTGTGAAACAGCTCGGTGCTGGGCACTAGATGGCAGGCAGCGACTGGGAAATCCCATCCGTGGAGCTTTCCTTCCCTTCCCCCTTAAAATCTTCTATTCCAGCTCCTGTTCTCCAGAGTGGGAGCCTGAAGGCTGCTGTGGGGACTGCCACTTCCTAACCACCATGCCCAGGCCTGGTGGCTTGTGCCTTGAAGGGTCCCGGGGACCAGCAGGGGGTTGTGTTTGCTCCACAGAGGCTTGACAAGTAACCAGGGGCTCAAAGGAGCCTCGAGAGCAGGGAAAAGAGGCAGGGAGCAGGCAGGCTGGGTTTGGTGATGGAGGATGCTTAGGGCTGTAAGGGGGTTGGGGGTATGGGGGTGATGGACCTGTATGGGGTAGAGAGAGGGACAAAAAGTGGTGGTGGGTGTTGGGTGCGGACAGGCAGAAGTCAGCAGCTCCTCTGGCCACTTCCCATGGCTTGGTTGTGCAGGGGTTGCTTTAGAGAGGGCGTTGGACAAGGCTTCACCTAGCTGAGCTTTCGGGGCTTTATCCCCATGGGTGGGGATAGAAGTGGAGTTGCCAAGAAGAGAGGGTGCAGCTGTGCCCCTACCCAAAGTGCTGCAGCATGTGCTCTGAGGGAGCAGGACTGGCCAATTCCCTCCCCTTATCCTCCCTCATCTGCTTTGGGTCTGAGCTGGAGGTGTCCCTGTGCCCTGCTGGGTGCTGCCCCCAGCCCTACAAAGCCCCCGTGGTGCTGGGTACCTGCGTGTCCCCTCCAGGCACGGTGCCACAGCCCCCGTGCTGGGTGTTGTAGGTCCCTGTAAGCACCTTCCAACAAAAAGGGGATTAGCTATAGCTTGTTAGAGGCCTCGCAGGGAGGCAGAATAAGGCTCTTTGCTCTGAAATGTTCTCTTCCCCGGGATTACAAGATAATGCATATGAAACGACATTAGCTCAGCCAGGTTTATGGATTATTTGAAAATCAAATTCTTTTAATCTCATCCACCATCTGGCAGCGCCGTGGCAGCCAGCTCGCTGCCGCTTCCACCCTGGCTGTGTCACAGCGAGGGGACACCAGCGGCCCTGGCCACCTCTGAGCATCCTGGCGCCGGGGCCAGCCCTTGTCCTGATCCCTTTCTGATGGCGTGGAGGTGACAAGTCCCAGGAGCCACCTCCAAGGATGCTGATGTTCCTCTGTGCCGTGGGTCCATGGGGAGAGGGGACGAGGTCGGTGACGCCCCTGCCTTCACCCACGGGGCAGCCAGCCCCTGCTGCCAGTTTTTGGAGGTGAAGGCAGCCAGGCTGCAGCGCGGCTCAGCTCTCGTGTTTTAGTCGTGAGCTGCTTTGCCCTCTTTGCTGAGCCTCAGCAGGACCCATCCATCTTCTCCCGTCTCCTCCGGAACGCTTCTGCACCTACTACCAAGGAGCTTGCTAATCTCAGTCCCCATTTAACACGAATAAAAAGCCTTCTGGGACAGTAGGTCACGGTTATGCAATTTAGCTCGAGTCGAGAAAGGGCCTTTATAGCTATGAATATATGAATACTTAAAGCACACATATATATAACGTCGGTTAACAGCGGGACACGGAAGCATAACATATACATAGCGCCGGGCTGACGCTTTGCTCCTTGGCTCCCTCCAGCAGGCTGGGGCTGCTCTGCCTGCCAGCTCCAGCTCCTCGGGGCTGGGATCATGATTTCGTGGTGCTGTCGGCTCAGAGAGTGGCTGTGGAGGGCATGGGGAGCATGCTGCAGCCACCCCAAGGTGGGCATGGGGTGTGAGAGGGGAGGATGTGAGCCCTGTGCCCGCAGGTAAGGGCTGGCAGCAGCGGTTTGCTGCCGGGGTTTGTGCGCCCTGAGGAGAGCTGCCTTCAATAAAAAGGGAAAAGCAAACAGTAATAAGAAAAAAAAACAGGGTTTTGAAGAAAAGAAAACATCTTTTCTGTAGGTAACTAATTACACAATCAAAGCATTGTCTGTGTCATTAGGATTCCTTGTTTTTTCAGTGTATTGTGGTTTTAATTAAACAAAGCCTTAGATTGTTTCTTTTTTTTATCCTCCTTTGTAACAAAATCTTTTTTTTTTTTTTTTATTAGTGCCAAAGAATAAATTAATTGTGTAATTAGTGACTATTACTTTGTCATTCCTAGGAGGATTATTTCCTGCGTGCGTGTGTGTAGTGGCTGGGGAGTGGTGATGAGAAGATGTTTGGCACCAAGACTCCCTGGAAGCCAACGAGAGGAGCGTGGAAAGACTCTGCCAGGCTGGCTGGAGGAACCCCCCAAGCCCCGATGGCATCCCCTTGCTTATCTGCACTCCTGTGAGTAATGGTGTTTTGGGTTGGTGCAGAAATCCCTCCAGAAGGCATCCTCGGGCTCTCCAGAGAGGGAGCAGTGGCTTGTTCCAGGTGTCCCTGCTGGTGACGTTCAGCCTGCACCACTACATCTGTCACTGTATGGGACAGGGGCTGGCACGGCTCCCCTGTCCCCAACACCTGTAGGGCACCCAGCAGGTTCCAGACAGGAAAAAAAGGAATTTAGCGTGCAGCGAGTGACGGGGCCTTAACAGATCTGCACTTATGATCTGGGGAAAAAAGAATGGGAATTAGAGGCTTACGAGGGATTAACAAGCGTGAGTGCCCCTTTCTGAGTGTACAGCTCCCTTTTAAATCCCTTGTGCCACTATCCCAATGGAGATTGACACCACTGCAGCAGTGATATCAGCGTGTTGCTGCTGATTAGGAGACCCAGCAGCCCTGAGGGGCTCTCCCGGTGGCCTCCTGCCCTGTTTGCAGCTCGGGGTTCAGCTGTGAAACCACCCTGATTTCAGGCAGCACCGACCCCCGGTGGGACAGACACCCTGGGAGCACTGCCCCCCTCCTGGAGGGTTTCCATCACCTCCTGAAGTGCTCGAATTGAGGCTTGAAGTGTTCCAGCTGCCCTCTCCTGGGGAGTTGAAAGCAGCAGAAGGGAAAGGGATTCTGGAGGATCCTCAGGGGGCCCTGCAGCGAGCTGTAGTGCTGCAGAGAGAGCTGGGGCTGCTCGGATGGCTCCTGGATATACCTGCAGGTGGCCTTCAGCTGTGCCCCAAACCGTGTGCTTCTGGTCCCAGCTAGAGCACGAAAAGCTCCTGGTACAGGCGGTGTCTGAACCAGGACAAATGGATGAGACACGCTCCCAGCCCTGGGCACAGCCGGCTTCTTCCATGGGGTCCCCTCCGTGCCACCTCATTTTCACCTGGGGGCTGATTTGGGTCAGAAAACCTAGCTTCTCCCACCAGCCTGGTGCTCGGATCCCAGCGCGTGCTGGAGACCCTACAAAAACAACTCTATGAGCACCGATGTGGCCCTACAGGCCCTGCCTTCACTCATGGGCAGGATTCCCCCTGGGAACAGTACCTGGGGAAGTCGGGTTTGCCATGGGTGTTGGCCTGCTGATGCAAAAATCCCTCCTTAGGTGAAGGAGAGAAGCAGAGCAGAGAGCTAGACGGGCTGGTGAGAGCAAGCTCCAGGTGCTGAGAGCCCAGCTGCCGTGATTAATGGCACTTCTCAGCAGAAGGTGCTCGAAACTGATGTTTTCTGGAGAAAAGAGAGTGAGATCTCTGCAATAAACTAGGGAGACGTTTTATTTTTTTTAAGTTTTTAAAGGTGTTTCAGCTGATGCAAGCAGTTGCACCTTCCCGGGTGTCTCTCCCTGCTCAAAACCCTTAAAAAAAGAAAAACTGGTGAGAAAAATTGCTGTTTGGGTCAAGAGACAGCCAGACTGGGGCATCGTGCCAGTGGGGCAGCACCACCCCTGCTCCCCATGTGCCCTCTGAGCTTCCCCCAGCTGCTGGGATGAGCAATGTGCAGATATTCCCCCATCACCGCCCTGACCCGAGGATGGCAACCTGGAAATCAGGCGGGACACACGTCCCTGGGTGCCTTGAGATGACCCAAAAAGCAAACCTGGTACCGCAACAGAGAGCTCTCCCAGCAGGCAGTGTTTCAAGGGTTGAACCGGAGCCGGGCTGTAACGATGTAAAAAAAAAAAAAAAAAAAAAAAAATATTAAGGCAGGCTTTTGATGCTCCAGCTAGATCTTAAAAGGGTTTCACGTTTCCTAGAGCAGAAACACCAGAGTGCTCTGCATCTGTTTACTATGCAGAAGGGTCAGGAACGGCTCTTCTCCCTCCAGGGTCCCCGCAGCTTCGCTAGCAGAATTAAAAGGCACACGCAGAGCTCCAGCAACGGGTGAGGAAGGGAGGAGAGGGGAGGAAGAGAAGAGAAGAGCCTTCTGTTTCATCCCACCTGCTCCGTGATGGGGACTTGCCCCGGAGAGTCGCAGGAAAATCCTGTGTAAATGGAACATAAATGTTTTATGAATTCAGCCCTGGTGGAGTAAATTAAAGGGTCATTAATGGCCTCATTAAAGAGCTTTGCACTTTGTTCTGAATTATGAAAGCTATCGTGCAATGTTAAAACTAAATGGAGTTTTGGTCGGGGTTTTTAAACTCTTTAACTAGTTCTCTCTCCCCCTCTGCCTCTCTCTATTCTTCTCTCGCCTTCATTTTTTCCTTGTGATGAGAGATGTCTTTCGAGGGAGCCGCCTGTAGTGCTACAAACTCCATTTCAATTATAAATCTCCTTACGCTCCGCTAATTGCCCAGGATTTTTCTCGAGAGCTGCCTGAGGTTAACGCTGATGAAGAAAGAGCCCTCTTGTCTCGAGCTGGGGCCTCCCTCCTGCCTCTGGCGAGGCGTCAAGCTGGGAATCACCTCCAGTGGCACCCGAAGGGGACGCGGTGGGGGACAACAGCGGATTTTGCTCTGACTTTTCCTTGGTTTGCAGCAGGCTGGGGAGAAGCCCCAGGGAGCACCCACCCCAGGGCAGTGCTGGAGCCCAGCTCTTCCATCCTGCTCCTCTCCATCTGACAGCGCTCACCCCTGACACCCAGTAAGGACACGTTTTGTGTGATTTTAGGTGTTGGTGTGGCTGGGTGTTAGCAGACAGAGGGTTTTGGATGGGGCAGAGGCACAGTGCCCTGGCCAGCCCAGCCAAGGGGACTGGGCGATGGGGGCCAGACCCTGCCTTTACACCAGGGTAAGGGAAGAGCACACGGGGCAGTCTCACCAAGCCGATAAAATCCCCATCCCACAGCTGCCATCAGCAGCTGGTGGTGGTGGGCGCAGCACCACGGCACAGCCAGCCCTCCCCTCCCCTCCCCAGGCTCCCCCCAAGGCTCGTTTCTTTGACTTATCGACTTCCCTCGCCCTCTGCGAATTCTTCACGCAGCTACACAACAAATTAAACCCCTTATTAACTAATTAAGCTATTTATCCAACCAGGCAGCAAAGAGAGGAGAGGTTGTTATTATTTCTATTTTTACATACCTGCCAGAGGCGCACGTGCCCAAGCCACGCGTGGCGGACGGGTCCAGCTGAGGGGCCCCCGCTGCTGCCCAGTGCCTTTACCAACAAAACCCTTTGGAGAGAAAATGTGATAATTTTTTTATTTTTTTTTTCTGCTTAATTTTCACACCTGGGAGCTATTTTAGTGTCTTGAAGGGCCTCATTGACTTTTGGGGCTCCGGCAGTGGGTTTGCTGCGTGGAAATTTGTGGGGTGCTCTTCAGGAGCATCCCTGGTGGCTCCGGCATCCTTGCAGCCCCCGTGTCCCCAAAAGTGCCATCTGTCCCCTGCAGGGGCCCCTCCGCAGCCCGGTGTCACCGTCCCCAGGGTGTAAGGGCTGGAGGGAGCTTGGGGAAGAGATTCTTGCAGGGTCGGGCCCCGGGAAGGTTTGGGGTGAGCACTGCGATGGGAGCGCCTGCAGAGTGTGCTGTGGCTTCAGGGATGCTGTGGGAGCCGGGCATGGGATTTTAGGGGTTTGCTGTGAAAAATCCCTGCTGGTGGCAAGGCAGAGGGATGCTGGGGAGCCGGAGCTGGTCTGCACGGGGGGAGGATGTGAAAGTGGAGGGGGCTTGAAGGGGGATAGCTGCAGGAGCAGCTGAAGAGCCCCAGAACTGCTTTGTGCTGCTGCTCGCAGGGAGGTGACCGATAGGGACCGAGGGAAGGGGTGGGTGTGGGTGGGGAGGGAATTTAGGAAATGATTTCATCCTAGGGTCGATTTCCTCGGGGAAAGGGGAGGCAGGACGGCACCAAAACACCCCCCAGGCAGCTGTGGCTGCGGCTGGCTGGTGAAGGGAAGGAGCTGGAGAAGCCTTTGGCCATGCAAAGCCCCAGCGGGAACACGCGGGGCAGGGCACGGCGAGCCCACACCTGAAAAAGAAATCTTTCCCCTCGGATACACGGCCACACGCTTATTCCTCTAACAGCTAACTGAGTCAGCAGGAGCAAACCGAGCTCAATTGGTGTCTCAATCCGAGCAAATAGGGAAAGGCTGCCAAACCTGAGAATAAAACCCGCAGTGATCTCAGACATCTCCCTCCTATATGGTACAAGGGAGCAGAGCAGCGTTCAGCCAAGGCGCTGGTGCGGGGGGATCAGAGCATCCCAGGGACAGCCCTGAGCTGTGCCCAGGGGCAGTGAGCAAAGCTGGGTGAGCAAATCCTGCCAGCTGTGATGGGCACTGCCAGACGGGGGCATGGAGGTGGCTTCGGAGCTGCCCTGGGGACAGGCAGGGGGTGGCACTTCTGGCTCTGTGCCGATATCATCCAGGCAGAACCTGGAGGAAAAATATGGGGTTGTCCCACATCGGGATGCTCCTCCTGTGTACCCGTGTGATTCCCAGAGCTGGAACTCCGCCTGGGGTTCCCTGGCTGCTCCCACCCAGCTGCTGGTGTCCCCAAACCGAGCCTGGTGTCCCCAAACCGAGCCTGGTGTCCCCAAACCGAGCCTGGTGCCCATCCAGCCCCAAGTGGTGCTGAGCCCCTGCCGGCTTCCCAGTGTCAGCAGCCAGGCAAGAGGGATTAAACGGAGTGAGGACAGGCAGCGTGCCTGACTGTTTTCCTAGAAGAAGGCATTCAGCAAGCTCAGCTGAGCTATAAATACCCCGTAACCTCCGCTACGTGCTGGGGAGCGGGCAGGGGGGGCTTTTCTCCCTGTAAACAGACGCAGAGCAGAGAGCCGCGGGGAACAAAAGCTACCCAAGGACTGGAGGCGAGCGCCGCGGCTCGCTTCGGCTCCAAGGCGTTGCAGCATTTCTCGGGCAGCCTGTGGCCACGGCCAGATGCTTCGGGAGCCTGTCTGGAACCCAGGCTTCGGACTTTGTGTTCCCAGATGCTGGGGGCTGAGGCATTGCAGTTGATCCTCCTTGTTTTCTAAAGGCTTAACAAAGCAAGTTAAGCAACCTGAGAACAAAACAAAAGCGTTCGAGTTAGGATGGAATGAAGTTTTTGGTTTTTTTTTTGGAGCTGCAAAGTTTTCAGCTTTGTATGGGGCTGAGGGTTGGATCCCACCAAGGTGGCTGAAGGCACTGTTCAGGGAGCAAGGGGGACACAGGTCCCTCTCCTTTAGACATGTGCTTTGCTCAGGAAAAGCCAAAAAGTGTTCCCCATGCTCTTCTTTTTTTTTGCCATACAAACCCCAGAACAGCAAAAGGGAGGGGACAGAAGCATTGTTCCCCGGCTGCGTTAGGAACAGTTTGGTCTCGTTACAGCCTGCTCTCACCTGCTACTAATTTTCCTCTGGTTGCGAGGGCCCGGGATTGTTTGTTTGTTTGTTTGGCTGAGCGGAGAGGGAAGAAGAGCTGCTGGATGTCACTCGGTGCGGGGAAATGACTGCGAGCTGGCGGGGGCACGCGGGGTAACGGGTGCTGGTGGGGACAGGGAGGGAGCTGCAGCACCGAGACCCTGTCTGGGGTTTTACTGATGCACAAGGGGGCTGGAGGGGCTGCAAGGGGGTGCAATGGGGCAGTGGGTGTCCCCAGTGCCTCTGGATTTGTGCTGGGGGTGAGGTCTGAAAGCAGCTCCTGAGCTGGCCCTGCCTGGTGGCTCAGGGCTGGGTGTCTGTCTGGCCAGGAGCTGCAGGACGGACAGACACCCGAGTGTGAGGCTTGCAGTCCTAAGGCAGCAGCAAGATGCCAAAATGCTGTTCCCATCCCATCTCCGGGACGCAGGGGCTGCTGATTTATGGGGCTGTGATGGGGAAATGAGAAAGCACAGGTGCACGGGGAAATCCCGTTGAGCGCTGGGGCTGGGAATGCCCGACACCAAATCTCCATCCTCTGAGCCCATTTGTTCCCCTCCATCACCCTCCTTCCTGCCCCTGCACCCCGTGGGGCCCTGCCGAGGTGTGCTGGAGCTGCAGGGTGCAGGGGCTGCACGTCCCCAGCTGGGGATGGAGGTGGCTGTGGGGCTGTGCCCGAGGAGCTGTGGGGCTGCGGGACGTCTCCGCTCCTCTCCTGCTGGCCCTGCGAGCGCAGCACATGGGAGCTGTCTCGCATTATTGTGACAAGCAATTATGGTGATGTGAGCTGCTAAAAAAAATGACTTTATTAGGCAAAAATGGCCTGTAAACATCCCGGAACAAGCAGGGCTGTTTAAACAGCTCCAGATTTTGCGGGAAGGTGGCTGCTCTCCTCCTGCTCCTGCGCCGCGCCCCGGCGGCGATGTGGCACCGCGGTGGCACAGGGCACAGGGCTGGCACAGCCCTGCCCAAGCCTTCTCCTGGATGAGTGTTAATAAACCCACAGCGCCGGGGCTGCCTTAGCGCTGCCTCTAATTGGAGCCATAAAGTTAAACTCGGCCACTTAGGGTTCTGCTGGGAGCTGGGGCTTCCATTTGCAGGCTCCCCCGCGCAGAGGAAGGGCGCTGCGCTGGCTAATAGGTGTTAAATCGGAGCATCACTTTTTAATAAGCCTCTTAATGGCATGACGCGGCTCCTTGGCAGCTTTGGGATGCCTCCATTATGAAACCCCTGTGCCAGGGGGAGCCAGGGAAGGTGGAAGCGGTGCCAGGGCTGCCATCTCCACGGGATAATGCAGGGGCGATGAGCAGAGCCCAGCGGCGCACCCGGGTCCTGCGTTTTCTTCTTTGGGACCATCCTCTTCATCATCAGGACCATCCTCTTTGTCATGGTGCTGCTGAGGTGCCTTGCCTAGGGTGAAGGTCCTCGCTGCCCCTCGTCCTGCGTGCATCACCACCACCAGACTCCAGATCTCACCTTCGTCACCCCCTGGGGTGCCCCCTAAAAGTGCTGGCTGATGGCATCCAGGGCCATACTCCTCCTTCACTTCAAAAGCTGCATAATTAATGGATAATAATCCAAAAAAAATATCCAAACCCTTCCTTCTCCCCTTCAAAGGGGCTCCTCTCCCCCCGCTGCCCCGTGTGGCTGCTGACCCCGAGGGGACAGCACGGACGGGACCAGGAGCTGCCCTGCAGAGCCCAGCTAACTGGAACCAGGAGGGGAGCCTCTGGGCGGCTTCCACGTGGGTACTGCTTACAGAAAGGGCTGGGCTCCCAAGGAACAGGCACTATTTTTATCTAATCCCTCTGCTTTAATAACAGGGAGTTGGAGGGGGCTCGTTATTAGTAATTCAGAGGAGGGCGGATAAGAGTCCCCGATGATTTCTGCAGTCACGTGCTGCCCCGCTGCCGCTCCTGCCTTGGCTTCTCCCACCAGGAGGGGTGGGAGGGGGGTGCTTGACACGTCCTGATGGTGCTGTGCTCGCCCAGAGCATGGGATGTGCTTCGCACATGTCCTCCAGGCACACTGAGGTTTTGCTACAGGCACCCACAAGTAGGAAGCACTTGTTCAAAGTCAGGTCCCTACAATGCTGGGGATGGGATGGGGTGGGATGGGATGGGATGGGACAGGTTGGGATTAATAGGATGGAATGGGATAAGTTGGGATGGATGGGATGGGGTGGGGTGGGATGGGATGGGGTGGGATGGATGTGATGGGATGGATGGGATGGGATGAGGTGGGGTGGGATGGCATGGGATGGATGGGGATGGGACAGGTTGGGATTGATAGGATGGGATGGGATAGGTTGGGATGGATGGGATAGGATAGGGTGGGATGGATGGGGTGGGATGGATGGGGTGGGATGGGATGAGATGAGATAGGATCAGATTAGATGGAATCAGATGGGATGTGGTGGGACAGGACTTTCTGTATTCAGTACTGATGGGCGGGGGGGATTTGTCACTTCCAGACCAGGCAAATTTGAGGCCAAAGCTGTGGAAGGGAATGGATGCAATTTTTGTCAGTTCCATCCGCGCCGGCGAATGCAGATCATGAATTACACACCCGCCAGATGACAGGCTGACATTTTAGCTCCAAACATTCTCCTATAATTAGAGAATCTAATGCAATACAGGGAATGGCTCCATTTTACACACACATTATCGTAATGCCTTTAAATAAGATAATTGATTATGCCTCTGCATAAGAAAGTAAAATATTCGGTGTAATTAAAACCGACATTCAGATTTTGGCATGCTGACAGGTGAGGCCATGTGTCATTTTATAAATCCTTAAAGTGATATTCACACCCACATTTGAGTTCTTGAAGTTTGGGGAGAAGAAGAAAAGAAACCCTCGCTGCCGAGTTGTTTTTTCATCCTGAGTTCAAATGTGTTTTGAAGAGGGATTTCTTTCTTTTTCTTTTTCTTTTTTTTTTTCATTCCTTCTGCTCTCATTTGTCTTCATTTCAGCCTCATACCTCCAGCTGACACAAACCTGTGCTCACACCGCCGGGAGCAGGGCTGTTGGTGGATGCTGTCCGAGCAGGAGACCTGGCCAGCAGCAGAGCCCTGCGAGCAGTCCCTGCACAGCACCGCTGAGCTGCAGGCGGTGTCTGCTCCGTCTTCAATGCCCAAACCACTGCCTGGTGCTGAGGGGCTCAGCCTGGAGCAGACACCTGTCTGTAGGAGCTGACAAAGGGCTTCGTGGCTGCCAGGAGCCCTGAGACCCTTGGGGTGGTCAAGGAGCCTGCCCTGATGTGATGGATGGAGGCGTGGGGCAGCCCAGGATGGGGCGTTCCTGGGAATCCAATTTTTGTGTCTGGAGGTGCCAAAAATGCTCAGGACCCTCTAAGAAACCTGGTGCCTGGGGCTCCAGCAGCTGCTGATGGTTTATGGCACCGATCCCCACCGCTGTGGGCTCACGCCTCCTGTGGTCACCAGGCTAGTGATGGGGTGTGAGGTTTTGGGGGATTTTTTGGGTCTTGAGGAATTCTCTGAGTCAGCGCAGATGCTGACCTGCTGCTTCAATATTTGCCGACTGCTGCACCTGGGAACTTTGCAAACAGAGGCCTGGACACTTGCAGCATACCCAAACCATCCCAGGGTGTCTCTGGTGAGAGCTGGGCAGGCTCTGGGCAATGAATGTCTGCGCCCTGTGCTCTGCATCCATCCTTGTCCCATCTGAGGGAGGTAAAAAGGAGCTGACAAAAAGGAGCACCAAGGCTGTGAGCACTGAACCTGCCTCCTGTCAGCGACGGGGACTTGGTGCAACCCGCTGTAAGGTCACACCAGGCAGCACCCCGCTTCTTTCCAGCCAAGCAGACCTGCTAAAGGCTGTCCTCTGCAGCCAGCCTCACCTGCCAGGGACCTCAGGGACCTCCCCCCAGGATTCTCAGTGACAGCCTTTCCTATCGTACCCACCACCCCAGCTGCCTCTCCATCCCCTTCCATAACCCCATTCCCATCCCCAACCCCATCCCCATCCCCTTCCAGCCCCCCTGGTGCCCCGAAATCCAGGCTGATCATCTGGGCAGGGCTCAGGAGGAGGAGGAGGAGGGGCAGGCAGCTCTGTCTGCTCCGCTCGCATTAGCAGACGGCTCTGGCTTTCTCCCCCTCTCTCTAGGCCATTACCGCGGGCTCGCGGGGCTGCGGTTGGCAGCGCGGGGCGCCGGAGCCCGCTGGGACGCCGGCCCTGCAGCCTTCCTCCGCTCTTAAGTGGGCTTGTAAAGAAAAACCACCCCCCTGTGCCTGGAAAACGGAGCCGTGTTAAAGCCGGCTTGTTTAAACGCAGCGCACGGCCTCCCCTCGGCAGGGTGGCGAGGGCGAGGGCAAAGGGTCTCGCTCCTGGATGTCCCGGGAGCAGGGGGGTGGCTGTAGCTGGGGATCTGGTACCCATCCTGCAGCCAAAACCTGAGATCATCTTGGCTGCGGTCACCCCAGGGAGCAAGGGTGGCTCTGGCTGCGGTCCTGCAGCCCCCAGGAGCCACCTCCAAGGTCCCCACGGGAGCACAGGAAAATGGCACACAGGCACCCGAGGCTGGATGGGCCACTGCAGGTGGGAGAAAACCTCAGTGCAGTGAGGTTTTCCTTGGCTGGATGGGAATTTGTGTGGATCTGGCTTTCTGGGGCTGCCTCCTGCACCCCTCAGCATCCCGCATCCCTCGGCACCCGGAGTCCCCCAGGTGCCCAAGGCACTGCCCTATGCGGGGACTGTGGCTGGAGGGACAGCTGGGGCAGGGAAAGGTCCCTGAGGTGCCTGCCCAGGGCAGTTCCTTTCCTTGAGCAGCCCACCAAAGGGACATGGGGCAGTGCGGGGCCACCCCGCTGTCTCCTCCTTACCCTCAGCCATTCTCCCTGACCTCCCACTCCCCCTTTCTCACCTGATCCCAATACAACCACGAGCAGCGTGCTCTTCCCAGTGCTCCCCTGCTCCCACCTCCTCCACGTTCACCCCGCTCACGACGACCACCCCATGAACCACGTTCCCTTTCCAAGCACCACCTGGACATCCCCAACCCTTGCTGTGCCCTGCTACCAGCACGCAGCCCCCGGGCTGTCCCCCCCCGAGCCCCCACGCAGGTTCCCCAGCCCGTCTCACGCTCCGGCTCCAGCTCTCCCCCCTTTCCTCCGCCTGCGCCCGCTCCTCACCCTCGCACACCCCCGCGGGATGATGCACGCCGCGGAGGAGCGTGCGCGAGCGGCATTAGTCACCGCTCCCGTGGGAGGGAGGGAGGAAGGCTGCGAGCAGAGGAGGAGGAGGAGGAGGAGGAAGAAGAGGAGCGCAGCCACAACGCGGAGAGAGGCCACGGCCACCCCTGGTCCCTCTTTTGGGGTGGGGGGCCGAAATGGTGGCAGTGGGCTCGGGGAGGCTGCTGGGGTGGTGGAGGTGGGGGCACCGCTGGCACGATGGAGGGCTGCGGGGAGGGAAGGTGCCGGGCATGTGGATGGGGTTGGGGAGGGAGAGAAGGAGGAGTGCAGGAGGATTTTGGTTTGCCAGGGAGCTGCGGTGCTCCTGGGCAGCGTTTTTGGGGAGGAGAAGCCAGGTGCAGGGGGATAAAGCTGGGGATGAGCTGGGCAGGGGACAGCAAAGCACCCCGGGCGGTTTGGCTGAGCGTTGGCTGGGGTGTGGGTGAGGAAGCAGGGCAGGAGGGGAAAAGGGCACCCACAGGGTGGGTGAGAGCTCTTGGGGGGGCTCAGAGCAAAGGGACGCCCCCCTCTGAGCAGTTTCCAAGAGGTGGGAAGGAGACAGCCTGGCCAGCTGCCCTGCACTCTGTGGAGCCCTGCGGGACTTTTCTGCTTTTCCTCGCTGTCCTGGCACCCTGCAGCCCGTGCGTGGGCTCACACCCCTTTGCCTGCTCCAGGCTCTTCTGGGGGCTGAGGGAAGGTCTCCCCGGAGCTGCCCCCTGGGGGACTGCTCCCCAGAGCCTCTCACAGCCCAGCCTGGGGCCTTTGGACGTTCCTTGGCCGAGAGGCACAGGGCTCAGCTCTGGGACGAGCTCTGCTCACGAGCTACCTTTATGTCTGCAGCTCCCAGTCCTGCTGAGTGTGTGGGCATCAGACTGGAGGAAAGGGCACCACAGGAGCCTGCTGGTGCTGTCTCCTTCCTTACAGCCAGCCCAGCCTGGCTGCCTCTGAACGGCAGAGCAGGGAGCAGGTGGAATCACAAACCACTCTGCCTCTCCTCCCCTCTCCGCCACCCGTACTTGTCCCTGCCACCCCTCTCCTGACCGAGGGGTTTTGCGTGCACACCGTGCACAGGGACAGTGCCAGACCGGTGAGCATCCCTCTGCCCCGAGCTGCTGCTTCTCAGCTGTCCTTGTGCCACACACCTGGGTCTGCTCCGTGTGTCCCCATCCGTGTGCCACACGTCCCTGTGGCTGCACCTGAGCCTGTTTCAGCCTTGCCCAGCACACTCAAGGTACTGTGCACACCACTCCATACCTGCATATTTCACCTTTTTACCATATCCCAACCCTCTCCTGTGCTTACAGCTCTTTCATCCCATACACCATCAGGCTGCTGTGACAGTGCTTCCCCCACGGACCACGAAGGGACTGAAAAGATCATCCAGACTGGGGCAAAACAACACATTTGAGCACTAAGTGGTGCACCCAGCTCCAGCCCTGCCCTTCTCCCGACAGGGGCTGTGTTGCCAGCCTTGGGCTGGGGTCCTCAATCCCATCCGTGCTCCCTGCTCCTTGGACTTGCCAGCAGACGAGCATCAGGCTTTCCGTAGGGGCTGCTGGTTTATCTGTGGGCACCGGCACGCCGATGCGCTGACGGACAGCTCATGAATCACAACATCCCTAATGCACCAACATCTTCAAAATGCAAAGCTCTCCCTTGGTATTTCGGCCCAAAGCGAAGCCGGGTAGGTAGAGAAGAGATGGGTGGGAAGCTGCACAAGGTGATGTTTCCACCTGGTGTCTGGCACGGTGATTGCATCAGCATTAATCGCAGCGGAACCTGCTGCCCTTTAAAGCAGCTCAGCACACATCGTGTCCTCAGCCTTCCTGCCTCGGGCTGGCTCTGGCTCTGAAACAGTCTCTTGCATACATTTGAAACAGTTTGTAATTAACAATCACATTGTTTTCCTTTTGAATGTCAACAGAGAGAGAGGAAACAGAGAGATGGAGAGCTGCGATGCCGATACGACTGGGGATTGTTTTGCTTTCGCGAAATGATTTTTCCCATTTCGCAGCAAATTCGGTGCTGATGAGCCCGGGAGGCTTCGCTCACCCATGTAGCACAAAGCCTGGGGAGCAGGCAGACATCTGGAAAAGTGCTCTGCTGTACCTGTGGGGAGGCAGGAAATTTGCTCTCGGCTGCCCCGCTCCCTTTGCCCCATCTTCTTGGTGCTCACACAGAAATTATTCCTGGCACCGTGGTTGTGTCCACAGAATAGGACCTGATGGAAAAACCTGCAGAAAGGGATGAGGAAAAACCAGGATTTTCCACAGGTTCCTGAGCTACCCAGCGTGTTGGAGCAGAGGGGGCTTCATTTGGAGCCTTGGCTCGGCAGACAAGAAGCAGATTACAAACTTCTTCAGTCCTGGAGCAGAGCTGGGATGGGAGGATTGCTCCCTCCATCTGTTCTTCTCATAGACAATCTGCCTTCGAAAGCCACCGCCGCATAAATCTGGAGAAAGTGTAAATGCAGGAGCACCTGAATATTGTTTAACAGATGGGGACACACATTTTTCAGGCGGAGATTTCCCTTCCATCGCCCCACTTATTTTAGAGGTGTTTTTCAGGACCGTCCCGTGACTGCCTGGCACTGAGCTGGCGTCCCAGCCTCTGGTCTGCGGCCACTCGAGTTAATTTTCAGCAGCAAACTTCACCGTGTGAACACTCTCGTGACATTTCTGAAACTCGCTTTCATCTCTTTCGGTGCCTCCTTCCCTTCCAACTAAATTCCCATTTCTCATCAAATGTTTCTGGAGGATCGTCGGCAGGGAGCAAAGCCGCACTCCGCCCTGGGTACAAGCGGCTTAGGGAGCTCATCCGTGCTCCTGAAATTCATTCTGAAACCCTCAAACAAACACAGTCAAACACAAAGCCAAGTTTTGCACCCTGTGAATGCCTCTGCCCACGTGAACTTCTCTCCGTCTCTGTGCAGGCAGCCCAGGAGCTGCCCTCCTGGTGCCAGTGCTCTCTTCTTGCACCCTTCATCGCCGACAATCCAGCACCTTTTGTCCAGCGCCGTTCAGCTGCACCAACCCGAGGGCCACTACAAACTTCCAGACAGAAGCAGAGCCGCAGACTGCTGAGTGGCAGGAAGGAAATTGCTTTGCTTGCAACCTTTTCACAGCTCCGCAGGCTGGGACCCCCAGGACTCGCGGACTGCGGAGAGGTGCGCACGGAGCCGGCGTCCCCTAGCATCCCTGGTGGGAGCAGGTCAGCGTTTTCAGGCATTTCACGTGGATACAGGAGGGAACAAGGAGCTGCTGGAATTGCAGCGGGTGTTTGGATACTCTTGATGGATGGGGTGCTGTTCCCTCCCGGTGAGCCTGAGGTTGCCAGCCCGGCTCCTTCTCCTCCTGTCAAGCACAGGGGCACAGTGATGCCGTGGCGCTGACCCCTGATGCTCAGAGCTCGGGAGCCTTGTCTCCAAATTCAAGCAATGACATTAAATCCTGTTTTCTTTTCCCTTGCCTTCTGGCTCTGGAACTAGTAGGTTGTGCTCAAATACCACTCACAGCTTTTATTTATTCTCCCCCCCCCAGCCACAAGAGTTAGAACTTTTCCTTTTTTTTTTTTCTTTCTCCATGTAAACTGGAAGCTGAGTCTTGCTGAATCACCTGTCTCAGGGAGCTGCAGATTTAAGGAAAACACTAAATATTGGGAAGTTTGCAGCGGACACCTGAGACTTGGCAGCACTGCCAGGAAATGAAACCAAAAGGTGATGGAGTGCGGCCGTGCTGGGGAGGACAGCACCAGGGCTGTGTTTGAGGGGCAGCCCTGGTCCTAGGGCAGGACCCCACAGCTGTGACTGAGGGCTATGGGATGTCACATCGGGTGGAGATGGCAGCAAGGAGCTCAGCCTGGCTGCTCCCCTCCACTGCACCTGCACCTAAAGGGGGATCAGAGGTGAAGGGTTTCTTCTGGGTGAGGCGGGCAGTGCCTTGGGATGCTGGGCCAGCAGCAGGGGGTGTGGGGTGGAAGCTAGAAAAGGGGAGGGACAGCAGGGATAAGGCTGAGAAGTGGGAGAAACCCAGCAGATGTCCACAGAGCCACCTGCACGGCTCCTCCAGGCAGTCCCAGCTGGACCTGAGCAGCCCGTTACCAGCACGTGGACCCCCACAAAATCCAGCTACCAGGAAAGTCATGGCTGGAGGAGAGAGGGTAAATGTAAGAGAAAATATACGTGCAGAGGATGGACGCCAGATTTCTCAGTTTTCCTCTCTCTTTCCCTTTCCTCTCTGTTCTTCAGTTGTCGCGCTCTTCCTGGGAGAAAGTGGCTGTTGGAAAACAGACAGAGAAGACGACAAACACTGCTGTGGAATTATTTAACGAGCCAGAATGAATTGCATTTGAAATCATTTAAATGGGATCTGGGAGTATTTAACTGCAGCACAGGAACTTAACAAGAGTGGGAAAGGATTTTGCACTAATTGCTGGCAATGATATACCTACGGAGAGAGAACATGCAGCAATTAGTAAGCAAGGCTGTAATTTCAGCCTAAGGTCCCTGCCTGCCCCAGAATATGGCGTGGATTATCTGCTGGAAGAAAGACAGGGGCCTTGGTCCTCAGGTGCCCAGAGAAGGACCAGGAGAAGCAGCATAGGTTCTCGTTAAGAAGTCATTAATTGAGTTTTTCTTGTAGGAGATGGGTCTGGTCAGCCCGGCACAGCTCAGGTTGGTAAAAGCAAACAGATCTCAAAGCCTCAGCCCAACCCATGCTGTGCACCTGCAAGGGGATGGTGTCCTGCTGAGCTCAGGGCATCCTTGGGGCTCCTGGGTTTGGGATAGAGCAGGATGAGCCCAGGGAGGTGGTGCAGGACCCTGGGCTGATGGCTTGCAGGAGGGCAGAGGTGGGGGCACGGAGCCCCCAAACTGAGCAAGGGGTCCTACAGCCATACTGGGGGGAGATGGGAGGAGGAGGGATGGGATGCTGCAAAGGATTCCTGCTCACAGCCATCCCCGGAGGCTGTCCTCGCTGCAGGAGGAGGCAGAAAGCCACAGGTCTTGGCTGAGCCTCTGCCCCCGTCAGCTGCACGCAGCCTCCGCCAGCCTCCGCTCATTGTTCCCCGTCCCCGTTCTCTCCCCGCGATGCCTCCGTCTTCGCTTTTTGTCTTTCAATCAGTTTTCATCTCAGTAATTCCCATTCAATGGTTAGTCCCTGATCTTTCTAATTGAGATCAGAGCTCCGTATAATAGGGAGGGGGGAGGGAGACTATTTTTAATTTGCTACGTTCCCATTAATAACAAGTTCTAATTAAAAAACCTCCATCTTCCATCCTCCCAAGTTCAGAGGAAAACTCTGTGACTTCTGTTGGAATCTTCTCCTGATAAATTGGTACCACAGCCTCCTAGAACAGTTGGTCCTCTTTAGCAGGCATAGTAATTAATGGGAATAATAAATGCATTCAGAGCAGGTCCGTAACCCTCCTTTCTGTGCACTCAGACTTCTCTTTGCATCGCAAGAGACGCACATCAACATTTCCACTGAACAAACAGGCCCAGAAGAGCTGCCTGCTTCTGACAAACCTGGCTTCATCAGCACCTTGGGGCACGAATGGTGCGGGGTACGGGGAGGTTCCCTGCTGGAGGTGGCGGGCAGCTCCTGCAGCAGCTCCTGCAGCTCTCTGCCACCCAGGAGCAGCGCGCTCTTGCTCAGGTGCACGGCTGGCACGGTGCAAACCCTTGCCTCTCAAATCTCACGGGGATATTTTGGGGTGTTTGCATGTGCCAACCCTTCTAGTCCAGCCAGGGCCAGCCCTGCCTGTGTTCCTGCGTGATGCTGCCCTGCTACCATGGCAGGGGACGTAAAGTGAAAAGGAACCTCAGGGAGGGAATTTGCTTTTTCACTTGCACAAGAAGAAAGGGGACCAGGATTTTCCTTTCTCCCCAGCTCCTCCTTTTCTGTGTCCATCTCACTGCCTGGGATGCATTAGGGTGGACAGGTATTGCATTGCTGCCTTGCAATACCCATGCAGTGAGACTGTGAGGAAGGCGAAACAAACACATAGCATAGGCTATGGCCACACTGAGAGGCAGGGAGGAGACCCAGGTGTGCTCCTTCCCTTTTCTGGGCACACAAGATCAGCACATGGGGCCAAGGAGGGGCTGCATCCAGCCTGGAGGTGCAGAAAAAGCAGAAGATCCAGCAAGCCACACACCCTCTCCTCCCTTTGTGCAGGTCTCCAGTTATACCAGCTTCTGGCCTGGGGTTCTTGGGCACGCAGATCAGCTGTGCTGGCGATGGATGGCCTCCTCATATCCCCTTCACTTGCTTTTATTCACTGCTCCTGAGTTAATGGCTTCATCTCAGGAGTGGCCAAAGCGGGAGCCATCAGCGCAGCTCTCCCCGAGCTGAGCAATCTGTCCCGAGCAGTGATTTCAATTATAGGGTCATTAGCGTGAAATCTTATCCAGCCCGGCTCCCATTTGCCATCAGGAGGTCCTTCTCCTCCCCGTCCCAAGCCCTGCGCTGTGGTTAGAGCGCGCTGCTCCTGCTGGAGCCCTCCCGTTTTGCTAAAACACAGCAGCTGCTGCTAATAAACAAACATATTGATCATGGAGATATGGGCTGTCAGGGACTTAATTCATGAACGAAAGGTGCTTAAGAGTGCCCGGTAGGCAAGGGCTCTGCCTGGAGAGCTGGAGACCAAGATGGTGCTCGGAGGTAGGAGCAGAGGAGCCTGGTTGGTGCTGGGGTGTCGCAGTTTGGGGCTGGTGTAAGGGGCTGAATTTATTTGTGGGACAGAAAGGAGCAGAACAAGCTTCCTCTTTGTCATTTTGTGCCGTTGGTGGCAGGGAGGGATGTGCTTCAGTGAAGGGCTCTGGTTCCCTCCGGTTGAGGTGTTCAGCATGAAGCTCCTGGTGCCTGACCCGGGCTTTTGACCTGCCTGTGGTAGCAACAGGGCAACCCAGCCATGTGTAACTAGTTTAAGGAAAAACTCTGAAATACTGCCCAAAAGCTAATCCCATGAGTCTTACTTCTGACAAACACCTCTTTCTGATTTGGGATCAGACTTTCCCTCCACCAGTGTATGTGTGGAATGGGGACTGTGTGTATGGCTGAGGTACTGATGCCTGCCATTGTCTCCAAATTGTTGTCATTGTCTGCAATCGTATCAAAACAAGGTGCAATCAGCTTGGGGTGGATCCCACACAGCCAGGGGCTGTAATTACAACAGAGGAATATCTGAATATAGCCTTTTATACGTTACACTGAAATAACCAAGGGTATAGTCTGGGCTGGAAAAGTTCGGTGTGATTTTGGTATTAGCCACACCAAAAGGCATTGATAAAATAGGCTTTGGTATTTATGGTCCTGGGACATGGAGGCCGTGCTGGGAGCCTGATGAATGAACTCCCAAGGATAGGAATAGTTGTCAGCCTGAAATATTTATTAGCCTGGACTCTCCTTGTGTTTCATGCCATGGTTTCGCTACCTCTGCTTTTCTCCCCGTCTTCTGGCTTTGGAGCTGAGGTTCCCTGGGCAGGAGGGAGGCTCTCTGCTGGGCAGCACAGCCTCCTGTTGGAGGAAGAAAATCCACTCCTGGTGATTTTCTCTCTTCTCCCCACAAGCACGTGGGCATTGACCACTGCTTCACCCGGCTGTGGTATTCGGCACTGACCCAGCTGCTGGTCCTGCCTTGCCTCCTGCCCCAGGGGCTGTGTTTTGGGGCTCACCAAAGAATTTCTGCTTCCTGCACAGCGGGAGGTGGAGGTGCTGTGCCTCCCCCAGTCTGTGTCTGTCTGCTGCTCTCATCTCTTTGCTGTGGGACTCCTGCATCCTTCTGCTCAAGGGGAGGTCAAAGGAGCCGCAGGCCACCCAGATGAGGTGGGCTGTCCATCGTTCTGCATCTCGTCCTTCCCTTACTGACAGCACGAGCCCGTTATCTGCCTCCTCTCCAGTTCCTGTGTCAGCAGGACAGGGACCTGGCAAGGCTGGGACCTGGTGAGGATGAGCTGGGAGGATGGGGATTTCAGAACCTGATCTCACCAGCAGGGAGTTCCCAGGCTCCTGGGGTCTCCAAGGCACCCAGGGCCTGCAGGTTAATGAACGTCTCAGTGTTATCCCCTGGGCAAGGGGCTGACAACTCCCAGAGCTGCACCCGCGGCAAACGCCAGCGAGGCAGCTTTCTGGGAGGCTTCTTGGAGCTCCTGCTGAAAGGTCGGAGCTCTCAGCGAGACGAAAGGCTCTCTTCTCCCTCCCAGCTGTTCCATCAATACTTGGTTTTCCTCTCCATTTATTTTTACCTTCCTGCTCAGAAAAGCAAAATGCATAAAGGGGGGAAATGCTGCTTCTCATGACATGTTCTGCTGCTCAGGCCAAAGACCCCAATACGCTTTGGGGGCAATAGGGGAGATGGGGAGGCCCCAGTGATGCCGAGGGGGATGCAGCTGTGAGGTTGGGGTGCAGAGGGGACACCCAATCTTCTCCAGCCAGAAGCAGGGCACAGGGTTTGTCCTCCACATGCTCCTTCCCAGTTTTTTGGGCACCTTGCTGGGTCGGGTGGCTGCTGCTTCCAGCAGCCAACCCATGGGGTTTTGGCATGGGCACACTTCAAGCTGGGGAAGGAGCCCCCTGCCTGCTGTGGGAGCTCTGTGGGGAGGTCAGGAGCCCTCTCTCTTTCTCGTGATGTTAATAGCTCTCTGCTGAGTTCCTGTGTAATACAATTCGGGGGGAATATCCCTTAACCCACCGCTGGGCCCTCCTGTGATGATTCCTCCAGCTGCAGCGCACCTCTCCTCCTCTTCCTGACCCCATCCCTCCCTCCTTCCCCGTCTCTATCTCATTTCTCTCTCTCGGTCATTATGGCCCTCGTCCAGCAAAGCACTTACACAGGTGTTTCACCCAGCCAGTAACCCGGGAGCCCCCCGCAGGAGGCACCTGGCCACCCCTGGGGCTCTCGTGGGGAAGTCAGGACAGGCACCCAAGCCCCCCATGCCAGAAAACACAGGGCATGATGCTTGCTGCCCCAGGGACGAGGAACAGCTCAGGGCGCTCTGTCACAGATAGGAAAAAACACCCCCTGTGTGATTGGCACCAAACCCTCTGCCTTTCACCCCAAAAAGCCCGAGGCTGGAGGTTGGCTCCTCACACCGCTGCGGTGTCTCAGCCGCTCGGCTCGGGAGCGAGGCGCGGGTAAGACAGCGGGGCTTACATTTCAGGACTTAAATATTCAATTAATCAATGGAATATTCCATTAGCGTAATAATCACTTGGCATCGCCTGATCTATAGGTACATCTCAGCTGGGCCTCGCAAATTGATTTCTGATGAAGTCCTAATTGACTGTGCAGGCAGGAGAGGACCTGTCGGGGTGTACTGAAGCAGGGCCCGGGGGGGGGTCTGATGTACCACCCCCCTTGGCAGGGGAGGGGGCAGGGGGAGGTGTGATTTATGCCCCATTTATCACGACAGCCTCTACCCTATCCTGTTTTATCGGTCCCAAGTGAGGCATGAGAGCTTACAGCTTTAATGCGGAAATTTGCAGGCAGCCGGAGCCCCCCGCGAGCTGCTGACAGCTGCTTGTCACTTATGGGGTGGGTGCCGGGGGGACCTTAAATCCCAAGCCTCTTAGGGCAGGATGCAGCCGTGGATTGGGCTGAGATTTTTTTCCAGTGCTCCCCATTCTCTATAGAGCCAGGGCAGCAAAGCCATGGGGGTTTTGTCCCTGCAGTGCCCATGGGGATGGAGGTGCATGGAGCGGGGCAGTGGGTGACACACGGATTTCCCTTTTTTCTTGGCCATCGTGGAGCCTGGTGCTGGTCCCTGAGGGCAGCAGGCGCTGCGGGGACACTGGGTGGGATGTGTGGGCTTCGTTACACCACTTTGTGCTGTGATTTCATGAAAACTGGGAACGACAACATCACCGAAACCAATCAACGCGTGTGGCTGGCTGCTGGATTTGAGGAGAAATAGCTGCATTTTTCAAACACGGAGAAGTGACTGTAACTTCCTCCCCATCCTCTACCTGCATTAACTTAAGAGACAGCCAGGTGCTTAAAGGTTACTTTGTAGGCAATGACTGCTCTGTAAAGGGCTACTCATCTCTAACAGAGATAGCTTTTCTTTTATTGAACATCAGCCAGAGTGGCTGAAACCTGATAAAAAATACAGAGTGATAGCTTTTTCTTTCTGTTTCCAGTGAGGAATAATAATCAGCAAAATAAAAAGGCAATTGCCTCACTGTATGCACTGCGTTAAGCAATGGCTTTGTGGGGCGGAGAATGCAGCTTAGGTAAATGCCCAATTAGAAGGGTTTTGATGGAAGAATCTTGGATCACCATGTCTGAACACGTCCCGTCCTGTCCCCCCTCCTCCATTTCCATCACCCCTGCTTCTATAGCCTCATCTAGGCAGGAGATTTAGGTGGCTGATACCCACGTGTAGGGTTTAGGTGATAAAATCCCCCCTGGGGCAATCAGAGCCAGGCAGAAAATGGCAGTGTGGTTTCACGGGGTGGCCTTCCTCCGGGACGTGCACGCCTGTGAGTCACTTTGGGTTGGTTCTTCTCTAACAAGCACAGGAATTTATGCAGAAGGGGTTTCTGACTCCCCAAAAAATGGAAATAGCATCCTCATCTCCATGGGGAAGGTGATTCCCAGCCTGGTTTGGGGTGAAGGAGAATCAGGGCCTCCCTGCGCTTGTAGCTGCTGGTTGCTTCGGAGCAGTCCTGACCGAGCAGGGCTGACTGACTCCTAGTTTGTTTGTTTTTGTTATTTTTCAAACAAGTGTTTTTAATTACCCAGTGAGCAGAGCCAGGAACACAACCCATGGTGGAAATCCAGCCAAGAGGAGCGGGGCTGCAAATGGGGGACGCAAAGCCCAAGGCCTGGGGGGACCTTTCCAGGTGCTTCCCCTGCCACTGCCTCCACCTGAGCCCCTCCCCGGAGACCCCCTTTTCTCACCTGCCTTGGGCACCTTGGCCTCCAGCACTCCCCATGAGATGCCTGAGCAGCCTGACTGCCCTCCTGTGCCAGGTCCTAAATACATGGTGCTATTTAGCTGCCCTCAGGGCTAGATCTGTTGTCTGTACGTGGAGCAAGCCACAGGCATGGCTTGGGCACAGCTGAGACTCAGCCCTCAAGAGCTGAGCATCCTCAGGCAACCCTGGTACCTGCAGCACCTGTGACTGTAGGATGGGGATGCGATGCACACCAAGAGAAACCCTCTCAAACCCTCACCAAATCCTCCAGATCGAGGATCTGCCCATACCCATGAGCATTTAGCGCTTATATCCGCAGTATAAAGAGAAGACCCTTAATCTCCAAAGCTGCCAGCCCTGATTTTGATTTTACCAGCAACGTGAAGTTCAACTAAAAGTTACATTACATTTTTCCCCATTTGCGTGTCCCAATCCTTTTTTTATTTTTTATTTTTCCTTTTTAATGCAAGCTGCACGACATATGGGGCAACCACGCTGCGTGCGCTTAGGCAGCGTGTCCAGTTCTCGGTGTGTCACAGATGCCTCCAGAAACGTGGAGGCTATTAGGCAGAAGTTATTAAGTGTCATTATTAATATGCTGGAATGTGACAGGAGAGGATTTATTTTTATGCTGGCGCCTTGGCAGCCAGAACAGAGGTGGGCGCGAGGTTGTTCCTCCTCCGCTGGTGGACATGGGCACGTGGGAGGGTTTCATTACCCTCTGCCCCCCGTTCGGTCCCTGCCTGGCGTGTTTTTGGGCTGGTGGCAGTCAGCTCCAGTGGGATGAGTGGTGTCAGGATGCTCAGGTGCCACCTATGGCATCAGGAAGAGCCAACAAAGCCACCACGGCTTTTTGTAGGGTGCTTGGTCATCGTGGTGAGACCTGGGAGCAGAAATGCCACTGGGAAGGCACTGGGATTTCCCAGCTCTCCTCCACCAAAAAAGAAAAGAAATAAAGAAAGCAAAGCCGCTTCAGAAAAAAACTCATCAGAAACTGAATTTTGATCTTTCTAAGAAAAAACACGCTTCTTCTCCATGTTCTGTGCCGTTTTCTGTGTGATGAAATACAGTTCCTCTCCCAAATGAAGCTACAGGCAGTTTATTAGCCTAGCTAATTAACCCACAATCAGCGTTTCGCTCTCCTCTAATCACAGGCTGCTCACACCCTCAGATCACGGAGTGCAGCCGTGCTACAGCACATGTATTTATAAAGGGAAAAAAAGAAAAAAAACATGCGACATGCCGTGTCCCCGATTTACAGGGATAACGTCAGCGCCTCCAGACACGCGATGGGGCCAGGGTGGCTCTGAGGGGTGGCGGTGAGCCCTGCAGTCGGGTGCTGGAGGCTGGATGTCCTCATCTGGTTTGGGGTGGAGAGGAGCCCAAGCCCTTCATCGCCACCTCGGCAGGGCTGTTCACTAGGGGCTCTAGCTTCCCTGCCTCTCCAGCAGTGATCCTTCCACGAATACACACCAGATCTGCAGAAAACAAAATGTATAAAACACCTACGGCTTTTCATTTGTTATTTTTTTTCCCCCTGCTTGTACGCTCAGAGACACCTTCCCCAGCACCTGCCTCTTGCCCTCCCGGCTCCTTGTGGGTGGATGCTCAGTGCCCCGCTCCCGCCAGACAAAATGGGTTCGGCTTTCTCAACGTTTCCTTGTAAATCAGGTTTCCGATTATTGCCGCTGCCCTCTGAACTCCCTCCGATTCGTCACTCTGTTCCCGGTGCTGCGGTGCGCCGGCCATGGAGAGACGATGTTTGAAAACATCCTCAACCCGGGCGGTGATCTAACGAGGCAGCGTATAAAAATATCGTTACACGGGGAGCTGAAGGCATTGTGCAGCTCTGTAATCATTTTCAAGATGGTAAAATCATTCTGCAAGGACAGCCTGTCTCCACTCTGATAAAATCAGGGCCAGAAAAACAACCCGGCTTGGAGGAACAAATTGCAGAGTGGTGGTTTTTCTTTCTTTTTTTTTTTTTTTTCCCAAAGATTTATTTTTAAGTAAGAGAGCTGTCATAAAGTGGGACAGATGTTGAGAAGATCAGGTGCGAGCAAAACCATCCCCTCCAGTCTGCTCTCCCTCTCTGTATCTACAAGACCTGTGTGTGCAGAAGGAGATGAAGAAGACACCTTATGTCAAGAAGATGCCCAGAAAGCTGGGTAAGAAGGTCACATCTGAGCCAGGGATACAGCTAGAGATGGGTCTAGCCTGCTTTCCACCACTTTGCCCAGGGTTTTTCTTCTCTCCTGCCCCAGTATCTTCCTCATTCCCATCTCGTATGCTGGGGAAAGGTGAATTTAATTCTAGGCTAATGAAATGTGTAACACATTTATTGAAAAAAAATGTAACCCGAGTTAAGAGGGAGTACTGTTTTGTTTTTGCTAAACCACTTATTTTTTCTTTTTATTTGCTCTTTTTTTTTTTTTTTTTTTTTTTTTGTCCCCTCTCTCTGCATTTTCCTTTGTCTTGTAAACACGCATTGCGTAAGTCCTCTGTGCATTCACTGGGTGCTCACAGCATTGTCCTCAAGGGCCATTGTTTGGGTTAATTTATGCCGGGTTAGGCATCACCCTTTGGAGCAGGTCCAGAGTCGTGGTGAGGCAAATCTTCTTGATTTATGTCTCCCCGCCCCTTAAAAATAAAGAAATAAAGAAATAAGGAGGAATTTAGGAGTTCCAAGAAGAGGAGAATGGAGAATTCAGGACAGTTTGCACCCATTGCTCGCTCCTGGCAGGGAAGGCTGGGATGATTTGGGGTTGGTTAGCAGAGACCTCTCATCTGTTTGCAGAGAGAAGGAAAATTAAATCTCATGGCCTGTTTGTGAGAGGAAATTGCCCAGAATAGCTCTGACAGAATAAGCTATTCCACAATAGCTCCCCATGCGGACACTCGAGCCACTTTGTTCCAGGCTAATTAGTGTGCTTCCAAGCGGAGTAATTACTTTGGAAGGGAAATCTCTCTTCTCCCACAAAGGGTGTCTACATGGAGGTAGCTATCTGGGAATGGCACGAATGGGACGTGGCTGCTCCATGGGCCAGCATCGCCTTGTTGACACCTCCTGGGCTCGGGGAGGTACCGCGGGTGGGAGGGATGCTCAGGGGTGTTTGGAGGAGGTGGCAGGTAGGGAGAACCTCGCTGCCTATCTAAGTGAGGTGGGCGCAGGTGGATCCCCATGATGCTTGGTTATCCACCCCAGAAGAGGAGATGATTCAGAAATTAGAAAAAATATAGCACCAATCCTGTTATTTCATGTCCTTTTTTCATTCCACTGTTTTATGGCCATGTTATTAAAAGTCTGCTCTAAGGGCTTTTTTCCTCTCAGAATGTCTCTCTCTCTCTCTCTTTTTTTTTCTTTTTTTTTTTTTTCCTAAAAGCATTTTATTTCTCACCTACTTTGCTACTGACTCACTGGAGAGCCTAGATTTAGTCTAAACGTTTCTCAGGAGACTGCCTGGTGTCTCACATGGCTCGTTCCCTGTAATTCATGGCGAAGTTCTTTTTATAAAAGACGAGGGCTTCTGCGAGGAGGAATTTGGGGCCAGATAGCCAGGTTTGGTGCTGAAGACATGGACGGGCTTTGATTTCCTGGAGGTGGCTGCCGACCTTCTCCATGCTGCTCTCACCAGGCTGGATGAAGGCTGGCTCAGCCTGTGCCAGGGGACCCAAATCAAGTCTCCTGGTGAGGACCAGTGGGAGGGCCTCTTCTACATCATTTCTCATGGAGCAGATGTATATTTGCACTTGTCTTGTTGGTTTTTGGGTTGGTCCTGACAAAGAGTTGATACTAAAGAGACAGGAGAAATAACAGGAGGTTCTGAGGTTCATCTCCAGCCCCTCCAGCACCCTGCCTACATTCAGCACCTGATAGCTATGGCCCAAAGCAAACTCTGAGCTGTGCTCTTCTCTTATTCAGAGCTGCTGAGAGTCTCAGCCCAATCTCTTGTTCTTCTCACATAGTTTCAGAGAAGGGAGGCAAAGGTCCTACTCTGCTTTTCTGGAGCTTCTAACCCTTCGCCTTCTGGTTATCCTTCCCCCAGGGCGCAGCCCATACACGTGGTGGTCTGGTGTATGGACAGGGCAGAAAGAGGGGCCTGGATGGTCCACGTTGGATCCCTTCCTCCTGGAAAAAATTCAAAACAACTTCATAAGCATTTTAGTGTCAGTTGGAGAGATTCTCTCCAGCCATAAACCCTGGCACGGTCCATAATTACACACGGTCTGCCCACTCTGCAAAATTGATACTTACATGGTCCGCTGGGCCCCGTGTCCCTGAGTCGCTGTCAAAATGCAGATCAGCCATTCCCAGGGGAGCTGAACCCTCCTTCCAGAGAAGTATTAAAAGAAAATGGATGAGAACTAACTTTCTTTCTTTTTCTTTTCCTTCCTTCCTTCCTTCCTTCCTTCCTTCCTTCCTTCCTTCCTTCCTTCCTTCCTTCCTTCCTTCCTTCCTTCCTTCCTTCCTTCCTTCCTTCCTTCCTTCCTTCCTTTTCTTCTTTTCTTCTTTTTCTTCTTTTTCTTCTTTTTCCTTCCCTTTTTTATGACAGCATCTCCTTAAACTCAGACTCCACGGGGTCCAAAAGACACACTGTGATGGGAAATAAAGTGGGTTCTTCAGGAGCCTGGCTGTGAGAAGTCTTTTCCTGCGTATTAGGAAGATTTTGGGATGGACTCAGAAGCCACCATGTTGCTCAGATGTGCCCAGGTGGCTGCAAGTCTTGGTGGGGTGAGTCCTGCGGGTCTCCAAGGCTGGGGAAGAGGTGGAGGGAGGGAGGTGGGCTTGTGGTCTGAGCCAGCAGCACATAAATCTGGGAGCTGCCACCTCTTCCAGCAGGGGTGGAGGACACGTGGCACGTCCTGTAGTTGACATCTCTGGGGAGAATTGTCCTCCTGTGCTGGCAGGCTCAGGAGCAGAAATTATTGCTGCAGAGAACTAGTTGTCACCTTACTTAACCTGCTGGTCCCTCCAACCTAGATATGAACCAGTGGAGGAGAAAAAAGTGGGGAAATGGTTGGAAATTTTGGGCCTAAAAGGGTTGAGAGAGAAGGCTAAAGAAGAGATTTTTTTGGGGTAGGGGTTGGTGGCAGCGAGGAAGCCTCAGTTTCCATGGAGTGGGAGAGAAAAAGCAACCCTTGTCAGCCAACAGCAGGCTGACACCTCGTCAGCGCCCGCAGTGACTGATGTCTCCTTGTTCTGAGATTAATTAGCTGAAAATAGCCGTGCACCAGGAGCTATGGGATCTGCTCCCTGCGGAGAAGCCCTCTCCCCTCCCAGCAGCAGGCACGTCTTGGTAGGCTGTCTGAGGACACAGAGGGCATCTCCAGAGGGAAAAGCCTGTCTGGGGCAAAGCGGAGGGGATGGGTCGGAGAGCCAAGGGGGAGAAATGCAGTTTGGGGAAGCTGGGAGGCTTTGCAGCCTCGCGGAGAGCTGCATCTACTCAAGGAGGTGTCAAGGTATAAAAGCTCCATGCCATGGGTCCAACACCTTCGTGGCAGGAGAGGGAGCCCAAAAGACCCTCTGCATCTCCTGCCAGAGTCTCCCCAAATTTCAGGCTCCTCAGAAAGCCCCCACCTGGCAATTAATCTCCGAGACTTCTTCCCCAGCTCTGCACCTTCCTCCTGAGCTAAACCCTTGCCCCAGCTGAGGGTTTTCTGCTCCTGAATTATATTTCATCTGTCAAAGCCGGAGAGATGAGGTGTGTGGAAATTGTGCAGATCCACCTGATTTCTGCCTCTTTATCCAAGCTTCACCTGCTTCAGAGGGAGCAAATGCAAATATTGACAAGTTCAATAAAAAGGCCCATCTAGCAGTAAATAGCTAAACAGGCTATCTAATGAGGGGGTGCAGTGAGGGATGTGAAGGTAGCTGAAGGGAAAATTGGCGCTTTTTACCCGTTTCCATATGCTGGCCTCTTGCCTAGACCCTATATAATCCTAAAATACGGGCATGCAGAGCAGTTGCCCTGCCTCAGCCCATCCCCAGCAGCTGCTCCCACCCCACACAGGGAAGGTGACGTTGTCCTCTGCATTGAAAGGACAAAATCCCTCATATTAACTGATTTCAGCACTTTTCGTAGGGGAAATGAGACACGAGAGTCCCTCCTCTCTTTGTGCCAATGGAAAACAAGGGGTGCTCTGATACCAGCAATAATTGGGCTTTCCCAGCCCTTTTGCAGGGGGAGTCAATGTTTGCAAAGTGCTCTGGGATGTTCCACCCTAGGATTTCGTGGCACATCACAGGGTTGAACATGTACAGGAGGTGCCAACGTTATCAGCAAATGGAGGAACATCGAGCAGCTCGGGGGAGCTGTTGGGGAACATCCCTTACAGGGCTGACACGTGGAACAAGTCCTGTTCTGCATGTTGTGGTACTCCCCTGCCTAGGGGATGTTGGATTTGAAGACTTTTGTGTTTAGGAAGCATGTATTGACTTAAAATGTTGCCATAAAGGGATAAAATTCTCTCTGGAAGTCAAGTTAAAGATTGAGGTTTTTCAAAAACCTCCATGTGTGTGAACAGGGTGCCTAAAATAATGTCTGGACCATTGCCTTTGCAGCTTAAGGGACCCAGGAGAGATCCAAGAGCTCACCACTAGGTATGTGTCTTGTCCCCAAAGAAGACCAACCCCCAAGCTCACCATCCTGCCCCAGCATCTCCCTAAGATTTATGTGGGACTGGAGCCGAGTGTCGGAGCAGTGGCACCCTGACCATGAGCCTGCCCTGGAGCAGGGTCCCCGGGGCAGGCTCGGGCAGCTACAGCCCCGCTGGAGCCTCCAGCACAGCTCCATGGTGCCAGGAGGGACGCCCGCCTGGAAGCCAAGCTGCACATTACCCAGCAGACTCGAACGAAAACTAATTTTCCCCAAACCTCCCCATTTTGTCTTTGCAGCAGAAACATCAGGCAGGCAGTGCAGGGAAGGAACGAGCTTGGCGTGGTTCCCACCAACAGTTTGCTTCTCTCCATCAGCAATTAACCAGGACAGGGGTGGCTGCACATCTCAGAAGGGCTCACAAGCATAACCCAACAGAGAAACCACTAGATTTTGCCCCCCAGACTGTTATTAATGCACAAATCTTCAGCTAGACGTTGTCTACAAAACCTTTCTACCTTAACTTTCTCCAAAACCTCACCACATCCTTGGTGTTCTCGGAGGCAGAGGCAGCAACAGGGGAGCTGGAGATGTGTATGATGCCCAGGGAAGCCTCTGAAGATGAGCAGAGGGTGGGAATGTCCCTGCTCCTGGAGAAACCAGCCCTTGTCAAGCCAGGAGCCCTCCTCACGGCTGGCTGGGGCAGGGACCAGGGACGCACAGGACGCGCCAGGCGCACGGGTGGTAACAGCCTTGTCCGTGCTTCGTCTTCCTCCCCGCTGACAGCTTGACAACCTACCAGGAAAAATGAAGTCAGTGAAGGGAGAAATGCTATCAGGAGCCCCGTGCTAAGAGGGCAGACAGGCCAGATTGGAGGAAAATGAGAAGCTGTCCGGACTAATGCAATCATTTATCACATAATCTCGCTCAGCAGTGGGGCGGGGAGCCTGGCAGTGCCTGGCACTTGGAGGAGGCTCTCTTGGCCCCAGGTACCCTGCTCCAGTTGGTGAGGGATGCTCCTCCTGGATCCTCCAGGACCTGAGGTTTCCTTTTTGCTGCCTTGTTGTGCTTGTTGGACCCACCTTATTTTGCTCCCTGTTGTCCTTTCCGTGCTTCCCTCCTCCCCAGGGCCAGACCCAGGCTGTCCTTGCTGCGGGGCTCGTGATGTTTCACGGCGGACCTTTCTATTTTTTATTTTTCCAGAAAAGATGGCATCTCGTCAGGTCATTGCTTGCGCTGAGACATTTCATCACCAGGCCGTTTTGGCTCCACGCTGTGTTAGTGCTAGCCTGGAACCGGGATTTACTGCTTCCTCACACCCGGCCACAAACAGAAGCGCTGCTGAAACGCCGCTGCAAAAAGGGGTCAGCGACAGAGTGCTACCAAAAGGAAGCAGCGAGGGAATTTCTCCCCCTGCTCATGTTGCATCTTAGGGTTTGCTCCGTGCTTGGGCCATATGTGACCCGTGCCCCAGGGGGACGGGGGGGACATCAAAGGGCAGCCTCAGGCGAGGATGAGCTCACTCGCCTGTGCTTGACCCCTGCTGCAAGGCAGGGGGTGACAGCTCCGTGTCCACACATCCCTGCAACAGTTTGGGGGGGGGTATGGGGCAGGGAACCCCCTGCCTGCAGCTGCCTGGGCTTTGTGAGAACCTGATCTGCCTTCCCTTGAGCCTGCAGCTTGCTCTCAGTAACGCCATGTGGTCCTGCACGGCAGCAGCTCGCGTCAGGGATGGGGCCAGCAGCTCTGCTGGACGTCCCCGCATGGAGCTTTGGTGCCCCTGGCTCCAGCAGATGCGAACGGGCTCTGTGGATCCCCTCATCTCCGGGATCTCCAGGAGAGCAGGGACGTGCCAAGCCGTACGGCTAATTTGTACAGGTCCTGTCACAAACGAGCACTGAGCTCTGCAATTGCCAGAGCCGGCCGCAGGATGAGTGCTGACTGCACTGCCGCTCTCAGGCTTTGCTGTTTGTTTGCTTTCTGAGCAAAACCAAACCTTCGGGTGCTGTCCTGAAGGCGTGTGGGTGTGCTGGGCAAGTTCAAATCCTCTCTGCTTGAATTATTTCCCACCTTGAACACGACGGTGCCCCATACCCTAACGCACCTGCAGTGCCTCTCTCTCCCCTGTGTCCTCACCTCTCCGGGCTGAGGAATCCAGCCTGGCGGCTCCCAGGGCTTCCCAGCTCCTCCTGGCTGCCGAGGCAGTGTTGGTTCAGCTCCAAGGCACGGGGAGGTTTTGCCAGCACGCACCCCGTGCTGAGGACCCACCAGGCACACCACAGCAGCCACCTGTTCTCAGGCTTTGCAGGAGACGAGCAAAATTTCCCAGACTGCTGCCTCCTCCAGGAATGCTGCCTGTTAATTATTATTAATGACTCCCTGCGACTTTTACTATTACCAATACTAATTAATTGGGTTATTGCTACCGTTTTTCTCGGAGGTGTTTGGGGGTGGCACGTCCAAAAAAATAGGCTTGGCTTTCAATATGGAAAAAGGACAAGAGGGAGCTCACTCCGTGCTCTTTGGGGAGCACAAGGCAGCAGAGGTGAGCAGCCCTTAGCCCTGGCACTCCTTAGCTGGTTCTCCTTAACTTATTCTCCCTGTGTCTGGATGAGCAGCAAGTCTCTCCAAGCAGTCAGCCAGGAAGCTCCCCCAAGGCAAAGGCCAGGAGAAGACAGACAGCAACCTCCACCACGGCACGCCTTTGTCCCCAGATCCTGGTCTCATCATCGCACTCCATCACGGAGCAGATAACGGAGCTGCCCATCACAGCAGATCTTCCTGGCCCTGGGCTCGGGGTGAGCCAGGCTCCTCTGTGGTGAGACCCGTCATTAAACGTATGGCACAGCCCCAATTTACCAAAAATATCCCTGAAGAATGGAAAAGAGGAGAGGCGCGTGTGCAGGCATGCGTGCGTGCGTGCGTGTCCACAAAGCCATTTGCTGTTTAGGTGTCAGAAATAAATTTTACCACTGGAGTCTGAAGCATCTGATTAGTGAATTATTCAGTTTGGAGATTGCCTTCGCTGTGACCTCATTAGTAACCCCGAGGTGAGCGGGACGCATTAGACTAACCACCAGGCTGTCACTGAGGAGCAGAACTGGGGCATTAAAATGGATTAAAGTGCTTTACCAAGAAGTGCAGCACAACTCATAAAAAAAAAAAAAAGACCAAAAAGACAAAAGGGAAAAGAGTGAGCAATAGGAGGGGAAGAAAAGAGAGGCAGAGCAATAAAATAAATAAATAAGGAGGTCTGTTAAACAGGCAAGCAGGCGGAGGGGCACGGGGTCCCGGCGTGCTGGCAAAGCATCAGCCTTGGCTCCGAGGCCAGGGCAGGTCTGTGGCTGGGAAGAGGAATCTGTAGGGCTTTGTGCTGTCTGTTCTGCCAAGGGAGAGCAGTGTCTGCTCGGTGTGGCCAGCCCTTGGGATCACAGCCAAATTCCCTATGTCCCCAGGAGTGGCTCCCCTTTGTGACCCCAAGGGGCTGAGCCCCAGCCTCGTCCCTTCACCCCACCAGGGCTGGGGGAGGTTTGCAGAGGGCGGTGTCAGGGCAGGGCACGGGGCTGCGGGTGGGGAATTGCCCCTGAGGTGTGCACGGGGATGGGGAAGGGACTTCAGCCAGGCACGGAGCAGCAGGCACTGCTTTCTGACTCCTTGTTCCAGGAGGCTGGGGCTTCTGTCACCTTTTGTGGGGTACAAACAGGGTTGTGCTCGGTCACAACATCCAGGGCGCGATGGGAACAGCCCACTTTTTGGCATGCTAAAGCCAGGACAGGAGCATGGTGGGGTTGTGCACATCTCCCAAACCCACCTCGTGAGTGGGGGTCACTCTGCTGACACGGGGAGGAGGATGCAGCCCAAGGAGACCCTCTTGAAGGGGGCAAGGCGAGATAACCCATTTCATCCCTCCTTGACAAACCCACAGAAGGAAAGGGGGATGGGTGCACACCGTGCTCCCGCAGGGTCAGCTTTTCTTCCCTCTTTGGGGGGAGGCATGGCTGATGTGAGCTGCTCTCAGCAGGGGATGGGCCCGGTGACTGATGTGGTCGCATTTGTTTGCTCAGCAGCAGTTGCAAATAATGGATGCTAAAAGGCTTTGTGGTTCATTGATGGCCATGCTCATAACCACACACTCTTCATCCAGTGCTGGGGAAGAAATGCAGTGCCTCCCCTCTAACTTCTCAGGTCCTAAGCCCTGCCTTAAGCATGATGTGTGGCCTTTTTCCCTTCGCTGTGTGCACAGGAGACCTTGTTTGTAAGAGATGGTCCAAGGTGGTGGATGGTCCTTATGAGTTGATCATCCAAGGGTCTGCACCTGGGCTGGTCTCTGGATCATTGGATGGGAGCATGTTGTCTCTTTCTTCTCTTCTGTAGGGTTTTGGGGCTATCCAGGGTAGGATATGTTGAATGATCCCTCACGCTGAATCCTTCAGGCATGCTCTGGCCTCTCGTATGAGGTTGTGTAAGGAACAAGAGGGCGCGAGAAGGGTCGAACACAACTATCTGAGTTTTATTAGGTCTAATTGTCCCTGTTTTATTATACCTGAATGCACAAGGAATCTTAATTGAATCAATTTCAGACGGCCAAGGCAAACAAGCCACTCTATAGAGGCAGAGAGGGAGCAGACCAGGCTGCTGGGTCCCTGGGTCTTTGCTGAGTCCTCCTGCCCCCACCACCGGGCGAGTACGGGAAACTCATTCATTTATCGCTGCTTAATAATATATACTTCTGCACTGTGCATCCCCAGCTATTTGCATTGTCAAGTCATGTGCACTGACGTGGAAGCTTTGCTTTCCCTCGTGTTGCTGCTGGTGTCGTCTCTGAGCATCTTCCTAATGGTGACCCGAGGAAGTGAAGGGGAAGAGGCAGCAGAAATGAGAAAGGGCTGGGGGAGCAGGAGCAGGGATCTCTGGCACTGTCCCAGGACTTGGTGCACCGAGCATCTGACAGCGACATTCCCCTTCCAACTAGAGAGGAGCATCCTCATTTAAATTTTGTTTTGAAGGCCGCTGAATCTCGTTCCAGCTGGGCTCTGATTTCCAGGACAGCTGTCCTTGGAGTGGCACGCTCCTCTCCCATGCAGATTGTCACTGCTGCAGCTTAACCCCCTCCAGAAAACCAGCAGCATGAAGCAGAAGAAAACACTGTACCAGATAAACAAGTCACGCCTTGCATTTCATCTCCCTCTCTCCAGCCACCCCCTCTTTGGTCGGCAGTGCTGCCAGAGCACCTGGGGACGTTGGGGACTCTCCATACCTTCCCACAGGGCTCTGTGTCTCTTGACATCCCGCAGAGTGTTGAAGCCAGGCTAGCAGGATGGGTTTGAAGGACAGAAGACCACGAGAAGAGGCCTGCTCCCTTCTTTTAGGCATGAGTGTGGGTGCCCCTCAACCAGTGATCAGCACCCGGCCCTGAGCATCCCCTCCCTGCTGCCCTGCAGCCGGAGGAGCGGGGCAGAAATCCCTGCCTGTTCTGCAGAGCAGGGCTGGGGTTTCCTCCTGGCCATTTGCAGAACAGCTGGAAAGCTCCCTGTATCCAAGGAAACCTGCCTTAACCTGCTGCTTACGGGGAGCCTGCAATTTGGCGAGTTCCTCGGCTGTTCCCCGTGCTCCCAACAGGTGGGCACCCTCCGGTGCCAAGCCCATGCTGCTGGGTAAAGGTTTCGGGAGCTCTGTGAGCAGAGATGCTCCTGCCTTGGTTTTGCCCTCCCAGCCTCTCCTGCTCCACCTGCTCTGGATGCTCCAGCTCTGCTCCACGTGCTCCCCGCAGCCCCCTGGCACCCACCAAGCTCTGCCGCCAACCCCCCGGCTCTCCCCTTCTCCCGTGCTGCTCCGCGGAGGAGAAACCCAGAGGCTGTTTTTCTGCTTCTATTTTTTTCCCCTTTTCTTCTTCTTTTCCCCGACTCCTGACACCTCTGGTGGGTGAGGCGTGGTGTAACCGCCCACCTCCGCGCTGCGTCTGACGGGGGTCCTGGGCGGGAGCTGCGCACCAGCAGGGGGGCGGCAGAGGAGGTGGAAAGGATTCAAATCCAGGGATGCTGGGTGGGCTGGGAGGTACCTGTGGGATAGGCGGTGGCTGTGGCTGCAGCGGGGCCCTTCTACCTCTTCCCAAATGCAGGGGAGCATCAGGGAGAGCAGAAAGCAAGAAATACTCCCAGTTTTACACCTCAGCTCCTCATCCCATCCCATCCCATCCCATCCCATCCCATCCCATCCCATCCCATCCCATCCCATCCCATCCCATCCCATCCCATCCCATCCCATCCCATCCCATCCATCTCATTTCTCCTTCCAGAAAGCCCATGGTCCAAAACATCCCCTTTCCCTCCCTCATTTCCACCGCTGTTAGGAACTGGGAGCAGGCAGGAGCGTGGCAGAAAACCACAGCCCCTGGGGTGGATCCAAGCAGCCGTGAGCTTGCGTCGGGGCTGCAGGAACTGCGGTGGGAGAGGCTGGAGGAAGCCTGGGGAAGGCACTTTGGGCAGAGAAGGGCTGGAGACAATGCCAGGTGTCCCCAAGGCAGTGTGCCAAGGTGAAGAACACAGGCAAGAAGGAAGAAAAGAGAATCCTGTGCCCATGCACCTTGGCCAGCCCTGGCTCGTCCCCGCTGCCCCTGGCCGTGCCATCGATTTGGACCTGGCACTGCTCCTCTCGCTGCCCGCACGTCCCACTGAGCCTGCCAGCACCTCCCAGAGCATCTCGGGGAGGTTAAGTGGTGCTGGGGGAGCGGGAAGCTGCTGCTGTGCTCCAGCAAGCCCATACCATGTGGCAGGGGCTGTGCTAAAAGCTTCTGTGCTGGAGCCTTCCCGGAGCCGGGTTAATGCGGCGGCAGCTGTGGGGCGCAGCCCGGAGCGGGGTTAACATGCTCGCCGTCCCTCAGCACCTCTGGCTGCATGGAGGTTAAACTCCTGCCTCGGCCTTGCCGGAGCTGGGTTTTAATGCTGAATGCTCTGTGAGAGCAGCTGGGTTTGGCATTTCTTTGGCTCTCCCTAAGGTGGCAGCAGGAATCGCCGCGCAGCAGCAGCATCCTCTTGCAGTTTTAAGGTCTGGATGCTCTGCGGTGTCCCTCTGCCTCCTAAAGAGCCCGGAGATAATTTTGGAGCTCGCTTCCCATCCACACCATCCTGCAGCCCAGTCTGGCACCCGTTTGGCTCCCCTGGGGACCCGGGATGCTCTGATGGGATGCCCCATGGGATGCGAAGGTGCCACATGGGCCCTGGCAGGAGGAAAAGCTTGGGGAATGGCAGCCGATACTGAGAGCTCGGGATCTTGTTGATAGGAGGGGAGATGATCGAGAGGCAGAGAAAGCTGTAAAAAAACCTCACTTTTCTACCAATGAAGAGAGAAATGAAAACGTTATTGCTTTGTACTGGTGTGGGAAGCTTTAAAGGGTGATAAGAAGGTGCCAGAAAGCCTCGAAGGCAGCAAGAGGACACCTCGCAAGCCAGCCTAGCATTTTCCCTCCTGGTTTCGTGTTTGCTGGATCTGTCCCCAGCACCACCTGTGCAGCACGGAGCCCAGGGACTGGTGTCCTGCAAGGGGCAGCTCCTGGCCATGGCAGCTCTCCTGTGCCCAGGGATCCCTGCTGCCATCTGAGGTTCCTGGGCTCCCCATGGGATTTCCACCACCTCCACAAAGACCCAGCCTCTTCCAGAAGAGCCCGTGGGTTGCTCAGCAGGGTGAGGAGCTCACGGCGTGGTCCTCCAGGCTTCTAGGGCACGGTGACCAAAGGAGGTTAAAAACGATCCAGTTGGCATAAAGACCCTGTAATTTCCTCTCTCTCTGATCACAAAGTGCCCCCTTAGGAGTGCCAGACAGCCCTGGGCAGCAGGCACAGATTTGGATTTACTTCTGTTGTTCCGACCAAACAGCTGCTAAGGGCGTCAGTTATACAGACATGATGATGTTGTCACTTTATGTATCATTTTTATTTCATTGCTCTCCAACGTTTGTAATACCCCGGAGCTCAGAAGCTTAAATAACAGCTCTCCCCATATTGATTTTATCCTTCGCCATTTGGCACCGGTTCATTCCTTTCCCTTGGAGTTCCTGATAACCAGGACTTGCACCGAGCGCCCTCCCTCTCCGCGCCTGGGCAGTGGCCGTGGCCAGCTGCAGATGGCTGGGGAAGGGAAAAACCCAGGACAACTTTTTCTGGGTCCTCCAGAGGCTGGGGCTGGTGTAGATGTGTTGCTGCAGTGCCTCTTTGACTCCCTCTTACTGGAAAAAAAAAAAGTAAAACTAACACCAAGAAAAAATATTCTCACTCAGTTGCAATCTCTCTGGGAGGAAGCTGCATTTAGGGTCAGCGTGGTCCTCTCCAGCAGGCTTTTGGGGATGGATCAAGCAACCAGATGGTGCTGAGAGAATTATTTCATAACAAACTGTGCCTCTTCTTCCCCATACACACTGCCTGGGAAGCGAGCACGTGCTTTCCACGTGTCCCAGCCGTCTGGAGATGTGCTGGCTGCTCAGCCCGCGTGCCTGCTGGGTGCCCAGGGGGACGCGGCGATGGTGCCCCGGGGGAAGGAGATGTTCCTCCACCCCGTGGCAGGGGAAGGGAGGGACACAGCAGCTGCTGGAGCCAGCAGAATGGTGGGACTGGTGAAGAAGGAGCGCCCCACCAGGCAGCTTTAATGGGCAGCGGGAGGAAATATTAATCTTAACCTCATTAGGTGGCTCTGGCGTGTCACCGAGGCAGGCTGGGGAGCCAGAGGAGCCCTGCAGCACGACGAGGCACATCCTACTGGCTCTGGTTGGCACGGCGTGGCCTGGAGGCTCGGCTTCTCTGTCCTGGTTGCAATCTGCACATGGGTAGCTCCATCCTGGTGAGAAGCAGAAGTCTCAGTCCAGATGCTCCTCATCGCAGGGCAAGGAAAAGCCCGGTGCCATTTCACGGCCCGTCCCTGGCCACCTCAGCTGTAGGGGCCACCTCCAGATTTCAGCTGTGTGCAGTCATCTGTGTATTTGCAAAAATAAAGCGATCCTTTAATATTTAATCAGTCATTAGTCACTTTTATTTATTTTACTCAGCTGAACTGCATCACAAGTGTTTCACCGATACCTCCTGGTAGCAGAAGCTCTTTGCTGGAGGAAAAACTCACCGGTGTCGGAGATTTCGGACCAAAATGGGTTCCCGGGATGTGGTACAAGGGGTGGCTGAGCACCACGGCTGGCAGAGCTCTGCCTCCATCCCTCCCTACAGCTCTCCCCGAGCCTCCCCAGCTCGGGGGGAAGAGCAGGGCTGGCAGCATGCTGCTCGGTGCTGCTGATGGGCTTGGCTGTGGCAGCCCGCAGCACCGCCTGGCAGCGGGTGCCGAGCCAGGGGAGGGGAGGATGGAAAGATGGGCTCTTGGGACCCCCCCCGGAGGAGCAGGTGGGTTGTGTTTCACATTAGCTGATGCTCCTGCGTGGCTTCCAGCTCCAGCCCGAATGCAGAGGTGTGGGGCAAGCCAGCTCGGATATGCGGCAGGCATAAATCACGGTAGCCAGATCTTTCTCGGTAAGGGCAGGGGGAGCGCCCTGATAGTGGGAACTGCTCGGTGCTGGGAACTGCTCAGCAACAGGCTAGAAGCTGGGGGGATTTATCCCTTTCAATAGCACAAAGATTTATTTGGGAGATCTTGGGCTTTTTTTCCCCAGAGGTGTTAGAAGTGGCCAGACAGGGATGATACGGGCACCAACGTGGAGAACAAAGTGACATTAGATCTTCAGGGCTTACTGGTGTCTTCTGCCTCCCAGCCCCAGTGCTGTGCCCCACAGCCCTGAAATGCTGAGCCCATAGGGAGCTGGGAGCTCTGTGTCCGTCACCATGGCCAAAATGACCTGAGAGATCATTTTCTGCTGCAGGATGCTCTGTTCGACTGTAGGATGGAGTTGAGCAGGAGGTAGGAGAGGTTTTTTGGCACCTTGAGCTTCAGACAGGTAGGTGAGAGGTTGGCGGGCTGCTTTTGGGAATGCACTGAACTTCAGCAAGGGATACGTTTGGAGGAGCCAGGCAGGAGTGAGCAAGATTGCCTTATGGCCAAGGGGAAGAAAATCTCCCAGGTGTTTTCTGTGCAGGCAACGAGACCCTTCCTTCACCCCGGGTGGAGATCTGCGCTCATCAAAGGCCGCAGCAGATGGAGTCTGGGTTTCATCTCGCTTTGGTGATTCTGTGCTGGTGGTGATGAGCACTTCTTCCTCCCAGTGTCCACCCCAATGTGTCCTCTCCATCATTGGAGAGGAAGTGCTGGTGGTGGGATTCACCCAGAAAACATGGGATGGGGGACATTTTGCCTACACAACTGCCTTCATCCCTCTTCTCCATGACCCCACATGGGTTCCCCAACCATCTTCCTTCCCCACATCCCTCATCCTGCATCTCAGCCCCATCCTGCCGACCCTCCACCTCCAGCCCCAAGCCCACCCCGTCCCCCTGCAGACCGTGGCCCCTTACAGCCCCGCACCTCTCCTCCCCTCACACGTTTTCCTAAAGGTCTAAAATAAGCTCTACCTGGAGCGTGTTCAAGGGCTAATGTATATCCTCCCTTAATTATTGATCTGTTTATTGCAGACGCTTTGGCAGGACATTCGCCACAGTTCACAAGCCAGGCTCCTGCCTCCCACCCCCCCTGAAGCCCACGGGGGCTGGGGGCAGCATCCGAGGCTGGCCTGGGCACCGTCTGTCCCAGCCTGGGGACAGCCACCTCTCCATCCCCACCAGCTCTTGGGGGCTCGCAGGTTAATCCCAGCACCACGGGGATGGCAAAGGGCTTTGCTGCAGAGCCCAAACCTTCCCCAAACCCCAGCCCTGAGCCTCCCTGGCCCCCCAGGCGAGCAGAACCTGCAGGAAATGTTTCCAGCACTGAGACCCCTCCTGCGAGGTGGCATCACCTCCCAGCCTGTGCCGAGGAAGTCTGGCAAGAGGGCTCAAAACACAATTATGCCATTAAGCCCCAGCTTCCACCATCCCCACGTGGGGATTTGGGGTGTTTTGGGGTGCTGCTTGCTCAACTTGGGTATTTTGGCTAAGCCCAGCTGCATGGGTTATGGTCCCTTTGGGTTTAGCACAGTCAGCTCTTCCTCCACGAGGCTGTGGTGGGTTGAGAGTCTTACTTGTACCCATCATGGGGTAGGGAGATGTCTTAAATTCAGGCTTTCACAGTTGCCCTGGTATGCCAGGAAATCATTTCAAGCAGCTAATGACTCGATTTGTCTTTGGGATGAGAGAGGTAGCAGGGATTTTTGAAACGATGCCCTTTTGGGGCCACAGCCATCTCCCCGACAGGTCTGCAATCACCTCTCCTCTCCCTGGCCCTGGGAAGCACATCAAGGCACGTCAGGGGATGCTGAGATGGGGCTGGGTTTTCTTCCCCCATCAGGGCTTGGACAGAAGCAGAAGCTGCCTTCCCTACCCTGCCTCAGATAATAGCATTCACCAGATCTCTCCGGCAGAGCACCCTCAGAAAAATGTTTTGGTAAATTGTTTTGTGAAGAGCCGGTTATTTTAGCTTCTTCCCTGCTTCAGCCCACTCTGGCACCTCTTCCTGGAGTCACCTTTGAAGGCAAATTGGTTGGAGCTGAAGTCACAAACAGGCTGGGGAGCTTTTTGTAAAGCGATTCGATTTATTCCCAGAGCAGGGGCTGGGAGCACGTCTGTGTGCGTGTGCGGGGAAGAGCACCCAGGGCGAGGAGGAATCGATTCTCCAGTCAGCAGTGACTTAACCTGAGCACCCGGAGCCAGCACCCAGCGCCACCCAGGCGCTGCTTCACCTGGTGCCCGGCACCACATCCTGCTCCTGGGTTATCCCAGCTCTGCCCCTCCTGGATGCCGGAGGATGCAGGGCACCCGTGAGACACGCAGATGGCAGGTCATTAGCGGAACAATGCCGGCACCGTAATTCTCCTTATCTGCTTCCAGCACACACTCAGCCTCCCGTCTGTCCTGGGACTTCTGCAGGACCTGTGATGGGGAGGTTTGGAGAAAGCAGGGCTTGGTGCGTGCCCAGGGAGCTCGGCGGAGCTGCGGCGGTGGCTCGTCCTCAGTGCTTTCCGATGCTGATCTCCTTGATCTTCTGCCGAGCCTCGCTCAGCTCCTTGCTGAGGCGATATCACATGTCAGTGAGTTTCCCAGGCCTTCTTTATCCTTCTAACAGCTTTAATTTTGCCGGCCTTTTCTTACATTAGGAAGCAGGGGGAGCAGAAGCGCGCACTCAGCCGTGCTCAGCCCCATCCTGGTGTCCCCAGCACCCCTCTCCAAGCAGACCCCCAGGATTTTCAGCCTGCCCCCACGCTGGAGCTTTGCTATCTGTGATTCCTTCCGATTGCCTGGGATTTGCTCCAATTTCTTCCTGGTGAGAGACCAGCCAGGTCCACCCAGCCGTACTGCCTTGGTGTCCTGACTGCAGCTATCATCTGCTCTGCATTACGCTCCTGTGTTTCCCTTGCACTTTCTAAGACCCTTGTTTCCTTCTTTTTTTCTCTTTGATCATTGCCGTTGTCCTCCCCAGACATCACAGCCATGGGCAGACCTTTCCCCTCTCCAGACACATTAATTCAGGAGCTTCCTAGGTGGGAATTTGGTTCAGCTTGGAGCCATGAATGCAAGCATAGCAATATTTGTTATCTTTGTGACAGGGCTATTCCTTTCGTCCTCCCCTGAATATGTTTTCCCTTGAAATTCTTGTTCCCATTTATATGGGCACGCAGTCCTGGTTAGGTACTTTTTCCTATACTTTCTTTACAGTCCCTGAGAGTTCATCTGCTGCGATGGCTCCATCGGCTCCTGGGATCCCTAAATCTGCTGCCACCCTGCTGGGGACAGGTCCCCACGGAGACCGAACCCTTTGTCACACTGCTCTCAGTGCCCACAGGCGTGAGCATCCCCCTGTGTGTTCCCAGGCTGGGCTCTGTGCAGGATGAGAGCTGCCCCCGAGCTGCTCCCGGGGTGGTGGGAGCGAAGGGATTTGCTCCAGGACTGCTCCTTTTGATGCTCCCAGGACTTCTGAGGCTTGGCCAAGAGTCCTCTTGGCCCCACAGGGGTGATGTCTCCCTCCTGCAGCCCCAAGCCAGTGGTGCTGGGGGGATGCCTTACCCCCTGAATGCTGGCAGCACCCCCAGCATTAATTTAGTGAGCTGGGGGCTCTCCCCTCAGCACCCACCCGGCACCGATGCCACGTCCAAAATCTCTGCAAAGGGGCACGTCCTTCTGGATGAGAGGGGGCCAGAAAAACGTCAGCTCATCATTTCAAGCGAGCGCTGTTCTGGTAAGAGGCAGTGCGGTGCGCGCCTCGGCGTGGAGCTGCCAGATCGATAGGGATGGATCTCACAGGCAGGAGGCTTCAGTGGGGTGGTGATGACTGAGCACAGAGAGGACCACAGGGATCCTTGTGGGTTTGCCCCCAGCACCGTTGCTTTCGTCTGCCCGCTGCCTGGAGCAGAGCTGTGCCTTGTGGCCGTGGCACAGGGACGTGGCATTTACCTGGGGACAGCAGTGGCGGGAGGAAAGCTCATCCCAAAGGGAAAACCAGCCTGGAGAGCGATGCTTTGGAGGTGGGAAGTGCATAAATGCAAATAAAACAGCCCGTTTGGGCTGGGGTGAGCTTCTGGGGGCCCCGCAAGGCCAGGGGGAAGGAGCTGCAGCATAGCACCCCCGGTCCCTGTGGGGGAGAGCTCTCACAGGAGGCGCCGATTTCATCCTTCATGGGGATGCTTCTTGAAAGAGCAATTTGCCAGCATCCCTCAGAGCAATAACGGCAAGGCCTCTGCTCGAGATACCATCTCTGCGCTCTGACAGCCCCATCACTCACGCCCTGCTCCAGCCTCCCTCTTCCAAGAGGAGCAGGAGCGAGGGATGGAGGCAGGGGTGGCACGGTCCCACCGCCGGCACCTCCCCGCTGCTCCCGGCCCCTTTGGGATCCAGGTGTGCAAGGGGTGGCCTCGCCGAGCATCCCCTTCCATCTGGGGGAAGACGAGGATGTTTTGCTTGGCAAACACGAGCTGTGAACCCCTAAGAGCTCTTTTTTGGTACCTCCTCTGAGCGTCTGCTCCATTCCCCCACTTTGCCCGGCCACATTTCATCCACGAGCAGAGGCTTTATCTGCTCGCTGCAGAGGAAGCTGTGCCTTGGCACAAATCCTGCCCGTCAGCGGGTCTGCCTGGCACGGGGCAGCGGATCAGGGCACGGGTGGGCTCCAGCATCTCTCCCAGGACAGCACAGCCCCCAGCACACGACTGGAGACATCTTCTGCTTCCTCTGGGCTCAGCCTTGCTCGTGCGAGGGAGTTGGGAAGCACAGGATGAGCTCCGGGGGTAGCACAGGACTTGGGGGGACAGGATTTTTCTGGGGGGGCCTTGGCAGCACACACGGCTGCTTCCCTCCTGTTTCCACCCAGGTCAGCCCAGGAGCAGAAGGAACATTTCCTCCAGTCCCTCCTCATCCTCATCCCCATCCCCTGACCTCCTGCAGAAGGGGCTGAGCCCCCCGCCCAGCCTGCACAGGGCTGGCTCTGGGGTGTCCCCAAAGGCATGGGGGACCCGGGTGTATCGCTTCAGTAATTTCCAAGCAGGTGGGGCTGGGGGGGAAACCAGCCCTCTGACCTCGCTATTTATTCACTGGATGGATGCCTTGCTCCCCATGGGGCACCCCATAAGGCTGCCGTTCCCCCCAGGAGCAGGATTGATCCCTGGTGCCCCACATGGGAATTTCCAGGGCTGTGACATGGGGGCATGCAATCGGGGAGCATGCGAGCCCTGCTGGGACCAGCTCCCTTGGGCATGGCTGGAGGTGGACAAATCCCCCCTGCATTTCCTTATTAGTTTTTCTCTTTTATTTTCTTCTTTATTTTAATTTTTCCTTCCAAATCCTATTGCTTCGTCAACCAAACTAGGATGGCTCGGGGTGCAGAGCAGAGCCCGGAGGTGCTGGCTGAGCCCCCCGCGGAGATTTGCCTGCCTCCCCTCCCGGCGTGCAGCCTGGCAGAGGCAGACCCTGGAAATATTTGGAGCCCTCCACCTGTAATTCCTCCCTTCTCCCGTCCCCTTAGAGCCGTGCCTCTGTGCAGAGGAGCAGAGACATGAAACTATTGGGGAAAAAAAAAAAAAAAAAAAAAAAAGGCATGCAGAAAAGCGCTGTAGAAAAGCCGAGCAAATTAAGCAGCGCTCTGATCTGCTTGGGTTTGTGCTTGCCAAAAATGCACCATGCATCTTAATTTGCTCTGCTGTTCAGCTCGCACTCACTGCTCTCCTGATGCCATTTCGGCACTCTGAGCTCAGCCTTTTCAACACTTCAGTCTTCCTCTTTCAGGATTTTTTTTTTTTTTTTTTGCATGTCTGATTGCAGAATCTGCTGCAGGAGGGAAGCAGGGGAGGGAGGATGGGAGCCCCCCGGCCCTGGGTGCTGTGCCCGCACCTCGGGCACCCGACCGAGCCCCCGCTGCGTTTCGGAGGGGTGTGTGTGTGTGTGTCTGTGTTTTCTAGAAAGTCCTTCCTGGGTGCTCTCCAGCCGCTTTTTTTTTTTTTTTTTTCCTTTTTTTTTTTCCCACCCAACCGTCTGATCAGCCTCTCGCTAGGATCTTCTAAAGAAAATAAATAAATAAATAAATAAATATTTAAAAAATTGCTGTAATCCACACTGGCTTTTACGCTCTTCCAGTTCAGCCCAGTCTTCCTTTCCCCTCCACCCATCTGTCCGGGGTGGGGGGGCCGCAGACACCCAAGGACCGAGCGCAAGGCAGCATCGTCCTCCCAAAGAGCCTGAGAAAGCAGGAGCCGAGCCAGAGCCCCTCGGCTCCCCCCCACCCCCCCATCCCCGGCACAAATTTAACCCCAGCTGCAACTTTTCCTCCTCTGGCTGGGGCTCCAGCCCTGCTGGGGTGGGATTTTCCTCTTTCTCCCCCCCCCCCCCCTTCCCCTGCCTTGATTTTGGCGGAGAGGGAGGGGGGTGGGGAATCCTTTTTATTGCGGAGAGGGAAGCGCGCAGAGCCCGGCTCGCTTTGCAAGCCTTCCTCCTCCTCTTCCTCCTCCTCCTCCTCCTCCCCCTGCTATTTTTTTTTTTTTTTGGTGCCCGCTGCAGCAGGGCTGCCCAGGCCGGGGGAGGGAAGCGATGGGAAGGGGGGGTCGCCCCCTCCTCTCCCCAGCCTCCTCTCCCTCCTTGTCCGTGCGTGTGTGTGGGGCTGTGTTGTTTTTTTTTTTTCCCCCCCTTTTTTTTTTTTTTTTTTTTTTTTTGCAGGTGTGTCAATTTTAATTCTGCCCAGTAGGTGGGACTTGGTGACTTTCGCACCGTTTGCCTTATTTATTTATTTCCCCGGCTGCCTCCCCAGCCTCCGTTGCGATCCTCCGGAGCGGCGGGCGGGCGGCCGGGCCAGCATGCATCCCCGCCCGCTGCCGCTGCCCTAGCGGGAATTACAGCCTCTCCGAGCCAGCTGCCAGCATGATTTCATCTGCTGGAGGATTTTTGCATCTGATCGCTTGAGGTTTTTTTGTTGTTGTGCGTTTTTTTTTTTTTTTTTTTTTTTTTTTGCCTCCCTCCGTCTTTGTTTCCTTCCCCCCTTTCCCCCCCTTCCCCTCCCTCCATCCCCCCTTTCCTCCTCCTCCTCTTTTTTAGCAGCAGCAATCGGAGATGGATGTCTCTCTTTGCCCTACCAAGTGCACTTTCTGGAGGGTATTTTTGCTCTGGAGCATTTGGGGAGACTATCTGCTTTCGGTGCTGGCTTGCCCTGCTAATTGTCTTTGCAGCAAGACAGACATCAATTGCAAGAAGCTGGATGATGGGAACCTCTTCCCTCTCTTGGAAGGGCAGGATTCAGGCAGCAGCAATGGCAACACGAGCATCAACATCACGGACATCTCAAGGAACATCACTTCGATGTAAGTGGGCTCCCCGGCGGCAGGGCGCGGGGCTGGGCTGCGGGTGCTGGGCTCAGGTGCCCTGGGAGCTGCCTGGCTCCGCTCGCCCCAGCTCAGCCTGCGGAGGAGACGAGGATCGGGCTTTTCCCTTCCTTCATCCGAAAGAAAAGGAGGAAAAAAAAAAAAAAAGAAAAAAAAAAAAGAAAAGCCCAGCAACAGTTTGGCCGGAGCTTAAAAGGAATAAAGTCAATGAGGTTTGGTTCCTTAGCAGGAGAGAGCAGCAGGCGAGGATGCTGAAGCTGCTGCCGCCTTTAACTGTTTGCTTCTGCCAAGGGAGGGGGGAGAACACCCCGGCCAGAGCCACACACAGCCACACATACCCAAATCGGGCAAGAAAAGCGAGTTCCGAGCTGCTCGCTCTTTTTTTCCCAGACTTTGGAGCTGATTAGTGTCATTTTTTCATCCCACAAGAGCAAATGTTCCCTTCTCTGCCCTGCCTGGGTGTATATGTGGGGAATCTGCGGTTTCGCCTCCGTGAGGGGTATGTGGGGGGGGTGGGAATAGGGCAGAGCACGATGTCCCTGAAGTAGCTAATTTAACTCGCATTGTCATAATTTTGCGGCTCGCCGTGGAGCTGTGACAGGGTTTGTGTGTTTTCCTCTCGGGGTGGTGGTGGGGAGAAGCGTCGGAGCCGGGAGATATTTTTAGTTGAGCACTTTGCGTTTGTTTGCATGCTTGTTTATCTGGAAAATCAACTTGAAGTTGCATTATCCTTGTTTGGAGAGGCAGTTAGCAAAGCCCATGTTAATCTCATCAGCGTGGAGTCGAGAAAGGAATAGATTTCCTCCTCCTGGATCCATCCTGCTGCGTGTGTGTGCGTGTGTGCCTGCGTGAAAAGCCCTCATCGCTTCCAATCTCGGCTCTTTATTTTCCAGTACATTTTTGGGTGAGATGAACTCCGAGCCATTTCATTATTCTAATGCTAATTGAAATGTGAGCATTTAGGGAAATGTAGCCCCCAGAGCAAGTTGCCAGTGGGAGTTGAGCAGCGAAGAGGTGGAATCCTTTATTCTGGCAGTTAAATGCAGCAAGGTTCGGGATGACTAATGGAGGGCTCGTTATTTATTTTTCACCCCGATCGCACGGCTGCGTGGAGGGAGGGTGCTCTGCCGGGTCCCCAGGCTGTTGTATTTGGTCACAGAGCAATTGCAGCAGAGCCATGGAGTAATTGCAGTGCTTCTTTCGCAGCTCTGCTCGTCACCTTTGCTGGGGAAAGATGACTGGAGCCGCTTTCCCCGCTGCCTCACGGGTCCATGCAGTGCCCAGGCAGGTTTGCAGCACACAACCACTCACCCTGGCCAACAAACCCCTCAGTGCCCACCCCACAGGAATGGGGAAAGCCACCATGGAGCTACCAAAACCTTCCAAACACCCCACATTTATCCAGCGCCGCGGGGCCGGAGCGTTTTCCTCTGCACTGCCGGAGGGACGTGGGTGATGCTTAGGGAAGTCGGAGAAACTCACCGTGTTTTATTTATTTATTTATTTTATTTTATTTATTTATTTTTTTCCCCTGTGCTCGCTGTTTGTTGTGGTTTGGTTTTAACCCGTTGTGGGGTGGCCGGGGCCGGGAAGGCTCGGCGGCGAGTGCGTGTTGTCGGGTGCCCACACGGGTCTGAACCGCTGCGAGAGGTGTTATTGCGTGAGCCCTTTGTGCCCAGAAAATGCCTTTACTGCTTCGACACTGGAAAATGCTGATAAGCAGCCTGTAAAAAAGGAGAAAAGAAGAAAAAGACCCAACTCCAGAACCAGAGATGCTGGGTATTTTATTTTTTTTTCTGCAGAGGAGCTGCTCGTAGCTGGGGGTGAGGGCAGGGTGCTGGGTTTTGCTGGCTGCATCTCTGCTCCCCCTCCAGCTCCCCCCTGCTCTGCTGCTGGCCCCACACCTTCCCCCTAGGTCTGGGCCTGGGACCAGGACTGGGGTGAGCCCCGAAATGCCACGAGAGGCCCAGACTGAACACGAGTGCCAACTTTCCCCAGGAGGTCTGCGTTTCCTGGGGAGGTGGCGGTGGTTTGTGCGGGATGCTGATGGAGCAGGGGGATGTTTTGGGTGGCGAGGCTGCTTCCTAGCGAAGGAGGAGTCCCCCAGAGCCAGGCTGAACCAGGTTCATGCTCTTGCGTGGCTGGCATCGGGTCCAGCACCCTCCATGCTCGATGTTTGGCCTCTCCTCGCTGGCCATCAGCGAGTGCTGGGGCGACGGCGCCTCGAACCCAGCCTGGCCGCCGCTGAATCACTCCAGCAGATGGGTCTGATTCAGCTCGGCACTGCGTGGTGTTTCCCCTGCTTGCCACGCTCGCCGGTGGCTCGGCTTCGTTAGGCAGCTTGCCTCGTTTGTGGGCAGCAAGTGGGCAGAGGTGCCTCCGTGTGTGGGGCTGGGGGGTGAGCAGGGGGGCTTAGCCCCATCCCCACGGCTGGGGGAGGTGATGCTCGGGGCCTGGGAGGGTTTGGGAGGGGTGGGGGGCTCTGCCCCACCCTCTGCTGCTGGTGAACAGAAAGATGGGACACGGGGAGGCCAAACAGGGCTGTATTTATGTCCAAAATACATGCTCAGCTGGCAAGGGTCCACCTCAGGGGGTGCACCCACCTCACACCCAGTGCAGGGCATGACCCCCCCACCCCGATACATCCCCACCAGGAGCTGTGGATTATTTTTACCATCTCCATGGCTGAAAAAAACCCAGGCACCACCACAGCAAGGAGGACAGGAGGCACCCAGCCCGTGGCCCTGCCCATGGGTGCCCTCGGCGTGCTGCCCCACCTCTGGGTGCCAGAGGGCTTCAGCTCCAATTCCTGCAGCTTCTCTTCTCCCAGCTGTGCCCCACGGGGCTGGTGCCACCTACCCAGGCCATATTTCCCCGTCGGGGCCCTGGGGGAGGCCGGGCTCGCCTGCGGTGCCGCGTGCCGGGGAGCCACCTCTCCTGGCGGCGTGGGCAGGGCGTGCGTGCTCCGGCACGGCGCGTGGGGAAGGAGGGACGGAGGAGTTTGCCATCTGGGCCTCCCCACTCCTCAGCTGTTGCCATGGCACTGCCGAGGGGCTGCCAGGAAGGTGGCGGCGGTGGCGGTGGCCTGCGTGTGTCACCCCCTGGGCTCCCTCCAGGTGGGGAGGTGTCCCCTGCGTGGAAAGCCCGGATGCCTCGCTCCGTTATCCGAATTCACTGGGGAGAATGGCTTATTTAGGGTAAAATGCCCCCCGTGGGTAGAGCTGTAGGGTGTCTGTGCAGCCCATAGGTGCTGTCAGACAGACGGGACAAGTTCAGAACAGCCCAAAAGGAGATGGATCATCACGGGGCATTGAGGGATGGAGGAATTTGGGGCTTCACCTGCTCGCAAGTCCAAGGGGCAGCGTCTCCCTTGGGGTTTCCCCCTGGGGACAGGAGGAGCAACCCCATCCTTGCCCCCTGGGCTGTCCCATGGCAGCGTCAGCTCCATCCCATGGGCATGGCTGAGGGTGGGAGGACAACATCAGAGCAGGGCACAGGGGGTGCTAGTGGCAATGCCAGCCCCCACTAGTGCATGGGATGGCTGGGGAAGAGTGGGGGGCTCCGGAGGAGGGGGTACGGGGCTGCAGCACCCCCTTGCTGCTGGTACGATGGGCAAACAGGCACTGGTGGTGCTGGGATGGCTCCGCTTTGTGCAACAGGGCTCAGGCTTTTCCCCCTCAGGCTTTTTCGCCCACTGTGCCTCGTGTGCTGCTGCTCCCCGGGGACCAAGGGCTCTGCCTCCCCAAAGCCGCCCCGTCCCTCCCTGTCCCTGAGGTTTTGGCTGCTGCAGAGACCATCCGAAAGGTCCCTAATTCAATCCAGCTTTGTTCTGGGCAGCTCTTGTCTGCACGGAGCAGCCACCCCAGAGCAAGGCACCGAGGGGGAGGCGGGCACTGCCCGAGGCTGTGCGGGTGGAAGGAGGTGCAGAGATGCTGAGATGATGATTTTGGTGTCCTGGAGGCAGCTCAAGCTGTGAGCACCCATCCTGGCTGCCACGGCATTGCCCCTTGCAGCAGGAATTGGGTCCAAATTGGGTGCTGCCCTATTTTTTGGAACATTTAAGCTTGCTGGGTCCGTGCCCTGCCCTGGTGGCCTTTGTGCTGAGCAGTCCTGGAGGGAGGCACTTTCCTGGCATGGGCAATGTCTGGGACCTGCTGTGCTTTTGCAGCCTGCCAGGCTTGGTTTTGGGGCAGAGCAGAAGGATCCGAGACAGATGTGCTGTAAGAGATGGGTTCTGGAGGAGCTGCTCAGGTCCCAGCTCATCTTTTCCTTTTTATTTTGGGAGCAGAGGGCAGCCTGTCCATGTCTCCATGCCCAGCCTCTGCTGAGGGCCCATGCCAGGTATTTCTCCAGGAGGAGACAACTTTGGTGCCTGCCAGGACTCCCTGGGGCTTTCTGGCCGTGCTGAACCAAGGGCTTGGGCTGTAGGAGCTGGGTTTTGGGGTGCGTGTGGCATCTCCTTGTCTCCTGCGGGATTTGGGGAGCTTCAGGTCAGCTCTGCCTGCTGCCTCCTCTCCCTGGGCCAGGAGGATGCTTTGGGAAGGATGCTCCAGGCCTAAGGCAGGTGTTCCACTGAGAGGGAAGCAAGGATTAGGGGGAAGAGACTGAGGAAACCTTTACCTTGCTGCTCTTTGGGGCTTGGAGATGCGTTACATCTGGCCCGGGGCATTTGCAACCCTGTTTTTCTCTATGAATCCCCCAGAAAAGCCCCCTTGGATGTCCCCGGGGATCCCACAGCTCGCTCTCAGTGATGCAGGACTCGAATCTGAGTGCTCGTGATGCTCGCAGCTCACCTGCTCGGAGTTATTTATGGGGCACAGGCAAATAGCAGTAATTTTGAGCTTTGGGCTCCCTGCAGCGGGGCTTTGGGCAGGTTGCGTGGATGCTTTTTAAGCAGGTGTGTTCGTCAGCAGCCTGCGGGCTCCGGTCTGCCCCAGTTTCCCCCTCTCTCTCCCCACTCCTGCATTTAGGGGCGAACAAAACCCCCCTTGCATGGCCGGGGGGGGGGACAGAGGGGCAGCTCCTTGCTGCGGGACACACACAGGGGTCACGTTTTGCGCACGAACATCCCCGTGGATGATCTCCAGCCCCCAGCCCACTCGAGTTTCTGCCCCACTCTCCCTCCCCAGCCTCTCCTCGGCTCTCGCAGCCTCTTCCCTCCTGCTTTCCGAGGGCGGCTGAGCCGCTAGAGGGCAAGCGGCTGCGGGAGACGGCTCGGGCGAGGCTGCCTCCAGTGCCTCCGCAGCCTCGCATCCCTGCGGGCAGGTCCCCCTGCTCAGCACCCCGGGGTGTCACCGACCCCCAGGACCCCCGAAGCTGCCAGAGGACGCGGGCAGAGCAGCCCCACGCACAGGGAGCTGTCGTGCCGGTGCTGCAGGAGGCACGGCCAGAGCCAAGCTGGGATTTGGGGCGGTTTGCAGCTTTTTGGAGGATGCTGACCCACCCGTGGTGGTGTGTTTGAAATGCTGGGTTTGATAGGGGTGGGGTGCTGCCCGCTGTCACAGCTGCTGGGTGAGAAGCCCATAAAACCTCTGCCCATTTCGCTGATGGGGAAACTGAGGCTCGGAGCAGCGGTGCAAGTGGTACCAAGGGGCAGAGATCCTTCTGCTCACCCCTGCCCTAGGGGGATGCCCAGCACGAGGGGGGATAAGCAAGGCCGCCAGTCCTGTGGTGTCAAACAGCCACGAGAGGCGTCCCCAGGGAAATCCTGGACGCAGAGCCAAGAGGGCACAGGCTGAGAGCTGTCTCTGGATGCCCCCGGGGTGAGTGCGATGCTCTCAGCTCCTCCAATTAACTCCCTGCTGCAGGGGCTGGGTGGAGGCTGGAGGATTAAAGAGGCCGTGTGTCCTTCCCTAGGGAGAGAGGCTGAGAAGAGCCCGGTGAGGGATGGAGAAAGGAAACAGGGGTAGGAAACCGGTCTTGACCCTGCAGCATCCTCAGCGTGGGGCTTCCAAAGGAAATCTCCTCCTCCCTGGCAGCGGGGCCAAGGATGAGCCGGTTGTTTCCCTGCTGGCAGCGGGCACGTGGTGGAAGGGCTGTGACACCCAGTGGTCCCACAACGCAACAGCAAACGGGTCCCCAGCACCACCTCGGGGTGACGTCCGGGTCTGGAGGGGTGCTGGTCAGAGCTGTGCTTGGCTCCGTGGCTCAGGGCCTGGCTCCGCTTGAAGGAAAAGGGAATAAAATATCTTCCCCTGGGTGCCCCTTGGAAGGCTGCTCAGCAGTCATCGCCCCGCTCATGCAAAAATGTTGAGAAGCCAACTTGTGTCACTACAGGTTCTGGGGGAAAAGGAGGCCAGGGATGGTGCAGGTTTTGGGATGATGCAGGTTTTATTGCCATGCTTGCACATCTCCATCCCCAACGTGCCACCCCGTTCCCTGCCCCGGCCCCACGGGATCCCTGCCCTGTCCCCTCTGCGTGATGCCCGCCTGCAGCTCTGGTCCTGGCTTGCCTGGAAGAGCAGCAGCAGGGAAATGTGCTGCTTTTTGAGCTTGTTTTCATGTGACGTAGCAGTCGGGAAGCTGAAGGAGAAGGCAGCTCTGGGAACGCAGCAGGCTTCTCTCCAGCTGCCACCAAGGCTCTGCTGTAGCAGACGCAGGGATGCTGGGGACTGTCCCTGCTCCAGCACACGCCGTCACCCCCACCTTCCCCTTCTCCCAGCTTCAGCCTGCCTACGTGGGATGGAAAACAGCTTATTCGACCAAAAATATCCTGGCAGTGGGCTTGGCACAGCCACTCCATGTCTTCCCCAGCCCCCTTGTCCCCTCTGTCCCATCCCCTTGCGGTCCTGCCTCACCCCACAGCCTCCCCCCCTCCCCAAGCGGACATACCCCAGCCCATCATATTTCATTCCTGCATGGAAATATGTTCCCAGCAACCTCATCCTTGACCCTGGTGAGGGCCGTGGGGCGCTGATGTCTTTGCCAGCTGTTTGTGCCTTCCCTGGGGGGCTGAGAAATGGGTAATGGGAGGAGAGCGGGGTGGGGTCCCTGCCCCCGAGCTGTGCGAGGCTGTTGCTTACACAGCAAACCCAGAGCTCTGCCCAGGTGGATCCCGCAAGGAAAAAAGCTAAGGTGGAAATGTTTGAGCAGGTGCATAAATTAGAGACCCTAATAAATGAAGGACCCTGCTCGGGGCATGAGGCTGTGTGGGGGACAGCGCTGTGCCAAGGGTGCTGCTGGTCTCCAGAGCTGCATCACCAGCAGATTCCTCGTGTTCCCCAAACCTCCTGCCTCCAGGACGTGGCTGGGCACTGCTGGGGCAGGCACTGGTCCCAGTTCTGGCTGTCTCCACCTCTATGTGCTCTCGCAGCCAAAATACATCCCCCAAAACCAAGCAGAGAGCCCTTGTGTTGCTTGGTGGCTGCTGCTGGGGAGCAGAGTTCAGCAGGACACGGGGTCAAGGATGCTGCGTGCTGTGCCAGTGCGGGGAAACGGAGTGGTGCTGGGGACAATTTCCCAGCTTGAGCTTCATGGGGGGCTCTGACACCTCTGCAGCTGTCCCAGGATGGGCTCTGTGGGGTGCACAGAGCCAGGTGGATGTGGTGCTCGTTTGGGAAGCACCCTGCACCTTGCTTTGGGTTGGGACAGGAGATGGAGGGTGTCCTCAGGGATAAAACCTGAGCTCAGGAAGCGTGTGCAAGGCACCCAAGGGCTGCAGCGTGTACAAGAGGGAGCCCAGAGGGTTAATGGCAATGAGCAGGGCACAGGTGGAGCTGCTCTGGGGGAGGCAGAGCCCAATGAGGCTAAAGAGGAACCAGGTGGGAGGGTGGAGAAGGTCCTGGTGGGAGCAAGGGGTTGCTCTGCTCCTGGTGAGGTTGCAGGATGGCTTGGGGAGAGGAGAGGAGCGGAGCTTTCAGGTACGAAGCTGTGTGGTCCCATGGGCAGGGCACCAGTTGTGCCAGAGCAACCCTGCCTGCTCTTGCCTTGCCCTTGATCCCTCTGCCTCCAAATGCCACGGGTCCCCTGATGTCCCTAACCTGGCACTGCTCCGTGCTGCATGTGAGTCTCTCCCTTCCTGGGGTGGGATGCTCAGGCATGCCCTGGGCTGGCTGCCCTGGCCCCATGGGAGGGCTTCCTGGCTCCAAAAGGCGCGGGTAGCATAGATTTATTTATTCAGAGACTTAATTAGCATCTTTAAATATTAAACAGTAAACAAACTGCGTCTAGTGGGATCAACATTTACAAACAGGGATTTTTTTTTTTTAATTTTTTTTTAATCCCTCTCTGGGACGCGCACTTGTGTTTTAAGTGTTGGAGGAGGAGCAGCTGCGGGTGGGATCTGGTTGGGGAGGGCTGAGCCCAGAGCACCCCCGGTGAAAGGGGGGGAGAAAGGACACGGGCAGCCAGGATGGCTGGGAAAAAGGAGGTGGAGATGCAGACAAGCAGGGGCGAGTGCTTGGAGCACAGATATTAGGGATGCAAGTGCTGGATTTTGGTGCTTCTTCGCAAGATACTCAGTGCCTGCCCTGCCCCGGCAGGTGGAAGGGGGCAGGCAGGAGGTGGGGGCTCCTCGTGCAGGGTGAATTGCAATCAGAAGGTGGTGGTCCCTGCAAGGGGAGGTGTTTTACAGCTGATCTGCATCCTATTATCTCTGCAAATGGAGGCCTGCCTGTAGCAGATTACACTGGGGGTTATTTATTGGCAAAGCACTGTACAGTTTTAATTTTTCCTTTTTGCTTATTCAGGCTTTAGCTCCAGAGGAAAATAGCCTGGGGTGGCTTTGAAATGGATTCTCTCTGCCCCATTAACTTATTCAGTGAGTTTAATGGGCCTTTTTTTCTCTGAGCCTTGAAGCCATCATTAAAAGGCAGAGATTTATAAAAGCAAAGATACTCCTGAGCTTTAGTCAAACTTTGGGGCAGGGGGGTGTGGGGGCACGGGCTGGTGGGGACGTGGGACGCTGTGTGCCTGCTGGGTGTGGGAGCTGCAGCACCAGCTGGGCAGGGCTCGGTGTCAGCCTGTGTTTGGGGTCCATGCCTGGCACCTTTTATCCCCCTGTGCCAGAGGAACCCAGTCCTATTGCACCCCTACGCTGAGAGAGTCAGTGCTGAAAAACATTGTGTGTCCTGTGCAAATATTGCATGAGTTTTGTGCGTGGTCTGCTGGTGTGTGCACAGATCTGGGGTGAAACAGGGAATCTGGAGGGTGGCTAGAAAAGGAGCATGAAATTAAATGCCTGAATGGATTTGCTGGAGGTTGCTTTCCCTGCTGGGAGGGAGCTGTGTGGGTGCAATGTTGGACCCTCCTGTACCTGTGTCTGCCTTAAACCAGGCGGTGGCTGGCTGTGCTGGCATCTCCGGGCTGTTCCCAAGTTGTACGGGGGCAGCACAAAGGATGTGGGGTTTCACGTCATCTGGGGCTGCCCTCCTGCTAGCAGGGCTGTGTTTTTGCTCCTGGTGCCCTGATGAGCTGTCAACGCTCCTTTTGCAGAGCCTGCCCTCAGCCTGTACTGGGAGCTGAGGTAGGGGAGGGCTGGGAGTTTGAGGTTTTCCTGGATTGCTTCTGAATTTTGAGTCAGATCTGGTTGTGGAGCCTCGTGGGGTGGCAGAGGGCAGCGTTGGGGCTGCCCCACCTCCCCAGGTGTCCCGCACTGATGCCAGGATGCTGTAACGTGGTGAAGCAGCAACCAGAGATGACTTTCCCAATATTTATTTCTATATTTCTATATTTTTAATGCTACGTGCAGCCCTAGAGGCTAACCCCCTGGCAGCTGCCCAGACACAACCCGTGCGTCTCCGTGCCCATCCTGCCTCCAGCCTGGGGTGCTGAGCAGCAGCAGCGCTGTGCTGGCACCTGGGCAGCCCTGCAGGAGGAAATCTGCCTCCCCATGAGTGGATGGGCTGGATCGGACCCAGGAGAGGAGATTTGCTGAGATATCAGGGGCCTTGCTCTTTGCAGCCTCCCTGGAGAGGCTGAGCTCTCAGCCCAGCCTTGGAGCGCAGCCGTGGGGTGGTGGCAGCCCAGGGAGGTGCTGAGCTGCCCCTGAGGGTGCTGTGGCCGAGCAGAAGCCATCTGTGGTCACACTGGGATGGGAGGGTCCCCGCTGCTGGCCTGCCCGTGACCTCCAGAGCAAGGGGGAGGCTCGCTGTAAATCCAGCTGCTTCTGCGCCCCTCCCTGGGTCACAGTAATTAGGGGAAGGAGGCCCTCATTTCCCAATAAACACCAATAAAAAAGGGCTTCTCTCCTGCCCCTGTAAATCCTTGCCTCCTCGCTGCTGCTACCTGCTGTGTAAATTGCTGCCGACCCCATAAATCACCGGTGCTTTGCTCCGGGTTCCCTGAAGCTGCCCCTTCCCTGTAAATCCTCCGCATGCATCAGCCGTAAATCCCAAGCCCCCGTGCAGCCCCTTGACCCCAGTGATGCTGGGGGGGCGGGATGCAGGGACGGGGTGATGGAGGGCAGCTGCCCTGGGGCTTAATCCCTCTTAAAAGGGGGGCAGCATGGGGCTGGCATCCCCAGCCCGGGGGCTGCAGCCAGCTGGGTGCTGCCGACTCCTAACTGTGGGCATGCTGGCCCTTGGAAGGGCTGCTCCTCCAGGACTGCTTTATTTTTGGAGATGTAAAAATAGCCAGAGCGAAAAGACAATCTCCATTTATCCCTCAAGAGCTCAGGGTCATCTCGTGGCCCAGCTTTGCTGTGCCCGTGGCCGGGTGCTGACCCTAGGGGTGGGAAGGAAGGCTGGTGTGGGGACACCAGCTCTGCACCATGAGCCGGGTGGTGGCTCAGCATCCATCCTGGCTGGTAGCCCCACTGTTTTTCTGTGGCCACACGAGTCTTTGGATGCTGCATGGATAGGAGCCCTGGTAGGTGGGCGCACGGAGCCGTGAGACCTGCCTGCTGGCTGCCGCTTGGTTTGCAAAACACCAAACCCTGCTGCACGCAAGGAGCAGAAGCTGGTTACACTTGAGCAGAGCTGCCTTTCTTCTCCAAACGAGCAAGAGCTCATTAGGCTCACCTGGGATGCGTGAGCTCTCTGCCCCGCTCTCATGCAGCAGGATGGGGCTGCTGGGGCATTTGGGGACGGAGCTGGCAGGGCTGCTGTGCACTATTGGAGTCCAGACATCTGCCTGGCTGCTGGAGGGAAAAAAAAAACAGTGCAGGGGATCTCAGCCCCTTGTGCATTTTATTTTTCCTGCTGGAGATGTCCCCACTGGTGCCAGCTGTGGCTTAATTCTGCCCAATCCTTGATAGAAGTGAGGTGGTGCTGTGGGCTTGACCCAGCTCGGTGTTTCCTTTAGACCTCTCTCCTGCTGGCAAAAACGCATCGTCCTTTCGTATTATTTTTTTTCCCCAGCATCCTGTGAGTGAGGCCAGCCGTGTGTTAACACCAGCTCACGGTACCACCCTGCGCTGGCTTGCGAGGAGGATGGAGGAGGAGATGCGTGGAGGCAGCACGGGGATGCTGCTAGCAGTGGGGAAGGCAGGGGGCAGCGGAGGAGAGCAGAGGCAGATTTCTAAAAATCCGTATAAATAGCAAAAATAAATTTCTAGCAAACACTTCCAGCCCTGCAGTATTAAGAAAAGTGAAGCACTAGAGGATAAGGAAAGCATGAGCAATAACAGCAGGGATTTAGGAAGAATAAATCTTGCCAGACAAACCTGATTGCTTTTTCTTTTTGATGGAATCTCAAAATTAGTGGCTGAGCAGAATGTGGAAATCCTAATATATTTGGATTTAGCAAAGCATTTGATATAGTGTCTCACCAAATCTTACTCTTAAAATTAGTTCAGTTTGCCTTGGATATGACGCTGCCAAATGGACTGAAAAGTGGCTTAGGGCCCTAAGCAAATAGCAACGGGCTGGGCTGGGGGAGCGGGCGCTGGGGGAGCAGAGCTACCAAAGGGCTTAAAAAATAAAATTAAATTAAAAAAACAGGAACGGGGCGTGAGTTGGAGGCATCCTATGAGAGTAGTGATGAACTAGTGAGAACTAAATGAAGGGGAAAAATCCCTTGGAGGGGTCCCGTTACCCTGGGAAGAGGCTGGAGGTGAAGGTGTGCTGGATTTGGGGACCAGCAGGTGGTGGCTGTGGGGCCGGGTGGGTTTGGGGCCGGGGCACGGAGCTGGCACCGACCGCTGCTGGGGCCCCGTGCCTCGTCCCCATCGCCCCCGCGCAGCGCAGGCTCGCCAGGCTGCCCATTTCACGGCTGTTTTTCCAGTTATTAGCGAAGAAGCGGGGGAAATATTCGGCGTGACTGTCAGAAAGAACATCCCTGACCGAGGGAGCCGGGCACGTTTCCTCGGGGAAATCTGCGCTCTCGGAGCGAGCCCGGCTGGAGCAGCCGGTGGTGGCCCGGGGTGATTTAGGCCATCTGATGGGGGATTCTCGTGGCTGGGGTCATGTTCTGGGCTGAAAACCATCACAGGGCTGCCTTCTGCTATAGCTGCCTGCACCCCAGGTACTCGTTTACAGCACGGCAGCGCTGGGGACAAGGCTGGGAAACCTCTGGTTGGTGGCTGGATAGGGGTGGATGTGCCCCCAAGGCAGGGGGATGGCAGGGGGTGGGGAGCTGAGTGCTCCTTGCAGGGTTTTGTGGGTTGATCCCTGCCCTTAGATGTCAGGAAGGACAAGGGCTTCCAGCACACTCATCCACAGAGGTGTTTGGGAGGGATGCTTCAAGAAAATTGGCACTTTTTGCTACGAATGCAAAGAAACCATCCCTGCAAGAGAGGCAGCCTGCTAGAGGGGACATTGTGTAGTGTGGGGAGATGTGGAGCACAGCTGGGAATGGCTCCTGGAAGGTGGAGGAGCACCAGTTTGAGGTCCCACAGCCCCTGGGGGGAGCACAGAGCCCCCTCTCCCCAGGACCCCCTTCTCTTTGCATTGCTCCCCAAGGCTGAGCCCATTGCGAGGGCGATGGCACGGGGACGGTGCTGGGCCAGGCGAGGTTGGGGAGGTATTTTTAGCTGTTCTAATCGTGGCAAATAAATGCCATTCTTACTTGTGGGGATTGAGCTACGGATAAATCACAACCAGTCCTAATGATGATAATTACCGGATTTCAATATTTATAGAAACGGGCGCTTCCTTCGGAGCGGCGGCTGCTGCTGCGCTCTCACCTTCACAGATCGAAGCCCGGGCTCATTACCGCCGCAGCTATTTATTTACTTGCACATTTTTAACCCGCAGATGGTAAGGTAGGGGAGATCTGAAAGGATACGGGCCTGCTGGGGATGTTGTCAGTGTTGGGTACCCTCGAGAGGTACCCAAAAGCTTGCCTGTGCCTGCAGGGCTGTAAACCCCAAAGGGTGGAGGTGGCTGCGCATATTTTTGCATGTGTTAACTCCGTGGGTTAAAAACGTGCAAGTAAATAACTGTGTGTGCATGGCACCTATGCACATCCTGTCCCAGCACCTGGGATAAGGGTGCACAGCCCCCCCAGGCTATCCCCAGCCCAAAAAAACCTCTTGGCGCCTAGCCCCGTGCACCCATCGGGTCCGAGCCTCCCTCCCCGCGCAAGGTGTAGAAAAGATTCACTTACTCAATTTGCTATCTCTCCAGTGCCACATAAGCTGTATTGATAAATTAATCTTATATTGTTGTGACTAAACAGCCCTGCAATTTTTTACACTGTGCAGCCTAATCTGCCTTGACAGCTGTATCATTAGTTTATATTTGTTGTAATCTCATTCGCTGTATCGGCTGCGGGGAGCTGCTAGGGGAGGCGGCGTGCTGCCGGCGGCTCCCACCTGGGAACCTCGGGGTGCAGCCAGGATGGCACGCGGGGGACCCTGTTGTCACTTGGGTGCCCTAGGAGGGCCGCACGGGGCTTGGTGCGCCCCCAGCTCCAGCCTGGTTGCTGTCCCTGGTGCAAGCAAGGCTGGGTCAGGGCTCTTCATTGCGTTTGCAGGTGGTTCCCTTGCTTTGCAAGGCAGGTTTGTGTGGAACTTCTTGCAGAAGCTGCTCCCGGAGCTGTGGAGCAAAATGTTCTGGGCTGGAGAGATGAAACTTTTGGCAGCAGGGAGCAAGAGAGGCAGGGTATTGCCTGCTTGGCCCAAAATGATCGGGGTGGGAAGCGTTCTGGCTGCTGCTTTGTACTTTAGGTCCTGAACCTGTTAAATCTGGACCAGAAAGGATGGTGTGTGTCACAGAGCACAGGCTGCTTTTGCAGCGTCTCTGACCAAGCTGAGTGGCTCAATAACAGCTGAGCCCTTCCTTCTCCCTTGGGTGTGCTCTTCTGGGAGGGCACTCAGGATCCGGCAATGCTGAGGATGTGCGAGGCTCCTCAGCTGGACGTGCCCCTTGTAGTCTGGTGACGCAAGTGGTTATTTAGGACTTTAATTAGGCTTCCGTGCCCAAATTAGCAGCGGGGTCTGGCAGTGCTTCGTGCTGAGCTCGGACCCACCCTGCACCCATCACCCAGTGGATGTCAGAGAGCACCACGGAGCCTGGTGGCACTGTCCGTGTGCATATCCTTTATATGGGACGTGCTGTGTGACAGACCCCGAGGCTTCTGGGGGAGAATGGAGAAGCTTGGTGAGACCAGCATCAGTATGGATGTAGGAAAAACCCTGCTCCAGGAGACGCAACTGGGGAGCACCAACTCGGCACCTGTAGCCTGCATGCAGTGATGCTGTGAAATGAGTTTCACTCGTGGTCTGACAAGGTTTTGGTCGTGTGTCCCTCCACCAGGCAGCTCGGTAGTTCATCACCGGGATGCAGTGGGGTTAAAATACCAGGCGTGGAGTGATGTTGCAGTGGGGCTGGCTGGGGAAAGCCCCGAGGCTGGCTGCGGGCAGGTGGCTGAGACATGCATCAGCATCCCACAGAGGGGAGAGCCTGTCCTGCTGTCATCGCTGGGGGAGCTGCTGCTTGTCACGGGCTGCAGCTGGTGACAAGGTGACGGCCACACCTTGAGCACAGCTGCTTGGTGTGGCTGGAGGCAGCACGCAGCCTGTGCTGGGGCAGGGAGCCATGTCCCCCACATCTCCCAGCTGGGTGGGGTGATGGAGGTGGGGTCCCAGCTTGTTCCCTAAACCCAGGGTTGGTGACAGATGTGTCCACACAGCCATAGCACCCCCAGCTCTAGAGCACTGCTGGCTGTGCTGTTGGCTCCTGGGGAAAAGATGCATTTCCCACCGGTGTCTAGAAAAGCAGACACTCTGAGCTTCTGCAGCACGCTCAGACTGGAGGTCATGCTCTCCACGCACGCAGCAGGCAAAAAAACCCACCCTTCACCTTGTGGAGGTTCAGGGCTCTGGGGATGCCATGGGAATGAACGCTCATCCCTGTGCCGGGAGCTCTTGGGTGCACAGGGACCTGGCCCAAGCTCTGGTGCTGCAGGATGGTCTCACACCAGGATTTTTGGTGAAGGAATCTGCTCATGGTATAAGATCTGAGGGGTCTGCGGTCGATGCTGTAGGGTGGGAGAGGGGCTGGCTCGGTGCGGGCAGTGGGGGCGTTGGGGCACACAAGTGTGCAATGTGCTGGGGTCAGTGCTCTGATCTCCGACCCTCTTTGCAGCTTGTGACAGCTGCCGTTTGCACCCTGCTTCCTTGGTAGGCAAGGTAGGGATGCTGGAGCACAGAGCAAATGGCAGAAATCCCCTGGGAGATGTGCACAGGACCAGTGGCCAAGCTCAGCTCTGCCCCATCCGTGCCCACCTCCCTGCTCACAGCAAGGGCACCGCCACGGGGGCTGCATCTTGTTACAGCTGTGCCCATCTCATCCCTTAGCCAGCGTGAGCATGTCTTGATTCCTGGGTGAACTGCAGATCCCTGCCCTGATTCCTGGATAGGTATCGCTCTCCAGGTGGTGCCCGTGGCTGCTTTCAGCCCCAGGTATGCCCTGGGATCACCTCCAGCATGACCACTTCCTAGGCAGTGGTGGCAACTGGGAGCCACGGGGAGTTTTGGCTGGCACTGCGATGCTCCTCCCATACTGATGAGACCATTTCCATAGCAACTACAGGATTTTTCAAAGGGGAGATAGGGAAAAGATGTGTTTGGGTTTGTTTATTTAAAAAATGCGTAAAAACAACCCAGCTGCAAACTGCCCCGGGCAGAAGCTGTTGGTCAGAGGGTGGGATGTGGGGTGCCCCTCACCTGGGATGGGTTCCCTGGTTTGGTGGTTGCTTCGGTCCTTGTGGCCAAGCAGTTGTGATGCCCTCACAGCCCCAAATGTGGTATCTGTGGTTAGGTGGTGGCTTGGGGTCCAGCAGTGGGGTTTGGGGCATTTTGCTGGCCACCGGGCAAGTCTGAAGGTGGCCTGGGGATGGTGGGAGAGGGCACGATGATGGGTGGCCTCAATGGCATCGGGCACCATGAGATCCAGCCACGTTCCCCCTGCTGCAGAGCAGGGGGGAGCACAACAGCAGCCCTTCTCCACCCCACTGCAGTACCCACAGAGGGAAAAGGAGCTGACGTGCAGGAGGGCTGCCCCGCCAGCTGCTGTCCCAGTGAGCCCCAGGCTGGCACATGGCACAGGCTCTCGGCCCCAGCTGCTGCAGGCTGCGAGCGAGCCAGCCCGTTCCTGGGGCCGGAGGCACACAGGGTCCTCATTCTTCATGCAGAGAGGAATTCTCTTTGCTGCTGACCCTACAGGCTTGTGGGATTTGCTCCAAGGTTGGGCTGGTGCTGGGACCTCCAGGTCCTGCAGAGGGGTAGAAGCAAGGGTGGAGTGAATCTGGAGGGAAAAAAAAAAAACACTTAGGAGGACGTCTGATGATCTACTTAGAAATTGCTCCATGACTCTAACCAGTGCCAAAAAGGTATCCCACTAAATACACCATAAACACCAGTGGTGAAAGAGCAGTGCTGTCAGGACTCGCTGCCTCTGCACTTACATCTGGGTGCGACCTTGGGGTTCCTCAGTGCTCCTGCAGGTTCTTGTGCCTGCCTGTGTAATGCCAGCCTCCAGGAATGCTACAGGAGTAGGAACATCACCAAGGAGCACTGAAGTATCGTGTACTTGTGTCTCGTGGCAGGAGCTCAGCCCCAGTGGCCGATTTGAGAGCTCTCTGGCCACTGGTGCTGAGCGAGCAGGCTTTTTGTAGTTCAGTTGTGCTTTTATCTGGAGGAACAGCAGCCTGAGCTGATGTAGGAGATGGAAACTGTCCCTAGCCTTGCTGGGTCTGCTCAGACACAACAGCACGCTTAACATCTTTGCCTCTCAGCGTCTTCTCATGTAATGTGTTCCCCAAGCCCTTTTTTCACGTTTACATGAACAAAGTGGAGCACAGGGAGAGAAACTTTTAAAGTGTTCGCTACCTCCCTGCTCTCCTTCCTTCCCCACCCTGCCTCCTCCTGCCCGTGTCATGTTTATAGGCGTGTTGGCTCGCTTCTCCTCTAAAGAGCTGGTCGTGTTCCCACTAAATACCTGCTATCTCCTCCAGCCCTGCCACCCTATTGCAAAGCGTGCATCCCCTGCTCCTGCGTAATGCTCCTGCTCCTCCACCTCTGCTGGCAGGTGTGTCCCTCATAGGAAATGGATGCAGGCAAAAAAAAAAAAAGGGAGATTTTATTTTCCCTGCTAGGGCTGATTGCAAGCTGCAGGAATCAGAGTGTTATCCTGATGAAAGGCTGCTGCCAGCCCGTGGGTTTGGTGGCTCAGCATCCAAGAGAGGACCCTGGCAGGTCCCTCGCAGCCCCAAGCTGCTGTGCTCGTCCCGAGCCGAGCGGCTGGGAGCCTGGCCCTTGGCCAGCCCAGCTGGGCATTGCTGCCCGCTCGCTCGAGCTTCGTAAACATCGGGGCAGCCAAACTGCTGGAGGATCAAAGTTCAGGCTCCTTGGGAAAACAAACGCTTCGTGGGAGCAGGACGCCAGCCCAGGACAGATTGGCCGTGCCCCCACCGTGCGGGGCCGGCAGCTTGCCTGGTGCCGGGGCTGTGGGAAAGCCCTGGGAGCCAGGCTGCAAGGGAGCGGAGGAGGATGTGGTGGGATGGGGGTGTTGAGAGGGGAGGGAGGGTGCTGGGTTTGGCCCCCGAGCAGCAGTCAGAAGCACACGGACCTTCCCGTGCCTGCAGTTTGCATCTCCAAGATTTGCTTCCCACACCAAGATGCGGGCAGAGGAGCGGGGGGAAGCGTCCGCTGCACAGCCCAAAGGCTTGCAGCTAAATTTACCCAGGGCTCGGGATGGAGCTGACGTGGCTGTAAAAGTTCCCAGATTTAGACTCCCGGGAGGCTGTGCCTTCAGAAAACGTGCTTGCAGGTCTGTGTGGGTGCGTGGCCGAGGGCAGAGCTGGGGGCAGCGATGGGTCTGGTTGGAGGATTGCAGTCCCGTCCCTGGTTCTCGTGTCTGCTCTCACTGGGCTCTTGCTCCTACATCCTCGTTCTTCAACCAGTCTATGGGAGACTTTATTTTCTCCCTTTTCTCCATCTTTTTTTCCTGTCTTCAGGCACAGCATGAAGTGTAACCTGGGCATGTGGCTGGCAGCGCTCCCCTTTGGGCTGAGCTAACGAGGTCTAATGGAGGTGTAGTCCTGAAACTGGGGCAAAAAAACAAAACAAGAAAGATGTTCGGTGGCACTACTTACACCAAGAGCTCCTCCTGCCAAGCTGAACACAGCAATCCCATACCCAGGGTCCATCCCTTCATCATGCTAATGTGTATAGGCACCGCGCTCCGCAGGGGAGGCGTGCAGCTGCCTCTGGAAAGAGTTTGGCAGCTCTGTCTCGTTACACGAATTTTTGTGTACGCACATCTATATGTGTATATTGTATACTTTAATTTCTGAACAGCCACGGACCTGTTCGGAGGTGGGAGCGTGAGGAAGTCTGACCCTGTTTGAAGTTACAGAGAGGGTTTAATAAGGCTGAATGTGATTACTGCAGCTGATTTTGACCAGGGTGCTGCTTCCTCTATAAAATGCTGTTTGATCTTTAAAGACCACAAAATGCTGCACGCTGCTAGGTATCGCTGCCTATGAAATCCTATGGATAAAAGCATCCCTTCCTTTGACCTGGCAGGCACGTGGGGAGCCGGCTGCTGCCTAAAAGGGGATTTTTTTTTTGGTTTTCTGCACCCCATAAAGCAAAGGCTGCTTTCTTGTCTTGGGACTGGTGCTCAGCGCAAAACTCCTGGGGGAACTGTCTTTTTCCACTTGGGTTGCCCTATCCTCCCAGGCAGTTGCACGGCTGTTTCTTGTGCACTGTCCTGCCTGAGAATAATTAAATAAATGCATTTTGGAGGGAAAATCATCATTTTTGAATCTGTCACTTGGAGGAGAAGGAGAGACAGCTACAGCTGATGCTGCAGGCAGGGGGTGAGCTCCTGTTTGCACTGGGCAGATGCCTCATCCTGAGGTGGTTGTGCTCCTGTATTTATGTGCACATCGGTGGGAATGAGCCCATCTTGTGCTCTCTGCCTTCTGGTGGTGTCCAAAACCATGCAAGCATCCGATACGGATAGGCAATAAATAAAAAAGAGGTAGGGAGAGGGCCTGCAGGGGGTGCCGAGCCACGAGCCCACCCTGCACACAAGGTCCCTGTTCCCTGTGCAGGTGATACTGCAGCCCTGGACAGGTTCCTGAAGCCTTTCCACCGTTGGTTTTCCACCGTTGGTCATCCCTGATAAATGAGGTTTCTTCAACTCTGTGGGGATTTGGGACACCTCAGATCTTGCTTGAGCACCAGCTGGGATGTAATGATGATGGGAATCTTAAGGAGGATATCTGATGATGGCCATTACCCTGCTGCCTGCAGTACTTCTTCAGCTCCACTGCCCCCCTTGCATCTATTTCTTCCTTCCTGAAAGCAAGTGGCTGGGCATAACTCTACCTGTGCTGAAAAACCTTGGCTTTAGCATGTGATAATGGGGACGTACTGCTTCCCGTGTCCTGCAGCAATCTGTCCACACTGGGTCCGGGCAGCCTGCTGTCCTCTGGTAACGCTGAAACATTGTCCCTGGAAGGGGTCCTGTCTGTGCCATAAGTCACCAGCCAGAGCTGGTGCTGGATGTGGAGGCTGTCTGGGGATGAGCTGGAGGCTTGTGGAGATCATAGGGAAGTTGCTGAATGCACAAACACGGGGCTTGGGAGTGGGAATTCAGGGTTTTTCCTTTTGCCCTGCCTTTCTGGAAGAGCCCAGGTTGGATTATTGGGTTGGATGCCCAACCTGATGATGGTTGGACCTACAGGAGGGTAACCAGGAGCATCTCCCACAGCACCCACGTACCTCTGCGTGGCCCTGGAAAGAGGAACAGAGCTGGTGCAGAGGGAGCTGTGTCTCAGTGCTGTGTTTTATGATTGTTACCTTGACGAATCATAATTACACTGTGGGGTTACGCTAATAATTATTTCTACAAAGCTGGATTTGCTTGCGTCTCTCTCCTTCCCCCCCTTTCTCTCGCTGACCTCAAATTATCCTTAATGATGCCAAGTTGTCTGCTGCTGTGTGACTTCTCTGTGCGCTTTTGGGAAGGGGAAGCCCACGCTTTAAATGGGGAAAATATTGCCTTCATAAGTCTTTATTCAGCTGTGCTTGCCTTTAATGCTCAGTTACCAATTCAATTTTATAACTTCCATATTGAGAGAATCAAGTCCTTCATGCCTCTGGTTATTAAATGCATGCGATAAGCGCCTTATGATGCTGTGAAAGATGGCTGATTTCTTTATGGCTTCCTCAACCCTGTGGGTAAAAGGGGCCAGAAACTCCTGCCGTGGTGTGCTCTGCCGCGGGGCATGGGACCTGTGCCAGGTTGGTGGCACTGGTGGCGGGGGTTTCCCAGCTTCTGGGGTTTCCTATCAACTTCTGCAGCACCTCTGCCTGGAGCAGGCAGGGCTTAGTGGTCAAAGGTGTTAATAGAGGACTTCTCGTTATGAATTTAATGGCAGGGGGAAAATATTTGCATGGCTTGGCACTGGCGTGCCATGTGGTTTGTTTATAATGCTACACATACCAGGTAATTGAAAACTAATTCTTCTGTCGGCATCACGAGGTATAATGTGCCTGGATGACAAACCAATTTTCCTGTGGCCCTAGCAGAGAGGAGTCAAATGCTCTGCTTGCCTTTCCAACAGCACTGTGTGTTTCTCAGAGCCTGCCTGCTTGCTGGATTGTGATCCCACGCTCGCTGCCCAGCATCCCAACACGAGATGTGGCATTTGTGCAGCGTGGCTCAATCCCCTCATCTGCTCTGGCTGCGAGTGGAGCTGATGGCATCCTGACGAAAAGTCATCGTTCCTCAATCTGGGCTCGATATAGATTTGGGCAGCGCGTGTGTACACACGCTATATAATACTCGGTGCTTATCGAGTGCCTTTTTTAGCTATTGACCGCAGCGCTTGAAAAGCTGAGAGAGATTAGATAAATATTATCCTTGTCGTATGAGGAGAGTGAAGGGAGGCCAGCGACATTAAGTAGCCTTGAGCTAATCACTTGGCAAATTGGTGTAAGCTGCTCCTTTTCACCTCTGCCTCACGCACATGGGACAAAATGAGCCTGGTTGCATTTAAATCCCCGTGGATGATGTTTTCACTTCCCTCGTCGCGTTGGCCCTGAGCTGGAAGAGGAGCACGTGGGGCTGTGCAGGCTTGCTGCATGGTGCCACCAGCCCCTGCTGTCAAACACCTCTGGGGGAGTGGTGGGAGCTGCTGCTCTGTTCCCATGGGGATGCTGTGCAAGCTGTGCACCGAGCATTGGTCTGACATCGGTGCTCTGCGAGGCTTTCATCGGGCATTAAAGGCTGTTCTCACACGGAGGCTGAGATACAAGGCAGGGTAGGCGTCCTAACGCCAGCTTGTGTCAGGCTAGCTCTGCATCTGGTGACTGATTGCCTAGGCAAAGAGCTGACTTTGTGATGAGAGGTTAACGTGATGCTGCGTTATGCCAGGAATGGGTTGTTATTATTATTTTTATTATTTTTATTTTTGGAGAAGGCACAGTGCAGCTCACCTGTTTTCTTCTTTACCCGGGTAAAGAAGAAAAGGTGGGGGGACACGTTGCAAGAGGAGATAAATGCTGAGGTTCCTTGGGGATGATGTTAGCTTCTGCTTTCATGAGGACACCAGCACAAAAGGCAAGAGCAGGCTCATGGGCTTTGCTGCTGGCTCAGCGCTGGGGCCGTGGGGGCACAATGCGGGTGAGGACGGCCAAGGGGAAGAGCTGCAAAACCAAGAGCCTGTAATGCCAAGTGGGATGAAGGCACGTGGAGACTTAAACAGGCTGGTGAAGAAAACAGCGCTGCTTTCCCCTACAGCCCGGTGCTTATTGCATAGGTCACCCGGCGTAAGTGCCCGTCGTGTGCTGGGTCTGAAACCAACAGCAAAACATCCTCGCCACCAGGGCTGTCTGAGCAATATATCTGCATCATTTCTGGGACTTGAGTCAGTATCTCTTCAAGGCACTTGAGACAATTTGCCTTGCACTTCACTGCTCGGTACAGACGTGCTGCCTTAGGAGAGCTGACCTTGTGTAATTTATAAGTGATAGCTGGGTGGGTCTGGCTTTTGCTTGTAGAGGAAGGAGGAGTAAATGCCAGGAAAGGAAAAAAAAAAAAAGCTGCTTAAGCAAGGACTATTTTGACACAAGACAAAATGGGTCTAAGATGCTTGCGAGTCTATTTTGGTAAGAAATGAGCAGAGCAGGGAAGTTGTGGTGCAGCATTTCAGGATGAGTTGGGAAGGCAAAACCCCAGCTACTACTGAACGGGATTTTGTTCGGTCTGTGAAAGGCAGTACAAGGAGACCTGGGCTTGGCCAGGACCCACCAAACAGACATGAGGAATGAGAAGGAAGCGAGCACTTAAAATGAGCAGCCCTTTCCCCTTTCACTCCCCTTTCAAGGAAACGAGCACTGTCATCTTCGTTAGTGATGTATTCCACATGGTCTCGATAATAAGGCTGGGAATTAGTCTAGGTGGATGTGTACATGGCGAACAGTTCAGGATTTGGGGAGTAGGGTATTGTTCGTGAAGCTATTGCATCTCGCAGAAGAGCAGCTTACCTTAGTAATAACCAGGGAATGTCACGGGGATGTGTTTAGAGGAGCCTGCAGGGAGGAGGGAGTAACCCTCTGCCTGTAATTCATACCTCCAAGCCTGATTGCGGAGAGCAGGGCAGGGCTGGGAGTTGATACATCTGTTTTTTTGGCCTGAACCTTGCACACGTGTTCCTGCCAGGTTAATGAACTGAGGCAGAGGAGAAGGGAAGGTCTCTGGTTTGGCCGGCAATTGGGAGGACATGATCTTTCTAGGGCACGCAAAAACCCTGGAAGGAAAAGAGGAGGAACTTGTTGAGAGGCTGAAGGACATGAAGAGGGACTTAAGTCTGAGGAGAGGAGTTTCTTTTAGTTGTTTTGCTTTTCTGTGCAACAGCTGCCAATTTTGCAATCACAGCTTGACTCCTTGAACTTTCAGAATAAGATGCATTTTTTGTTTATTTTTTAAAGTGGATTCAGGCAAATCCAACCAGCACAAAGTTACGCTCCTTGCTCAGAAACAAAAAGGAACCAAAGAAAATGTTTTTTCAGGTGCATCTTTGGGGGGCCTGAGAACCAAAACTGGTTTGTCACTTCTAGGAGCTAGGAAGTGACTCCTGCTAAGTTCAAAAAACAGATAAAAAAGGAGAAGAGCTGTTTCTGGGGGCCCTTATGAAGGGAAGTGTCTGTGTAGCTAAAAGGACTCAAAGTCCCTTGTTGACCTGTGCACCTAATTCAGGATGATGTTATTGCCCTTTATTGTGCTGTATGTTAAGCAGCTGCTGTGCTGTGGGATTATCCTGTACGTAAGTGTGTGTGCATTTATTTCCATGGTTGCTTCTCTCGTCTCTGTGTTGTGTGTACGTTAAACAACACACCGAGGGGTGTATCTGGCTCATGAAGCTCACAGGCTGACTTTGGGAGGCTGCAGCAAAGATTGTGGAGGTGTTTTAAACCTGGTGTAATGTCACTTCTGTAGGGGTTAATGGCTTGGGGAGCAGTGGCCATTCTGTCCCATGGGGGATAACACCAGTTTATGGCTCTCTTTTCCCACTCCATAGTTATTGTGCTCCATTTTGTGGACAGAAAGAGATTTAATTTTGAGTCTGGAGTGGGCCAAGATGTTGGTGCTTCTGTCAGATTTACAGCTTTGTCAATATCCCCACAACCTGAATGTTGAGTCCCCAGAAAATTCTGCCTGTGCACGTCGCTGGGCACAGGTTCAGGTCTCGTCCTACCTCTTCTAAAATCGTGTATGTGGCTTTGAGTGTCAAGTCAAAAATAACCCTGCCTTTTTTTAGCAAACACAATCAATAAAACAAGAGCCAAGCTGGCTGCTGCCTCCTCCCCAGCTGTGGTTGCTCCATAGCTCCTGGCTCGGGGCTGCTCCATCCCTGCCCAAAGGTCAGCGCTTGGATGCTGGAGCTCCAGCGTGCCCCAGTGGTAAACCCACGTCCTCCCCTTCCTGCTGCTCTTCTTTTTCCTTGGAGGACACTCTCGTTTGGGTTGGAGAAACGCCTTCAACCTGTGTGTGTAGCCTTGCCCAGTGTGGCCAGGATGTTTTGTGGCAAGTCCCCAGCAACCCAGACCTGCAACCTCGTGCCCCAGGACCTGAAATAGCGGAGTTGCCCTCTCTCTGGAGACTTTCAGCGAGCTGTTGAGTGACTTGAGTGATGCCTCCCAGTCTGTGCTTTGTTCTGCAAGAGCTTGCAAGGGCCTTTGGCAGGGAACATGAAACGGCTGTGATAATGTCCTGTTTCTCATTCTGTCTGGGACACAGGCGATCCGAGCTGGTGCACAGGTCACTGAGGATGAACCGTAACTTATGCTGTCACGCAGCAGCCAGCTGGGAGTTTGTGCCGTGTCCTTATGCTAATCGTTCTGGAGATGCAGACAGCCATGGACCATGTGGAAAGCAGAGGTGACTCTTGTGGGTCTCTGCTTTCCTTGGATGGTGACAGCAGAGGAGGAATATGCTGAGAATTTAGGTTTAGTCCAGACTTTTATTTATTTATTTTTCTTTAGCCGGGTATTATTTGGGGTATGGCTCAAATCGGTCTAGATACTGCTGTTTGTTCCTGTGCAAACACGTTTTTCAAGACATAATGAGTGCTGGAGGAGGAATGTGTGGCCTCTGTGACTGCTCCAGAAGTGGCTGAAAGTCCCAGTTCCACTTATTCACCCTCTGGACCACTGTATGTGATCCTGCAACCACAGGGGATGGCTCTCAGTGCATCACCCCCTCTCCATCACTTGAAAATGTTTCTCCTCTTCACCTCTACCTGCTCCCCAGAAAGACTGTCTTGAAAATGTGTTTTCTGGTGTCTGAGTTTGGTCTGGGACAAAGCCTCAGCTGGCCAAGGGCTGCCTGGCTGATGAAAACCAAGCTTCTTCCCCACCCTGCAGCCCTGTGGCGTATTAGCAGGGCCCGTGGCCATGCTGCAGCCGTGCTCCTGTTCCCCTGATAACAGGGACCCCATTCTCTGGGGCTGCTGCTCTGTCACCTTTCCCCCAGCTCTAATACTTACTGAGTAATGATCCCGCGGTGACAGATCTATTTCTGTTTTCATTCTCCATAACATACCTGCCACAGCACCGCGGGCAATGGAGGAATTTATAATAAAGGCATGGTTTCCAAACTGGCTTTGGTGCTCTCCTGCCAGCAGCACTTCCAGCCAGCAAAGACCAGGAGCCTCCTTGTCCACCCCAGTGGCATAATGGATAAATAGGATTGTTTTTCCTTTTTTTACCTTTTTTTTTTCTTTTTTTTAGAGGTTGTTGTTTACTTTGACTAGTGTTGCATGAGCCGCGTGGCTGTGGCATTATTTCACTGACGTGCACAGAGAGGGGCGATGACTTTGCCAAGGATGTGCAGTGGATTGTTTGCACCTCCTATGCTCGAAATTCTGGGTAAAACCATGTTTTTTTTTTTTTTTTTTCACCCAAAGTGCTGGGAAAACAGAATAAAAGCAGAATGAGAAAACTGCTTATTTTGGCAGCATGATGCATACCACATATGTCTGGGGATATGGATGCTGAAGCCAGAGTATGTCCAAGCCCCAGACCTTCTGTAAGTTAAAGGTTTTGGCTGAAGCAAGGTTGGGAAGAGGTGTGGGGCACAGTGCTGTGCTGCCCTGCCTGGGCAGGGAGATGCTCTGATGTGCCCTGGCTGAGCTTTTCCTCCTCTTTCACAGACACATAGAGAACTGGAAGAACTTGCAGACGCTGAACGCCGTAGACATGGAGCTGTACACGGGACTCCAGAGGCTGTGAGTATGGTTTGCATGTTGGGGAGGAGAGCTGCGCTGCACAGCCCCTCATTTCCTAAGCAAACAGCTCCAGCCAGGAGCTGCAGCTTCCCTCCATCTCTGCACCGTGGTGTTTGGAGCCTGCTTAAGCTGCTGGCTCTGCGGTGTTTTTGCTGTGAGACTTCACAAAATGGAGATGAAGTGATTTTTTTTTGGTCCTTGCTGGATCTGTGAGAAGGAAGATTGCTAGCTCCTGACAGCTCTGTCAACACACATCAGCCCTGACCTCCCTTCTCCCCCGCTGTTCTGGTGCTGGGCTTGTGCATTATTCTGAGTCATTTCAGTCCCACAATGTGAATTTCCAGCTGTCTCCACCGATCCTTCAATGCTGGGCTCTTGGTTCCCATTTTGTATGGCTGTGGTCACGGTGGGGCTGCACAATAAGGGAATGGCATCTCCCTGCACAGCCCCCTGGTGTCGGGAGAGCTTCATCTTGCCCATCATGGGTGGGGAAACTGAGGTCTGTGAGGCTGCAGTGGTTTGCTAGGTGCTTGGGAAGCCTGGGTACCCCCCTGTCTCTTAAATCCCCCTCATGGAGCTGGGAGCACCATGGGCTCCACTGGATGCTGCTCCCTTGGGATGCACAGTGCTGCTCAAGGTTAATCATCGGGTGCTAATGGGTTTTGTTGGAAGCTTATGTTAGGTCCAGGGTGCCCACATGCAGGAGCAAAGGTGTTTATTTGTCAGCACTCAGTAACTGCACCCCATTAAGAAGCACCTAAGAACCCCAAAACCAGCCACAATATTTTTGTCTGCAGCAGCTATTGATAAATCCTGGTTCCTCAGAACAGGATGGGAAGAGGATCCCCCTCTGACGTCCACAACTCCCTGAGCACAACGCTCACCTCTTCCTCCTGGACTCCACGCAGAGGGGTTTTCCCTGGGGCTGGGTTTGCTGGGGGGGGGGGAGCAGGCAGTGCTGCTGGTGGAGACTGGGAGCAGTGGGAGGTGCTGGGGGCTGCCCCAGCTTGTACTGGTGGAGCAGGGGGAAGGGAGTTGCCCAGCAGATGCTCAGTCATGTGGCCACCATATCAGATGAAACTGCAAAGCCCAATTTCCTCTGCACTTGGCTGGGATGAGATGTGTGTCCCCGGAGGGCTCCCAGCACTGGGGCGCTGCCTCTGGCACTCACAGCGTGAGGCTTCAGAGCAGGCTTCAGCCTCGATTCCATTGCTGCTCTCTCAAATCTCTTTCCAGGACAATCAGGAACTCAGGACTACGAAATATCCAGCCCCGGGCCTTCGCGAAGAACCCTCACCTGCGCTACATGTGAGTGTGCTCTGCTCCTGTCCCCGTCCCCATCCCCAATGCTCCTGCAGCGAGGCTGTGGCCACAACACCCCAAAGCAGCAGGAGGGAGGATGCTGGAGGGGACAGGGCTGGGAGGTAGCCTTTATGTTGCCAACTCTGCCCCTAATTATTGGGTTTGTAAGCTGGCATCTGCCATGAGCATGGGATGGGGAGGTTTTGTGCCAAAGGGCAGGAGCAGTGGTTTTGTGGGATGTTGCACAAATACCCAGCTCCTGGGGCACTGTTAGCCATCAGGTACGGTGTCCCAGGGAATTTCCTCAAGTTTGAAGCCCAAAGGCACTGATTTCTTCTCTGGTTGTATATTTGCTTTTCTGAAGGTGATAAACAGACCCTGAATTTTGGGAGAGAATGGATGGTGCTTCCTGGGCTTAAAATACCTTGTCAAAGCAACCCTGTCCGAGATCAACCACTTTTTGGCTCTGATAAAGATCTAAAAAAAAAAATAATAAAAAAAAGAAAAAGAAAAAGGGTTGGTTAGAAGCCCACAGGCTCAGGCATGAGCTGATGGGCTGGATGAAGAGCATCTGAAAAACATCTCCCTGCTTTTTAGAAACAGACATTAGTGGGGGAAAAAATGGCAGCGTGTGGCTGCATGGGGTCACCAGCATGGGGTGTCACTGGTGGGGGGAGGTGGACACGACCTGCAGGGCCGGGTATGTTTGTCTTTTTAAACTGAAAACCCCCAAAGCTTTTTTTTTTTTTTTTTTTGAAAAGCAGTTACAGTTGCTAAGTGACGGTAAAGTACTTGCTAAATAGGAGCTCTGCAGTACCAAAGGGCACGAATGGTTAAGGGCATTGCAAACAAACATGGGGCCATTTTGAGTTTAAAAAGTGCATATTTCGTTATAATAAAACCTCCTTGACGCCGAACGCTGGGATTTTCCCCATTTCCGTGCTTTATTATTTTGATTGCGGCGTTTGTTTTGCATTTTCTGTTGATGTTTGTTACTGGGAAACGTTCTCTCTAAAATACATCTCGCAATTGATTTTTGGGGGATAGTTTGTCAATCGTGCTGTTGCTGTTTATGCACATAACAGACAAAAATGAATAACATTTGATTCCTGATGAAATTAGTTTGGTTATCATAGGAGATTAGAAAGATGTACGCTCGTTTGGCGTCTGAACGTGTCGTTAAGTGTGTGCACATGCAACTGTTGCTGTTCTCTCAGCAAACGTTTGTTTTCGTCTTTTGATATTACTTTTGAGACGGGGGAAAAAAAAAAAGAAACATATCCATCTTGTGTCAGGAGCTGAGGTTGGTATGTTGTGATGAAATATGTGTTTGTTTACTGCTCGGGCCGCGTAAGATTGATCATGTTCTTAACATCTTTCTTTCCTTGCCTTTTGAAGCTCGAGGCAAGTAAGTGCATTATTGGGTTGGTGCTCGCCAGTGGGTTTTGATGCTGGTGCTGGCACTCGACAGCGTGGTCCTGGTGTGTGAATATTTGCAAAGTGGCCGCTCCTGGTGGCGGGTGCTCGGTCTCTGGGGGTGGAGACCTGGGTCTTGCAGGGATTTTGGCTCCCTTGAGCCCTTTGGGATATGGTGCTGGCTTTCTTTTCATGGGGCTCTCCAACCCTGAGTCTATGGTGCCACCTGGGGCCCCCTATGTGCCTATGGGACCATGTAAGCACGTTGGGGCATCTCCTCGGCTGCCCTCCAGCTGCTGCTCAGCTTGGTGTCAGCTCGCTGAGGTCCTGGTGTTCTCTGCAACCACTGCACACAGGTGCCAGGGATAAAAGGATTAATGGAAATGTCACCCTGCTGTATGTCTCAGGCTGCTTTAACTGGTACAGTAGCTGAGAGGATCGAGGGATGCTGTCCCAGCCCCCTTATGGGGTGGTTGTCTGCTGGTGGCAGTGCTGGGTGGGTTGTGGGATGCTGAGCTTGAGGCTCGTGGGGTTACTGCTGTGAGTGTTTGGAGGGGTGCAGGCAGAGTTGAGCCTATAGACTCCAAACGTGTCCAACAAACAACACAGAGGCTTTACTGTCAAAGTGGACCAGCACTGGGCTGGACCTTGTGGGGTGCTGCAAGCTGGGTCTGAACCACAGCAAGCATTTTTCCACACAAAGCTTTTGTACAAATGACAAGGACTCAGGAGCTGTTTCCCCCCATCCTTCCCCATCCTGGGTTGAGTCCCAGGCTCCCGCTGAAGTGACTTTTTTTCCCAGTGCCTCTCATCAAGGCTTCCTCCCCTCAGATGGGCCAGATCTCTCTGCCTTCTCCCAGCAGCTTCTATTTCTGGTCCTTCCTCAGTGCACGCACTTCTCTTCAGACCCCAGCTGTGCAATCACAAGCAGATCACTTATCCCTGCTGTAATTGCAGGAGCTCGGGTTTGTGGGGGTTTAAAATAATGGTTCTGGATGAGGTTCGGTGTGTGTGTGTTTGTTTATTCCCCCTTCCCCATTGCAAAGTCAGGGAGGACCAGCGGAAAAACCACAAAGGGGTTTTCAGCATTCATCTGCCTAAGTGGTAGATTTCCACGTGCTCCCGAGTGCAGGCTGGTAGGGTTGTTCCTGACCTTTAAGGTTTGAAATCAGCTGTACAGATGTAAGATGTAAGCTGAACAAATCGAATTGGTAGAGGAGCCAGAATTGGTGACAGGGAGCCAGAGGTGTATAGACAGAAATAGCTTTGGATCCCTCTCCTTGAAAGAGCAGAGCTAAAGCTCCACGGCTTGTCCAAACATTACTGCTGTGAAACCGATCACTGTTAGACACAATTAATCCAAAGTATAGCTGGGTTTTAATGTGGATTTACCTCTTCTGCTGGCACTTGGGCTGAGGCCATTGATTTCTTCTAGAACAAGCACTGCTTGGATGTTAAATGGGGTGGATGCGGATCTAATGTAAACTGAAGGTCATCCAGTTTACATCTGGATTTTTTTTTTTCTGGGCTAAGTTGCATTGACAGGTTCCTGTTCCTATTCCTATGTAGCTTTGACAGTCCTTTGGCTAATATGGGAAGGGTCCTGGGGAACGCCATGCACTGGATGTGAGGACCTGCAGGTCTAGGTTGTGGAAAACCAAGTCCTCGTAGCCCAGATCAGCGTAAATTAGTGATAGTAGGCTGTGCAGAAGAGCGTAGGAGGTATTTAGTGATGACAGAAAGCCTCAGTCTTTGGCTTGAGATGTACAGGGAGGCTTTAGGATGATATAGTTCCTAAATTTGAGACATAAACAATCTAAATGCATACTTACTATGTCGCTATATGCAGCACAGCTCATTAAGGAAAAAGTCCTACGTACTCTTACTCTGCCTGTCCTCCTAGTAAGTAACACTGGAACAGTTTGGCCGATTTAATTCGACTTGTTTGCAGTGTCTGAGTGTCCCTGTGCTGGGAAAGAGGTCCTGAAGAGGCTGATCCCCTCTGAATGCTTTCCTGGGCAGCAGCACGCGAGGCCAGCCAGCCAGGAGGCACGGGCTTGTTTGCAGAGGGTAATTGTGTGCACCTTATTTATTTATTGTGGAGTAAAGAAAACAAATTAAGGCTGTGTAATTATAGAGACAGGCACACTTTTAAATAAAGCTTAAGTAGTCAGATTCTATTTAGGAAATTAATAATTGCCATTTCTGCTTGCATTTAGAAGCCCTTCTTAAGCTATCTTTGGAGGTTTATACATGCTCTAAATTGGTTTGTGGGCTGGCCAAGACACAGCTCCTGTCAAAGAGCACTCAGTGCTGCCTGCCAGAGCATGATGGCATTGAGGACAGAGCTTTCTCCTCCAGTCTTCACCCAAGCATCTTAAAAATGGAGTCCTCGAGTACAGCCAGAGTGGGCTTCGGGAGTATTTTGTGCAGGCTGCACTTGTTTTTGGAGTATCATGTGGTTAGATGGCCCTCTGATCTCCACAAGTTTTCATCTGTGTCATACTGCTAGTGGGGTGTGTGTGTATATTTACATATATATTTATTTTTTTCCTTTGACAACCCTCTGCTGCTTTGAGGGTGGAGTTGGCCTCGGTGTCGTGGCTGGGCTCCTGCAGCTGCGCAGCATCACACGGACCTGGTGCCCTGGTGGTGGAAGTAGTCTGGGGCTCTGACACGGGACTTCCCAGGGGTGTTCATGGTTTTAGGCTTTGATGGGAAAGAAACTGAGCTGTGTCCCCTGAAAACTGAGGTGGCTCAGGGTTGGCAGGTTTCTCTGTATGTTCTTCAGTGCTGTTTTGGGACAGCACTTGAAGCCTTCCAGCAGCTGAGGCCCGCCTGCTTGCGAGGGCTGCAGGCAACAAATTTGCAAGGCTGGCAAGGTTCACCTTCCTAGCGCTGTGCGTCTGGGAGCTCGATCGAGATCTTACACTAAATAAAGAAATAAACAAAATATCAGACTTTGAATCATTGCAAGTACAACACCGTTCCCTCTCAGTCATGGCTTGAGGGTCGTTTTCCGTGCTTTGTGTTTAATGATCTATTGCCTGCCTCTAAAAGAGCCACTCGTGGATAGGAGGCAGAGTTAAATTCTCTCTTTTTTACTCTCCTCCTGTAAACAACTCCACACCCTTGGCTCCTTGCAATCCATCGCTTGGTTCTGGATGTACGATTACCCTTTCCCTGTCTTCCTGATGACTTCTCCATGTTCTGTCCTTTCATCACTACGCTGCTCTCGTATTCATCTTGGCAGTCTCCTCCTAATCCAAACTGTCATGTGTTAATTGTTTATGATTTCCTTTCTGTACTCTTGAGCTACTGCAGTCTAACAAGGCCTGCGTATCAGCTGGGGCACAGTAAATGACTATATGTGAGCTCTTAGCTCTCTGGGAGTATGAAGTAAAATGTGTTTAACTAAACCAGCTCCTTGATAATTTATTGTGTTATAGTTTGCGTTTGCAGAGGACTAAATAGGAACCGATTTTTTTTTTTTTCCCATGACTGTAGGAAAAAAAAAAAAAAAAAAGTAATATGAGAAAAAATTAAATAGCCTTTCACTTCTGTTAGCTGCATGTTCCTTCGTTATTCCTTACCAAGCAGACAGTCTGGTTACCATCTGATTCCAAGTTGCACTCTAAAGATGTTACTGCCCGAATGCCTTCCCGGAGCAAGCCTCCGTGCTGTGATTTACTTGGAGGCGTTTTCCCCCATGTCTCTCTAGTTCTTCTATAAAATGATGGGCTCACTTATAGTGCAGTCACTAAAATAAACAGCAGCGTCTCCTCTGCTTCCATAAACTTTCCTGTCTGACTCCCTGCCTGCTCTGTACCCAGGATGAGCTCAGAGCGATGCTAATTGCCAGCGGTGGGTTTGATGGCGTGTTTATTCCCAGCTGTTACCGCAGGTGACTGATAAGCAGGTAACTGCAGCTCCTCATTTTCCTGCAGCAGCAGAGGCAGGTTCTGCGTTACATCAGTCATTCTGTGCAAGGCCAGAGGAGAGCCCAGGTCCCTGCAGGACTGTGGCTTTCCTTCAGGCTGGGTTGAAATCGTTTGACCTGCGTTTGGAGGGCTGGGTATAGGATTTCTGACTGCAGGCTGCTTCAGTGAGCTGTGGATGGGGTTTATTGCATTATAATTGGAGGTGGAACAGTGAGTTTGTGTACTATACGCTCTAATGGGACCTGAGAAAGAAACTTTCTAACTCAAGTACTGCGCATCCTTGGGTAGGATTTATCCTGCCTTGATTCTCCACCTGGAATAACAACATTTGCTTTCTCTACTTTTATTCAATCTGTTTGCAAGCCTAACACCTGGTATGCTTTCTAGTGATATCCAGCCTTGAATTGTGGGATGTGTTTGCAATGTAAGATGAGTTATAGTAATGCTATCACAAATATTTGTTGCCTGCTCAGATTCTTATGTTGTGCCCATCGCTCTAGTACCTGGGCTCTCAGGATTTTGCTCTGGCTTTGGCTCTCCTTCCTTCCTTTGAGATGTTGAAATGTTGTTTCTAATTGTGTTGTGTGGCGGTGGGATTTATTTCCCTTTCTGAAGATTGACCGGTTGTCTTCTGGCAGATGTATGAAAGGGGAAACTGCACTTCTGGAATGTTTCTGTTTTACCTTTCTTCCCTTTAAAAAGGCTGCAGACGATGTTGGGGATGTTCTGAAAGAGGTTGCCCAGATGTTTCTTGTTATGGGGATTTTCTCTGGTCTATTTACAAGCCTTATTTCAGGTTTGGGGCAAAGTATTTCAGGATGGGGTAAAAAGTGAACTCTAAATGTACATTTTTTGGGGGGAGGTGCTCATTCTCTGTGACATAGTCCTTGTTGTGCAACAATAGCCTGACACGTCTTGTTGTGAGCTTCCCTTCAAAGAGATGCCAAAAATTCCTCTTGGATGCAATCCTGAGGCAGAGGTGTAGTTGTTGTAGTTAAACCTCACCCCATCTCTTTTGATCTCTCAGAAGAGAAAACCAGCTGCACAGAATGAGCTGATCCCAGGTGACTTGGGAGTGACAATGACCAGATTTTGTTCCTGGGATTCCTGCAGAATGGAGGTGCTCCAGAAACCTCCTCTGGCTGCTCCTTTTGCTTTCTCCCCAAATGCTGGGGCTCAGCTGATTGGATGTGGTATAAGATGTGTCTTTTTTGCCTGGGCCAATGTAAGAGTTACTGCACAGGGAGGAGGACTTCCTCCAGAAAGGACCCGAGGGCATGGGAAGCTGCTGGGAGAAGGAGAGAACAGTCACGGCAGGATGACTGAAAGCTACGTGACCACACAAATGATCTCACCTGGGATTTCTCTTTCCATGATACTGGTTTCCTAACAGGCTGATTGCAGGGATGACTTTCCATTTTTGATGTACAGGCAATAAGCACCAGGGCAGAAAAATAGAAACATTCAAATCATATGTTATTTGAGCAATAAGACACGACAGGGCATGAATGATGGGACATTAATTCATGATGGTGTGTGACTAGGCAAGAATTTAAATGTCATAAGTTAGGCAGTCGTGTGTTTTATTGGAATTATAAAACTTTATTAGAAAAACGTAGGGAGGGGGGAAGTTTCCCACCAGCCCCCCCCCCCCCCCTCCTTGTGTTGGTGAAGGGATGAGCTGTGAATTATTGGGTGCGAGAGGCTGGGATGTTGATGAGGCCGCCTGTAGGAGCGCAAGGGCTGTCTTCCCCAGGAGCTGGGGGTGACCGGAGGATGGAAGCTGGGGGGGACAGATCTGACCCTCGGGTTGAACAGGGAGTGTGTTGGATGTTCTCTGCTGTGCAGGGAGCCATGAGGCCATGTACCTGCACGGCCTCCCCGGGCAGCGTGCTCCCCATGTCTGGGCTTCAGCACCACGGACAGGGCCGGCCTCACAACCCTCCACTCCTCCAGCCTCCATCCCCGGCCTCCTGCCTTCCTACCCTGATCCTCCTGCTCATGGCTGAGCCTTGCAGCTTCAAGCCTCCAGCCCGCGTCTGGCTTTTCTGCCTCCCAGCCTCCAGCTTTTCAGGCCTCCCAGCTTCTTCAGCCTCCTGGCTTCCCTGCCTCCCACCCAGCCCCAACCTGGCACATGGCTTCTCTGCCTCCTCTTCCTTTTCTCTTGCATCCCCTCCCTCCCTTTCCAGCCCCAGGGCAGCGTGGGGAGCAGTGGCAGTGTAAAACAACCCGCTGTGAGTCCAACAAGGAGAGCCCGGCCTGGTTCCTTCACCAGCGCCACCCTTATCCTTCTGTCCCTCCCTCGTACGAAGCGAGGCTGCCGAGACGCCCGCTTGACAGATGCAATATAAACTTTCTGAACTGCAGTGGCTCCTGGCACCGGCGTTGTTCTGCAGCAGGAGTGGAATCATCCTGCAGCACCGCTACCCGGCGGCCGGCTGGGGCTGAGCTCGCCCAGCCTCGCTGCAGCTCGCGGGGCTCGGTTAAATGTTTGTTTTATCCAGTTGTGCCTGTTGATAATTGTGGGCAATTTGCTATCGCAGAATAACGAAGGAATGCCTGCTGCCGTCTGAAGCACTCTGTGCTTCGTGGTGATGATGTTTTTCATTTAAAAATACTGACAATGACCAACATTTGTAGATAAAGGGTGGAGGAAAGGTATTTCTCTTTAAGTACAAGATGTGTTGAGAAGAACGTGAACAATATTCTAGTGAGTTTTTTTTTTTTTTGACAGAGCTAATTGCCAAGGACAAAACATGTTTCTGCTTTTGGCATGGCTGAGTGAGCACTGTAATAAGCAGGTTCTGGCTGCCTTTAGCCACCAACAGCCCCCTGCTGCCCTTTGCTAGGTGTGCCTGGAGCCACGACGAGGTGCGTCACACCAAGGCTCAGGTGTAGCTGTCGGCAAGTCTCTGCTCAGCCCAATTCTCCCCTACGCTCAAAAACCGCAAAAAAAGAGCGTTTCTACCCCAAAACGCTACATCCGTGCTCAAGTGTGCTCTCAGGCACCTGCTCCCCGTGGATCCCCGGGGAGAAGCAGCAGCCTGGAGCGAGGCAGCTCTCTGCTCGGCGCTGTCTGTCTGCTAGGCTGAGGGTTTGGCTGATGGGGTGCAGCGAGAGCGTCTCAGCCTCACCTCCTGCTGCGACCAGGAGCCTCTGCACGGCACGGGGAGAGGCAGCTGCCAGATCTGCTGGCAGACAGCGTGGTCCCTGTGGAGGAGCGTGGTCCCCTTGGAGGATCGTGGTCCCCAGCCCTGCACCCTGTCCTCCCCCCATGAGCACAGCTTCTTGCCCTCAGCTCTGCGCCCTCAGAGTGCAGCCTCTGCTCCCAGGAGATGGGAGGACACGGGCACCTCGCCACTCCCAGCAGGGAGGTGGGTGAGTGCCGGGGGCTAATGGCAGCTCTCTTTTCATTAGCTGCTGTAAACACGGCTCTTTGGCAGCCGCCGCCTTTCCCGAGCCCAGGAAGACCATTTTTCCTTTTATCTATAATTTAGTGAAGTGTCAAGCCACAGAAGTTTGAACGGTAATAAGCAGCAAAGGAAACTTATTTATTTGCTGTGAAGGTGGGTTTCGTTCCAAGGCTGTGGATTTTTTTTTCATGCTTCCCTTGCAAGAAATGTTGGCTGCTCATGCAAAATCCTTGCAGGGTATTCGTGAGGCCTTCCCTGGGCAGCTCACCGCTGCGGCTCCTGCTTGGCTTTGGGCCTCTCCAGCCCTTTTTCCATGTTGGATCCATGTGGCCAAGGGGTGAGGTATGGAAAAATGATGGAAAAAGGGGTCTGGAGAGAAGAGAGGGGTTTAATGGGAGAGGAAAATATGTCTGTATCGGTTCTATAGGAAGTAAATATAAAGGAGAAATGGGTTTGCTAGGAAATACTGGGGAAATGTGCTTGCAAATTAACCAGAACCTTCCTCTTCCCCTTCAGCCTGGCTTTGGAGGCAATATTAGAATCTTCCTAATTATTTTTCTTGGACAAGTTTTGCGATCCTGATGATATTAATTATTCTTAAAGGTCAACAGCTCTCACTTGAATCCCCTTCTGTTCTATCATGTAATCAGTTAATTAATTGGAAACCATTTAGCGGTGTCTGCCGAGAGCTTAGCCCGCCTTATGCCCTGTTGTTTTGCTGTTGCTGGGAGATATAGGTGTGTGATTGTATTAATTTTTGTACCCCTTCCTTTCTTCAGAGGACCTGAAGGGCCCTCGCTGCTGTCCCAGCCCCTCTCTGGGAAATGCCCGTTAAGGGTTTTCCATCCTGTGCCGTCTCCTTGTGCCGTGTCTCAGCGCAGCGGGGTGGTTTTTCTCTCCTGCAGCCGTCTGGTTTGCTCTGGGCCTGCTGGAAACCTGTGAGTAGGAGGCATTCCCCCGTCGCTTGCTGTTTCTGTCTTGAAGAAACACGCAACGTGAAGCAAGCAGGCAGGATAAACCCAGCCCCTTGCCGGAGCTGTCGGCTGGCAACCCTTTTTTCTCAATCAGTACGAATCTCCAATATTATTTCTGTGTGTCAAAGCAGGGGAGAAACCCACCGTAGAGTTATGTTCCAGGCCTAGGAGGGCTACAGGCTGGGAGAAAAGAAGCAGGGTGGGGTCAGAGCATCCCTGAGGATACCTCAGTGGCAGGAGGACAGCCAGGGGGAAGGGTTGTTGCCTGTTGCATGCTAATTTTCTTTTCCTTGAGCGGGAGCCTGGCGGGTTTTGTGGCTGCTGCTGGACTCTGCCCTGCGGGGAAGCTGGCAGGCAGAGGGAAAGCGACTGCAGGGCTGACCTAGCTTTTAACCTTTCCTCGAGTCCTGGGAGAGCCCAGATGTCTGCGGAGAAGAGCAAGTGTAAACAGCACACAACAAATGTAGTTGGGAGGGCCGGATCCCTGCATCTGATCCGCCTCAGAGCACGGGGATGTTATTACCCACATCTGGTGGCTGCTCCCATCTGCACCGCGCGCTGAACCAAAACCGTGCGCAACAACGAGCTCCGAGGGATGGGGCCTCCAAACAAAGCTGAATGCAGCTGGGACATCCCTCTGACGAGATGACTTAGAGGGTGTGGAAGCATCACAGGGTCAGGGATGGCCTTTAAAGTGCTTGGGCTGGGCTGGAGGCAGCAGCAGGAGAGGGCTGGCGGTGCTGGCAGGGGCGGTGAGAGGCGAGGCAGATGTGCCGCGGAGCTGCGGCGGAGGCGTGGTGCCACACGCCCTCGTCCTGCTCTGCTACTTCTGCTTTTTAATGCTATTGTTTAAAGAACAATGCAGAGGAGCAGCCCCTCTCCACCTCCTTCGATCCTGTTTCAGTGACGTTCGCGGTTTGCAAATCACGGAGGCGGGGAGGGACACGGGCTTGGGGTGGCAGGGTTTCTCCTTGCCTCCGTGACGAGGGTCTTCTGCTCTCCTCTGACGCAGGAGGCTTTGAGCTTGGGAGATTGTTGCAAATTCTGGCTCTAGCCTTAGAATGAGAAGTAATTTGGGGTGAATGAGGTGATGTGATTGGATGTGCTGTGTGAGTTCAGGTGCCTCATGGAGCGTGGCACAGTGCCGTGGACGTGAGCAAGTAGGGAGTTGTGGTGTCCGAGCTCCCAAGGGAAGATTGAGCCTTGGAAGCTTTTTTACTCCTCTGTGTCTGGAGCCTGGGCAGTTCCTGCCCTGCCTATCCCCGCTTTCTGGGTGTGCTTGGCATCGTCTGGCACTTCCACAGGCGCTGCCTCAGGTGTGTCCTGCTGGGGCTTGGCGCTGAGCTGTCGGAGATCTCAGTTGAGCCCAATGTCTGCAGGGCCTGATCTGTGGTGAGCCTCTACTTCCACTGCTTCTGGGACTTGCTGGAGTAATTTCAGCACATTCATTAAGAAAGGAGAGCTTGTTTTTTTTTTCCTTAATGAACAAAGCTGCTTACTACACAGGGAAGGGAGGGAGAGTGATGGAGAGGGCAGGAGGGGCATGTGGCACTGCTTTTAGAGGTCACCAGAGTCATCTGTCAGAGATGAGTAAGCCCCAGAGTGACTCCAGTGTTTTGTTTTTTCAAACCCAAAGCTTCAGTGCCTTACTTGCTGCAGAGATGAAGCCTGGATGTAGCTACCCCTATACCTCCAGCTGCCAGCCTTGTCCTCTCCTGCAGCCACCTGTACTGAGCCAAATCCCCAGTGAGCTGTGAGATGATGGGAAGCACCCGCTGTGCTGGACAGTGTGTCCAGGGCACGGGAGGGACCACAGGAGTCAGGTGTGGTGCCACTGGCACATCCCGTGCTGGGGTGGGCAGCTGAGGGGGTACTTTTCACCTCGAATGTGTGCCAGGCTGTTGCTTGAGTTCCTCCAACCCCAGCTGCTCCGCGCAGTGAATCCTGCAATCAGGACTTCCAGAGCAGCACCGTGTTATTAAAATACGTGGAAGACTTGTCCCATGCAGGAGAAAATGTGTCAGGTTGGAAATAAGGGCGAGTGGAGGAGGGACAGGCGAGGAGAGTCCCTCCCCAGCAGCGTTTCTGCCACCGCGTCGGGCTGAACCATATAATATAGCTTACAGTTTAATTACAGGGGCTCTTGCTTGTTGGTGTCATTAATGAGGCATCCGGCTTAATTTAGCTGAATAAAAATGGCTTTAATAGTGGGAACTCTTTTGGCAGCTGGGTAATTGAGGGAAAAGAACACGCTGCTTCCACTTTCAGGAAAGTCCCCTCGCTCCGGGCTGCGTGGGTCCAGGTCCCTCTTTCATGTCCCTCCCTGCAGCTTCGAGACCTCCTCGGGAGGCAAAAAGCCCCCTGGCAGCTCTTTCTACACAGGCTGCCCTGGGGAAAGCAGTGTCTTGTGAGTGATGGAGAACACGTCCCACGGCAAAGCAGCAGCTTGACGGCGTTACGGGAGTGCTGATGGCAGCTCCGTCCCGAGGCACGCTCGTGCTTGCCGCCGTGAAATACGTGGGGAAGGCGTTTTGCTCCTCTCCCCCTGCGTCTCCTCGGCTCGTGATGTGCCAGATTTTATTACAGGTGGAGCTGATGCACAGCCTGTTAGAAAGGTTGTCTGGCACGCTCTGCTCCACGACTGCTTCCACTTCCCTGCAACTGCCAAATTTTAATTGCTCAGGCTGAAGTTTTCTGTGTTGGGTGTCTGCTCCTGGCTGAAGGCTTTTTTTTTTTTTTTTTTATGATTTCTTTCAAGTTTCAAATAAAACCTGTTCAGGTGGTAGATGGGGGAAACGGGCTGCTTGGCTCAAGCCAGAAAACACTGGTGATGCTTCTGTCCCAGCACCTGCATCCCTCCTGTGGAGGGGGGAACGCTGCTCATCAAGGAGCAGGCATTGCAGGAGAGACTTAATTTTGCTCTTCCCATACAAGTGTGCCAAAACTGAATTGAATTAAAAAGAAAGGAAAAGAAATCCCTCTGGTATTGCTTGGAGACTTCTACGGTGTTCCCAGGTAACTTGCCTGAGTTTCATGTGACACCCACACTTTCCAGCCTTGTGGCACCCAAATTTATTTCTCCAGGGTCTCACGTAGGATCTCTTGATCCATTTGGAGGGAGAAGTTTGGCAGAGGATTTTTGGGGGGAGATGTGGGGGGCAGCTCTTATTTGGGACACTGGGGATGGAATGGGAGGATGTGGAGGGTGGGAAGATCATAAGAAATTTGGGCGTGGATGAGGAGTTTGGGGCTGAGGAGTGTTTGGGGGTGGCTGGAGAGTGAGGAGTGGAAGGTGGTGGTCTCAGGTCGCTGGAAATGCTGGGGACATGGAAGTGATAATGGATTTCTGGCCTCCCAAGCAGAGAGAGCAGCTGGAGGTGGGCGAGGGCTAGTCCTGGATGGGGAAGGTCTTGCTCTTCCCCTAATCCTCCTCTCCTATGCCTTATAAACACTGGGAATCTCGGTGTGCATGGCTGGGGTTAGAGCGCGGTGGGAACCTTGTGAGTGCCGAAGAGGAGTTACAAAATGCCAGAGCTTCGTTCACCCGCGGAGCCGTAATTTAATCTCCTCGTGTGCATGTACTGCGATACCGTCTCTAATTACATAATCACACGCTATTTTCCCCAGGAAACCTGCCCCATCCGGCGCAGGGGATGGATCTATTCTGGGGAGAGATCGGGGCCATGCAGGGAGGTTTTTCTGCAGCAGCTCCGTGTCTGTGCAGTCGGTGGATGGACCCTTTGCACCTGCACACCCGGTCCTGGCATTCCTGACCTTTCCAGTGTTTGCCTTTGCAACCTAAATGATGTATTTCTGTCTCCACATTGATACCAGGGGCCATTTTACGAGGGCCTTGCTGACATTTTAAGGTGTCTGGTGTGTCTGTTGGGTGACAAACGCGCTCCTCCCTGCCTGTGTCCTGCCTGCCCTGACATGGAGCTGCTGGCGCGTCCTTCCTGACCTGTCCTGCAGTCAGATCAGGCAGTGCCAGCCCTGCCAGAGCAGGGGCAGACGTCTGCATGAAGACACTCCTCTGCTGCCCCTAAACCCTCGCTGTGGGTTGTGGCTTTTTGGGGCAGGTGGGCGCTAGGAGCGGGTTTGCAGAGAGCGGAGGAGAGAAGCGGAGCGCATCTGCCTGGCAAAGCTGCCTGCATTAGTGAGGGCGCTTCCTTTCTCCATCTCTCTGTGCCCTAAATTGTAATAACATGATCATGCTATTTTTGATTCCCTTATTTGCGTGGAAAGCCTGTTGTTTTTTCTCTTCTCTTTCAGAATCCAATTTTCTCTTGACATTTCTGCCTAATGTAGCAAAACATGACCTTTGAGAAAGGACATTCTAGCAAGACTCACTCCCTCCTCTGCATCTCTGCCTCTCTCCCACATCTTGCTGTCTCTCCTGCATCCCCTTTACGCTTCTTTCTTCTCCCTGTGTAGGGGGAGGGAGTTTACTGTCTCACTTTTCTCTAGAAGCGAGCTGCTCCTTCCCCTCCTACTTTTCATCTGTCTTTGCAAACTTCCCAGGTGCCGAGTGCTCCGGGGTGGATAAAGGAGGGAGTTTTGTGACTTTTTTTTTTTTTAGTTTTTCTTCTGCTTAACATCACTTGCTATTTTTTGCTGCCTTCCTAAACTTTGTTGGCGGCTGGAAGCAATTTGTCTAAAGCCTTAGGAATGGTGGGATCTCAGTCATGTGAAGCAAGGAACCTGTGGTTTTCGGCGCTTTACGCAGCAGGGTAGTCTGATGCGAGGCAGAGCCAGAATTTAATGATGCAGCACCGTGCTCTCGGGGTGCTTGGGCTGGTGTCTGCCAGGCTCAGGAAGAGCCTTTGGTGTGAGAGCTGCAGCAGCAGCTCCTAAATTTGGAATTTGGGAGCGGGGTTTTGCAGGGGCATGTGGTGGCGGGTGGGACTTGATGGGAAGGGAGCTGATGGGGATGGGACTGCGCTCAGTGAAGGAGGATGCAAAGTGCCCCCTCCCGTGTTTCCTGGAGGTCTGAATGCTTGCACAGACATGGGAGGATTTGGGATTTTGCCAGCATGTGCGGCCACCCTCCCTCTGCTCCCCCAAAGGCTGCCTGATTTCGTTATCTCCTTCTCACCCTGCTGGCAACCCAAGGCTCTCCTCTTTGTGTGGCTGCCTCCTCCCTGCGTAGCCTGCCCCCCAAAAAAACTCTTCTCTTTTGCTTTTAGTGCTTCTCAGGTTGTTTTTGCGCTCTTATCCTCTCTGGCCTCCAGCCAAGGAGGTGATATCTGCCGGGTCATGAAGCTCTCCCAGGTAGATGAGGTTTATGTTTTTTGAGATTTTGATGAGATTTATGTTTTGGCAAGCTTGGGCAGATGGAGGGAGGGGCAGGGAGCTGTCAGCTGCTGTGGCAGTGACACCCCTGGGTGCAAACAGCCATAATGGGATGCTTCTAATGCACAGCCACTAAGTATTGTGTGATGATGCCTGGGGTAATCATAATTCTGTCACTTCAACCCGGTCGTTAATATTTTTAACACGATGTTTGTACTTAACTTTTTGTTCAACTTACAAAATTAGGCTTGTTCTTTCTGCATATGGTTGGTTGAGCTCTGGATTCGTGGGCAAGAATCAGACAAATCTTTTTTGTTTTCATTATTATTTTAATGCTCCAGCAGGATACAAACCATTTTTCCCTTTGGGGGTAAAATAATAATAAAAAGAGAACTTCCATTCAGGTTCATCCTCATTAAAATCTCTCATTAGGAAACCTAGAGCTAGGTCCTACGCTGCTTGACAGCCCTGCAGAGGATGACGGGCTCTGTGGTGGCAGTAGGGCCACGCGCAGGGGGAATTATTTACGGTGACTTCTTTTTTTCCCGTTAATTTTCAGAGACCTCTCTGGTAACCGGCTCACCACCCTGTCATGGCAACTCTTCCAGACGCTGCGGCTCTTCGAACTGTAAGTCCCATCCCGGAGGTACCCCCTGGGAGAAGAGGGAGGCTGAGAGGAGGAAGGAGCTTTATATAGAGCTGTTTTGAAGCCCGTGAATAATTACCTAAAAGTCCAGTGGTCAGCACCTTCCCTGGGAGGATTCCCTGGCTATGGGAGCACCAGAGCAGAACCGCTTCTCTTTTAACTTCACAGGGGCTGGCTAATTAACGTCAGGATGATGAACAAGTCATTCCGGGGGTAGTAAATGGCTGGCTGACCCTGGGAAAAGGTTAGAAATACTCTAGAAATACTCACTGGGCCAGATTTTGAGTGGATCTTCCCAAAGATTTGGCCTTCCTCTATTGGAGGGTGACACCAGCTGTATTTCTTTATCTGCCGGCCATTCTTTAGAAGACAACCCTGCTTTTCAGCTGGATGACTCCCTCGGTCTCTAGCAGTTGAGGTTCCTCCCAGCTCCTGTGTGGGTGAGGAGATAGGGTCTCCCCTGGGGCAGCAGAGCCCTTCAGCCTGCTGAATTATTGATGGAGCGTTCAGTGCTGTGCTCGAGGAAAAAGTGGACGTGAAATCAATGGAGCGTTGCCCTGATGACCTGTTTTGTTGAATTTTAGAAATAGTTGTTTGGTGGGTCTAAATATATATATATATATGTAGGATTTCTCCCAGAGGATCCTGGGAAGCTCCATTCATCCTCGCTGATGATCAATAGAGCTGTAAGCCAGAAGTGACTTATGAAGGAATAAAGACAGTCTTTCAAGTGGGAGTAAGTGTGTTATCACCGGTGTTACTGCAGTGTATTTTATTTCTGTCAAATTGTTAAATGAAAAATACTAATAGTGATATTAGAAATAGAGGAACGCCCCCCTGATGGGGAGTCTGGCTTGCAAACTTAAAATGCTGAATCTGGGATTTGTCCTCTTGCTGATTACAACCCCAAATATTTCTTTAAAGCCTGGCTCGGGTTTCAAGTGTAATAGCGTGAGTCATTTGTATGCTTAGACCTTTACTTCTTGTCATTGCTCTGTCTGGCAAAACTCAGATTGATGGTTCCTGCCCAGGAAGTGTGGAGGAGCAAACGGGGCTGTGGTCCTGGGTGTGAGAGGCACCGGCAGGGCTTGGGGTAACGGTGAACCTGAGGATTGTTGGGGATGCTTCCAACGTAGCTCGTTTTTGTGGTTTTGTTTCACTTGGATCTGTCTTCTTTCTTTGGGCATGTCCCAGGTCTTCCAAGTCAGGCTTAAAAGACCAATACCAGCCCAAGAGGAATCGAGATGGTGCTGTGTGGGCAGCAAAGTGTACTTGTCCCCACCATATGAAGGATGCATCTGTGTTGAGCCACACCATTGATGCTGGCAGGGAATTTGGTGGGCTGGAGGTGGCCTCGCTCTGTGTCAGCAGAGTCACTTGGGGCCAGGGCTCTGCAGCCTGGCAAACGGAAACGAAGTGAACAATTTGGCTCCCATCGGAGCTGTGCTCAGAGCGGTTTTCTCAGCGATAACGAGCCCTGATTGATGAAAGAAGTAACGTGGGAAGGAACGTGGGAGGTCACGGGACTGGCTGATAGGAAGAGGAGAGGAGTGGGACAGCAGCTCTGTCACGAAGCGTGGTGTCAGCATTTCCTTTGAAGAGGCTTGGCAGCGCCCAACCCGTCTGGACGTCTCCTGCCATCGTGCTCTGACAGGCTTCTTGGCACGCCACCCCCTGGCACGGGCTCAAGTGATCAGCTTAGAGGTACGGGCTTAGAGCCTGCTGCTGCTGAGCAGGAGCCACAGCCTGGTCGGGTCGGCGGTGTTCAGGAGAATTGCTTTGTCACTGCTAGTTCCCATCACGTCTTCCCTCTGGGCTCCGTGTCCCCAGGGGCCCTCCTTCCACATGAGCACAGGTAACAACCAGGATAATGTGGTGATGCTGGTTCCTAGAGCAGGAAAGAAGAGGAAGGTTTCAGCTGGTGGTAATGTGGCTTGGAGATGTGCTTGCAGCATCCTTGCCAGGGCCAGGAAACTGCTGAGCTTTGCAGAGAAGACCTCGCAGAGCTGTAGCTTGAGCTACACACTTTGAATAATCATTCACGTAAAGATGCTGGGAATTAAGGTAAAGAAATGTTTTTTCTCGTGGAGTGGATGTGGTCCTGAGTGCTACAGCTGCTAATGAGGATAAATGGATCCCCAAGCTGGAGAGAAATTGGTAAAGGATGTGCAAAAGTAGAAATATCATATTTTATTGTATTTTATTTTTTTAGCAATGCAGAAGATGGGTGAGTAGAAGACAGCTTCTTGGCATGGTGAGCTCCAAGGAGGCTTCCAGAATTTGGGAGGGAGATGGAACACGTGGCCCAGGACTTCAGCGGAGGCCAAACCTCAGTGTGCAGCTCAGAGAGGGTGGGAAGGGAAGTGATGGGAGGATCGTCTCCAGCAGGGTGCTGGGAGAAGAGCCACAGCTGTGTGACATGGAAAGTGCCAGGGAATGTGCAACTGGACAAAGCCCCTTGTGGAGGCGAGAGTAGAAGGCTAACATGAAGTTCCTGCCACGTGAAGATTGTGCCATGCCATGAGAGGAGCAGGTGGCTGGAAACCTGGGGCTCAAAACAGCCTCTAGGCTGCCTTTGAGGATTCTCAAGCAAGGAAAGATAACAATTTAAAACAGAGTTTTTCTTGTTGAACAGAGCTGAACTTGTCCCCTGCTGACTCACCGAAGAAAGGATGGCAAAAATGAGGCACACTTCCAAAGGATATTATCTCTTCCTCCTCCTGGCCAGAAGCGGGGCTTGGAATGGTTTCCAGTAACTCCAGCCCCAATTCCCACGGCACGGACTGACCTTGACCAGCAGGGCTGAAGCCAGTGTGTACACAGCTCTGCGAAGCCTGAAGCTCCGTGTGCGCGGGGAAGTGTCTGACACTTGCAACAGCTCATAAACATCGGGCTTAGAGCCTTTCTTATCCACGAGTCACAGCTGGCTTCCTCTGTCATGTCCTTGGCTTCCTTTGTCATGTCCTCTGAGAGCTTAAGGCTGACATTTCAAGAAATTCCTTCCCGGAAAGACCTAAGACTCTGGATCCAATTACCTCCTTGGTTGTCTGAAACCCCATAGTCCTGAACATCTCCCTGCTCTGCCTGGACCATTTCTAACACGAGCAGTCCCCGCCAGCAAGCCTTGCAGAAGGTTTTTGCAACGCTACAGCAAGAGGCTTTGGTAGGGATGGGGCACAGCAGCATCCCTGTTATAAGCCTGACTTAACGTTTAATGTGCCTCTAGCTTAAAAACTTATTGCCACCAACAGTCACGGTAATAGAGCTGGATGGCTGGTACTCGCGTGCTCTGAGCGTTAGCTAATTCAGTTTTCGGACACCGCGCATCGCTCCCTGTCTGAGCCCTTCCCTTTCTGGCAGAGCTTTGGAAACAACAAGTCTGGCTGCACCCCACGAGAAGCACAGGCTCTGGGAAATAAATAGAAATGGAAAATGAAAATAGATTTTGCTCTCTCCCCGCTGGGCGCTCTTTGGTTCTCCTGCTCGGGGAAGCAGGCTGAGTCCCGAGGTAGGAGAGCGTTTTAATTGCGAGCGTGCGAAACCTCGGCAGCAGCTTTATGTGAATCAAAACAGACAGCACAAGTGTGGCAGCGATCTCTGCTGCCCTCCGAGAGGCTCTAGCTGCAGACAGCTTTGTTTTAGCTGATGAGACAGGGGAGAGGGCGTGTGTCTTTGTTAGCTGCCGAGCTCAAAAAAAACCTGCTTCGTGTGCGAAGTCCCTCAGCTTCGGGTGGTGGTGCCTTCCAGCACGTGGTGGAAGCTCCTTGAGGTGCTTCTCCTCTTTGCAGGGAAGGGGAGGTGTGCTTATCTCTGCAAGCAGAGGGTCACAGGCACTGGGGATGCTTTTACTCATTTCTGTCGTATGCTGGAACGGAGGTGACCGAGCTGGCTGGGGGTGACTGAGTGGTTCAAGCCCTGCCAACATGCTCTTTGAGGAGAGCTATATCCTCATTCACTTCTGTCGTGTGCTCATTAGCCCAGCCTGTGACCAGCCTTTGCTTTTAGCTTTTGTTAAATCTGCAACAGGAAAGAGCAAATGTGTTAGAGCAATTGCAGGAGAAAGGGCTGGAAGGGGCCGCAGCTCCTAATGAGCCATGCATGCCACAAGGCAGGGATACTGATGAGGGCTGAGAAGAAAGATGGGGGTTCATTTTTGGGGGCAGGTCCAGGGCAGAGTGAGCACTGAAATCCCTGTAGACCTCTCTGGAGAGCCAGCCATCGTGGCAGGGAAGGCTCCAAGCAAGGAGGGAAGGCATCTCCCACACCTCAAGCGTGCTTTTTGCAAGTATGTGAGAGGAAAAATGGTGCACACCCATGTGCACATCTAGATGCCCATGGTGCATTCACATTGAGGTGCCATGCCAGCAGCTGGTGGCACTTGGCACGTCCAGCCAGTGATGGGAGTTAATTTGTGCAAAAGCCCCTGTGGGGGCCTCGATTAGAGCGAGTTACATCACTGGTGCTGGGGCAGGTCGTGGGTGAATTCTGCCCTGAAGCACGCTCCTCCTGTATAATTCATGGCCCCTCATGAATTAGCAATGGGCTGGGAAGGCTGCCTTCTCTTACTTACAGAGCTGCCCTTAAGTGCTGTGACAGCGGCTCTCCCGGCAGCCTCGTTTCGTGAGGATATTTGTAGCAGAGCAGAATTTCACCCCCACTGCCTCTGAGCTCCCCCTGTTCACTGCCTGGCCCTGGGTACACGTCCAGCCACCTGATCCAACATCAGCTGAGCTCTTGCTTGCTTACGTGCTGTCCTGTGATGGTGGGGCTCTGTCCCCTGCTCCTGCCCAGCATCCAGCCCTGCTGGCAGCACTGACGTGGGGTCCCCAAGACAATGTGGGCTCTGGATTTGGGGCTGCAATGAAGCTGTGATGCCTGTGCAAGGCACTGACTGTACCTATTGTGGTGTGCAGAGAGTGCCTTGTCAGCTGGGTCCCACCAAATCGCTGTGCCAATCTGCTCTGGCCTCTTAAATGTGGTGCTTTGGCCTTCAAGTCTCTTGTCTAGGCCTCGTACCTGTCTTGTGAAGGTTTGGGTGCTTGTGAAAAGGAAGCAATGCAATAAGGAAAAGGTGCGAAGTGAAGTTTAACTCTGTTTGTTCTAAAAATAAAAACCAGATGACATCTTGTTCTACGAGGAGGATCAACCTGACACCGTTAGGATTAAAGTTCAACAGCCCTGGGTGCTGACAGAAGCTCCCTTCTCCTCCTGCTTTTGCAGTGCCGTTACAGACCCAACAGCAGCTGCGCGTGTTTGGAAGGCTGTTTCCAAATCCTGTTAGTCAGTGGAATTAATTTTGTAAAAGCAAGCATGAATTTTGCAGTAACGTGTGGAACGGATCAGAAAAGCAGCTTCCCCTTGTCTGACGGGAGGTATCCAAACGCTACGTGGAGCAATGGATTGATGTTTGGAGAAGCCCTTCTCTTCTGGGGTGACTGAGCTCACCTTTTCAGTGCTCAATCCTCTGCTCCCTGCTTTTTTTCTGCTTCGTGGTTATGTGGGGGGCAGGCTTTTGTCCAGGCTTTCTCCTGAGACAGCCCCCTGGGTTGGTAGCTCTGTCCTGGCCGAGCACCGGGGTCTCCCCCCTGTTGGGACCCATCCTCCTTGCATCTACACAGAGAGCCGTAGGGCTTTAAAATGTAAATGAAATGGTTAATAGGTTGGAAAATCGATAATAATAAACATTCATCGTATATAAAACGTATAAGTGTGTTTTAAATGAAGTACATTAAAGGCAGTGCTTTTTCCCTTTTCTCCCGGCCGGGTCAGCAGGGTCTCAGCGCAGAGCTGTTTGATTTGATTAAAATGCATGATATCCTGCACATTAGCTCATGTCCTGGAGCCCTGGGAGGCTCTGTTTGTACACATTACTAAGGAGAAAAACTGCCAGCTTTGCTGAGTGCTGGTGCAGCCGAAGGTGTGCTTTCCCCAGCAGGGTCCTGGCCCCCCACCAACGGAGGATTTTAGGATGTGGATCAGTATTTTAGGGTGGTGTGAAGCTGCCTGCTCCTTTGCTGAGAGATGCCTGGGATGTTGGGGTGGTGTTACTGTGGGACTGAGCTGTGGCTGTGCAGTCCATGCAGTGAAAGATGTTGAGTGCATGTGTGTTGACCTGGAAGATGTAAAACCTTGTTCAGGGAGGAGTGTGTGTGAGCACATGGATGCACAACCTCCATCTCTCTGTAGCAAGGAGAGATGGGAACCATGTGCTCCAGAATACCCCACGGAGGAGTTTCTCCATCAGCTCAGAAGCATCTCCCTGGTGCCCTTTGTCCTTGGGGAGCACAGAGCCAGGAGATCTCCCTGGTCCTCCTTCCCCACCCCACTGTCGTTTCTCTCTCTCTGCCCGTAGGAGACTAGAGAGGAACCTCTTTAACTGCAGCTGCGACATCCGCTGGATCCAGCTCTGGCAGGAGAAGGGCGAGGCCAACCTGCAGTCCCAGGAGCTCTACTGCATGAACATGGACACAGCAGTCATCCCTTTGCAGGAGATGAACATCACCCAGTGCGGTAAGGGGCAGCCCGTGCTGTGGGGGAGCCCTGTCCTGTTCTGCCCTTTCCAGTTGACCCCTTTACTTAGGGAAGCTGATGCCATAATATCTCCCCACGTGGTCAAGAACAAGATGATTGAAGCTGATCACAGTGGTTTGTGGATTAAATATAGAGTATCAGGGTAAACGTGGGGCTGCTGTTTGAGTGCCTGAAGGTATCAGAGGATTTGGGGGATTTCCTTCACTATAATGGCACTGCTCGACAACGTGTGATGCTGTGCTCATGAGAACTGATAGGTTTCTTGTTGTTCTTCCTCTGTCTAACAAATCCTAGAAATGGCATATTGATAAGAGGAAACACTCCTAGGAAATACATGTCTTTATCCATTTTCCTTGCTTTAATTTTTCAACTGCAAGCCCGTGTCTGTAGGGATGAGGCAGGAGTGACCATGTGTCTCTTTCTGCTTCCTGCTGATTAACAGAGTCCAGTGGCCCCAGGAGCAACATGAGGCATGTTCGATAGCTATCCCTCACCTTGTTCACACGTCAGCTGCCTGTCTGGTATCAGTTTTTGCTCTGCTGTTGCTATTACTGGAAAGCATTCCTTGTAGTGTAAGGGGAAGGACGTGTACCTTCAACAGAACAATTAAACTGTCTATACCCTAGCAGCTGTCAAACTCAGGATGAAAAAAGGAGGGAAAATAGAGGTTTTCTTTCTTTGATTATTGACCTTTGTTCTAGGAATTTGGGTTTGTTTTTTTGCAGCAGTAGTAGACAAACAGCATGCATTTTGATTTGCGTGACTTTTTATTTTTTAATTTTTTTCCCAAGTTCATGATGTCCCTTTACTAAGCTCTGGAAGCCGGCCAAAGCGTGCCTGCATGGGGATGAACTAAAAAGATTTGAGAGAGCACTGTAATTTCCTCCCCAAATCAGAAGAATAATCTGTGAGGATTAGAGAGGGAAAAAAAAACAAAAACAAACAACTTAGGGATCAGGGATGGGAAGAGAGGTGACTCCAGCAGTGGTGGCATTAGACTTGAGGGGACACCAGGGTGAAGATTTGGGAATGCAGAGGGTCCTGTCTTTGGGTCAGCACGATGGATGGATGATGGAAGGGCTGCTTGCCCTTCTTGCAGCCAGCTCTGTCTTGTTTCATGTTGCAAGGATATTTGGTAGTTGGGGCAGCAAGCAAAGAAAGCATATAAATCAGGGCCATCATAGATCAGTGAATCGCAGCCACAACCAAGGAAGAACAAGGGCGCCTTTTATTAGGAGAGCTGTGGTTATTATGAAGATGCATCCTTGGTCATCTCTTGATTATTACAAGTCAGAGGAATGCTGTCCTTGCCTGGAGTGTTGGGTGCTCTGTGCCATGTCCCTAGGGGTGGAGACACTTTGGGTCCTCTCCCAGTGCATGCAGCTTTGCCATCAAAAGTGATTGCCCTTGAAATCAGCTTTGGTGGAATTAAAATAGATAGGGAGGGCAGTTGTGTGAGGGGATGGGCAACCAGAATTGGGCACAACTTTTGGATTAGAGTCTGATGGGAGGGTCTGCTCAGCTGGTGTTTCTTCAGAGTCCCCACTATTTCATGTCTCCATGCTCCCTCCTTCCCTTGGTAGGAGAAGGCCATGCTATTGCCTCCTGTTGCTTATTGCAAGGTGCTGGGGGCTGATTTGGCACACAGCCTGGCAGGATTTGGGTCCACATGTACATGTTCTACAGCTAGCTGCAGCAAATGCTGCTCCGCACCTAAGCACCTTGGTGTCTGCCCTCCTAGACCTCCCGGAGATCAGCGTGAGCCACGTGAACCTGACGGTGCGGGAAGGGGAGAACGCTGTCATCACCTGCAACGGCTCAGGCTCGCCGCTGCCCGACGTCGACTGGACGGTGGCAGATCTCCACTCCATCAACACGCACCAGGTAAGGGATGAGGGACATCGGTGCTGCTGGGGGATCTCCACATCCATGTGTGTAAAGGCTCAGGTAGATGTTGGAGAGCGCAGTGGGAAATGTGGAACAGCCCCATCCAAAGGAAAATAGAGGGCTGTACCTTATCCAGATGAGAACCTAGGAAGCGTCTGAAGGGCATTGCAAAAACTTCCCTCTGTGCGACAGGAAAGTGAACATGAGATAGCTTCATATCTCAGTGCTCCCTAATTGAATCTTAATTCATGTCTCCTCTAATGAAACTACCTGTTTACAGAGGTGTCTGCAATAGCTGTAGCTGAAGCAGGCAGCTAAGCAAGCTGTTCTAGAGACAAGCTGTGTTTATCAATGCTACAGCGCTATGGCTCTCCACCTCTCAGTAGTGCTCCTCATACATAACGGTGAACTTAATCGGGTGAGGAAATGCCTCACCTCCCCCAGGTCCTACTTGTCCTTGAATTTTCAAGCCCTTCTTGCATTTTATGTGGAAACTGGGACCCTCACCTCCTGGGAGCAGGAGCAGGGAGGAAAGAAGCCACCAGCGGCTGATTTTTGCCTGTGCTTCTCTGTGATGCATAGACCAACCTCAACTGGACCAATGTTCACGCCATCAATCTGACCTTGGTGAATGTCACCAGTGAGGACAACGGGTTCCTGCTTACCTGCATCGCTGAGAACGTGGTGGGGATGAGCAATGCCAGCGTGCTGCTCACTGTCTACTGTAAGTAGCCGTGGCAAGGCTTTGATGATAGAGGCTGGAGGGAGGGATGCTCTGAGAACCACGTGAACCAGTTGCTACCTGTGGTACTCTGTTTTTTTTGGATGAGAACTAGGAGCAGAGCACAGAGGTGGGTCCTTGTACGTTTCTCTTAAGGTCAGTACACTGCAAAATTTCTTGCAGAAATGAGCACTACACAGGCAGGATCCACAGAACCATGCTGGTGATGGTTGTCTTGCCATCTGTCCCTTGGCAGATCCAGCTGATTGAGGAAAAGATATAGAGGGGCTAAAGCTCTCTTTACAAACACGGGGTTGCTCACCCTGATGCTGTGTGAGAGGTTAAATGTCACCCTTGCTAAAGCCAGTGTAAATTTTGCCTCTAATTTCGGGGATGCTATTGCTTCTTCCTAGATCTGCTCCTACAAAGTTAAACAGCACGCGCCGTGTAAACACACACGTGTCAGATTTCCACCGCTCACTCTCAGCTGCAAGTAGCGAAACTTTCTGTGTGCTTTCTAATATAACTTAACACAAACCTGACCTTAAGAGGAAGTTTACACAGCTTTGTGCTCTCAAGCAGCTGAGATTTACTATACGTTGCTGTGTCTGTAACATTTGCCCTTAATCTATAGTTTGGAAACCTGCCCCCCCAATCCCCCAGCCCTGCTAGGCAGAGGAGACCACGTGTGCTTCTGGCGGGTGTCGGTGAACCCATGTGGTCCATGTTCAGTGCGGGAGCCACGAGGTCCTGGAAAGACAGGGCAGTCAGAGGGGATTGGAAAGAAGAGAGCAGATGCTTTTCTTCTTTCATCTGCCTCCCAGTAAGTATTGATGGACTGAAGAATGGAGGTATTTAAAGTTGACATCAGCTCAGAGGTCAGCAGGCGGGTGTTTTTTGCACTGCGTTTTAGCTGCTTTTCCTCCCCATCTTAAACAGCACGATGCCAGTGCCTATTTTCACCCGTGTAATCCTCTAAGCTGCTGACAGTTTCTGCTACCCCTGCTCTCGTTGCCCAGACCCATCACTCAGGCTGCAATTTCACGCCAAAAAAGATCTGGGTTTCTGTGTGTAGGTGGATGCCTGTTTTGAATCATCCTTGCCAGGAAGATGTGAATAAGCCACATGCAGATCTAGGCTCGCAAATGGAGCGAGGTGGCTGGGACATGGCTATGTGGTTCAGGGTGGCTGGGGGGAGAATTTTGCTCTGCTCCCACCAGGTCTGTACCTTGCTTGCTTCTACCACCTTTACTGGTTGAAAAACGCATGACTTTTTTCCCAAAAATGGGGTCAAAGTTGGTGGATTTCTGCTTTCCCTTGTGGGTTGCCTTTGCAGCTGGATGCTCTCAGGTAAATGAGAGGTTTAGGGAAGACCTACATCTCTGTGTCCTTGCTCTTTGCACTAAACTCTGTTCTTCTGGTCCATACTTTGCTAGTCTTGGGGTTCAGGACCTAGTATGTAGATGTCATAACTGGGGTTTCAGAAGTGGTGGAAGAGCAGCATTTGAACTGTTGGGGTGGCTGTGGTCGGGGGAGATGATGCATATGCAATAAATTGCAAGTGGTGTCTGCTTTTCTCTCTGTCCTACTCTCCTCGCTTTAATTAAAACACCCCCGGAGGGTGCTCGACGGGTGGGAACTCCTTTGGGATATTCAGGCAGTCGAAACCCTCAAGGACCGGCAGCCACTGGGGGATACTTGCTTCCACAGCTTATGAAATCCAAAAGCGCTGGTTGCGACCGAAGATCCCCCATGGGCACCTCACACACGTGTACCATGATGGCACTATGTGGTGGTGTCCTCCATGGAACAGGCTGCCTCCCTCTGATCCCCAGGGGGAAGGAGCGCAGCCATAGATAGGCATGTGGACCAGGCAGCTTCAAGCTTCATTATTTCTTGTCTGGTGAAGGGACCAGCCCCGTGTTTAATTTGTAACCCCGTTTGCAAGCCCAAGGTTATGGTTCAGATCCTCCTGCTGGGGAGTGTTGAGTGGTTCTCATGATTTAGTCTTCCTTCTTTGCAGACGTCCATGGGAGCAATAAAAGGAACAAGGGATTTTGGAGGCTTCACATTCAATAATCTTAATTTCCCCCGTGCACGAGGCTTGACGTGGGTGTTGGGTTGCTGTGAGCCTGCCATGTTTCTCTCTGCTAGATCCCCCCCGCATCCTAACCCTGGAGGAGCCGGTGCTGCACCTGGAGCACTGCATTGCGTTCGCAGTGCATGGGAATCCAGCTCCCACCCTCCACTGGCTGCACAACGGCCAGGTCCTCCGGGAGACGGAGATCATCCACATGGAGTTCTACCAGCAAGGGGAGGTCTCGGAGGGTTGCCTGCTCTTCAACAAGCCCACTCACTACAACAATGGCAACTACACCATTGTGGCCACCAACCAGCTGGGTTCAGCCAACCAAACCATCAAGGGACATTTCCTTGAAAAGCCTTTTCCAGGTGGGATATTCAGTTTATCTCTTTACATTTTTTTTTTTTTTTTTCCCAATCTGAATATGGGACCAATCTTATTATGGTACCACTAGTAATCCTGACACCTAAATAGAGAAGGCCTGGGCAACCCAACCCAAGGTGGCCTTTCTCTGGAAGAGGTGATCTCTGGAGACCTCTTCTGACCCGTACAGTTCTCCTACAAAAATGTGCTTTGGTGTTGTGACTCTTTAATGTGGTGATCAATACAAAAATTAAGAAAGTTGGTGAAGAAGAATCAGCCTCCATTGAAAGTTCAGAGGTGCAGGTATCTAATCTGGTATCTGGCTGGGAGTATGAGAACTGACGTATATAACAGGAGAGGCACCAGGATAAATTTACCTTTTGTCAAGTTTTCAGCATTTCTGCAAGATTTTGACCCCGAGAACGTGGTTCACCTGAAACCTGCCAGCTGGGGTTGTGTTGGGAGTCCTGGTTCTCATCAGCCACATATCGATGAGGCCTGATGTGGATTGGTGTAGGAATTGAGCTCGCAATGCAGTTTAATAGCAGGAAATCCCACTTTTTGTTGCTTGTATCAAGAGGAAGAATTTGATCTGGAGCTTTAATGGAAGTCAGTCCAAATTGCACTGAGAGGCGAGAGACTAACTTGTTTAGATGCTTGTGTTTTGTAACGTATTCTGCAATATATATATTTAAGATCTTTAGGGATTTCAGCGGGAGAAGGGTATAGGATTGGTTAATTATTTTGGATTTTGTATCAGCTCTGGGGACCCATAAGAAGATAATTTTTGGAGAGAGAGTTTTCTTCTATGTGGCTGTCGTTATAAGCTAAAGAAAGGAAACCCCTTTAAAGTGATGCAGATCTTTTTTTTTTTTTTTTCTTCTTCTAGCTTGCATTTGAGAAATGATTGTAGCTGGATGCAGCATTGTCGGGATTGTTTTCTTTCTAAATATGACACGAGCAATTCTAGGCTGACAGGCCTACAAAAAAGGCGACAGCTCAATTAGTTGCTTTGCATCAGTTTGCTAGGATTTCTCAACCAATTGTTTGGAATGCCCCAGTGCTCTCCCGAGTGACTTACAGCTTAAAGGCAAAAAAGCATTTGAGGACATGAAGATCCAGCTCTGGGGGGGCAGCGGAGACCTTGTGGCGACTTGTCTGCTCTGTAGGAACGTGGAAGGTTTTTGTCTGCTCTCTGGTTTTTCAGCATCACGCTGGCCACCATGGGGTTAAGATCCCTGTGTGCTGCTGCCTTCAGGAATGATGCCATGAGAAAGTGGCAGCTCTAAATTGGCCCCTGCAGCCCAAGAAAATCCAACAAAATAGGACGTTTGCTAAATATAGAAAAATACCAATGGTAGTCTCATTTATTATTTATATCACACCATATATGTACACAGAATTTTCCCGCAGGTCAAATATCATAAATGCAAACCCAAATCTCTGCCTTGAAGATCTGACAATTGAACAAATGAGCTGATATGAATGGGAGTGGAAAATTTATATTCAGGCCTCAAGGATGATGCCCTGTATGGCTATCCAACCTATTTATGTTTCCTGCTGTCGGGAAGGAAGAGCAGCTTATGAACTGTAGGTGGGTGAGGTGAGGCACGGGTTTGCAGTGTCAGCTCTGCCAGGTCCCACCTTTGTGACTCCATTTCCCCATCTGTGAAATGGGGACAGCTCTAAGTAGGTGCTGGACCTCTAGAAAAGGGTGCAGATCTGCTGTTCTGGAGAGCTGATTTTGGAAACGGATCTGAGCCGTGCCGTGCTGTGGAAGGCATGTTAATGTCTGAAGCACCTCTTGTGCCAGAGGCTCTGGGAGAATCTGTTTGTGTGAAATATAAGTAAAACATTGCCCTTGGCGCATCGTCACCCACACCTTGTATGTGTTGTTGGTGTGGAGTGCTTTCAGACTCTGAACCATCTTCCAGCAAGAAATGACCCATTTCTCGTATTTCTTTTGATCCAAAGTCCCAGGCTGTTCCTCACCCTGGTAGACCCTGTCAGCACAACCCAGGCTGTAATTTACTTTACTTGAAGTTCGTTGCTCCATCCGTTGCCAAAGCTGACATTAACACTCAATGCAGCTGACGCTTATTTCCCGTTTGAAGGTAGATTCCTCCAGAAAATGCCTCAAATTGAAGGTTCCCTATTGTGATTCATTCAGGAAGCTTATTGCCTATAGCTATTCAAACATGCAAAAATTTTGCTAAAGCTATCCAGGATGGGGTTATTAGGCTTAATGAAAGCAGGACCTGGAAGGCTTATCAGCATGGAGAAAGAACCCATGACAGTGTTTTTTTAGAACCCCCTGATGTTCAAGCTCTAGTTGGTACAAAGCTGGATTGTGCTGCCTGGGTTGGGAGAGAAATATTTTATTACAAACTGGATGGGAGATGTTATTCCATAACCTGTCTCTCTGCCTTATCACGGCTCTAGGAGCAAGGACAGTAGCTCCCAGGGCAAACTTGTGCCATTCCCAGTAAAAATCTCACTGCATGTTGTCATTGGCATCTCTACCATAGGCTGCCATCTCCCTATTTAATCCACAGAGGTTGGTCTGCCCACCTCCCCCTTGACGCATGTTCAATTCTTTGGCAACTTTTCACAGAAGTCAAGTTGACTGAAATTTCTTGGTTATGTTTTATGCTTCAAAAAACAGGGAGGCATAAGTGGGGAAAAAAAATAAATATTGTGGGTTTCCGCTGAGTTTTAGTCCAGCAAAGAAAAATGGAAAGAAGAAAATGTAGAGTCAGCGAATGTTTTATGATTAGACTGTCTGTGTTAGATTAAAAAAAAAAAAAAGAATTCTCCAAATAAAGTATTTCTTCCTAATTAATTATTTCTCTTGCTAGGAAAAGCCAAGACAAGTTGTTTCTGCTTGACTTGACACACAAATATTTTTTTTCAGTTCTTTTCCCCCTGTTTTGGAAAGCCATATTTGTCACCTGGGGATTGCTTCCTGCTTCCCTTCCAAACCTCACCCGTATTTCAGCCTGAGCTTTTTCTCATCCTTCCAGGAGCCCTCTTCCAGCAAAGCTGTGTAAACTCCAGTTAATATCAGGCTCAATTTCTTACATGGGCAAGTGAATTGAGAGCTGACGTTGTTCTCATACTATGTAAACTGAGTGTCACTGGGAGCTTTAGACCTCATCGTCGGAGCCCTCAGCTGTCTTCGGAGCTGAAGGGGCTTTACTGAATAGTCTGGAGCAGTCAAGTGGCTGACACAAGGGGCTGGCATGGGGAAGAGGCAGCTCTAGGACAGACACTGCCTCTGTACATATCCAGTACAGACATTATTAGCTTCCAGCAGTGATTCAGGAGGCTTTTGAGTGAGCCCAGGAAAGGTCTCCTGTAATCCCCTGCCCCGAGCTGGGCTGTCCTCCCTGGGAGCTGGTCCTTGTCCCCGTGGGACTTTATCCCTGGGTGAAGACTGACAAAATCTGCCTCTACCCTCACCTCCATCCAGCTGAGCACAGGTGTCTGCTGAGCTTTGCTTGCTTGCTGGAAGCTGAGCCATTTAGCAGAAGTCCCACACAACGTGCTGCTGATTGTCCTCTGTTTTGGCATCACTGTAGCATCCTTCTCCCGTCTCAGCCTGAGGCCCCTGTGTAGTCTGTTCTGACCCCTGGGATATTCTGCTGACATGTCTGCTGCAATTTCCAGTTACAGTTGTCCTAGAGGATAAAAAATGAAATGTTTTGTTTTCCTGGGCTCTTGGGGTGGGTAGAGTGTGTCTGAGGGGGGCTGGGAATGAAGCTGCTCTCCCTTTGCTGTGCTGCTAATTGTGTTGCTTCTCTCTTTGTCCTTTCCACAGAGAGCACGGACAACTTTGTCTCAAGTAAGTGTCTCCTTGCACTTGGAAGATTGTGGGAGTTTTTAATTTTCTTTCCCTCCTGTTGTTCTGCCTCTTATGTGCTCCTGGAGGAAAAATTAGTGAGTCAAAAGCAAGTTGAGGCTGAGGTCACACAAAGCTCTGGCTTCTGCATACATGAGCAAGATTACTGGAGGGTTCATCTGGGGTGTCTCCGGAGTCCTGTTTGCTTCCCGTGAGTGAGGTCCTGTAGAAGGACCTTGTGTATCATGGCCCACATTCAATGTGCCGTGTAATATGGAGCAGGATGAGAAGTGGGACTGAATTCCCATTGTGTTTTCTCCACGCATTTTTTCCTTTTTTTCTCCCCCTCCTAAAACTATCCATGTAATTGTTTCTTTAGACCAAATTCTGCTGAACCTGCTGTATTTTAGCCCTACTTAACCCAGTAGATTTCTAGGAAATGGCTCAGTGGGAGGCCACCCACCCTAGAGGACCAGGAACCCCAGTGTTTCTCAGTTGTAAGGTTGGAGTGTCCGTGGGAGTCTCACTGAATCCTCTCTTTGGTGTTTTGGTTTCAGTCGGTGATTACGAAGTGAGTCCCACCCCACCCATCACTGTGACCCACAAACCAGAGGAGGACACTTTTGGGGTGAGTCCCGTCCTCTTCTCACCAGAACTGCTCTGCATGTATTTCTCGTTAATGACGGCTCAGTATTTACAGACCTCTGCTGTTCTGAGATGTTTGCAAGGCAAAATCTCTTCCTTTGTGATTCAAGACAACCAACAATCAGAAGGATTTTATGGCTTGTGTCGGGCAAGCAAAGTTCTGATGTGAACCATGTGAGCCTCCTGGGTCTGCAGTGTGGAACCAGGCAGCCCTTTGAAAATCAGGCATCCTGTGAAGCTGCTGCTGGCAGGTCAGAAATTCGTGCTCTGAGAAAGTAGCACCCAGAGAACAAACAAACAGCCGGCCGTGTGTTTCACTATTATCGAACTGTTAAGTTTAGCCCTGTGAGAGACTCGGATTTAGCTTGGTTTAAATTTGTCAATGCCAGTTTGCCCTCCCTTCTGCTCTGTAGGGTACGCCAAAAATAAAAAGGAAAGAAAACCCATGGCTTATCAGATCTCACCATTGTCTTTCTTTTACAGAATCCAGGTAGAGGAAAAAAAAAAAAAAGGTGTACAAGTTTGGAAAAAAACACATTATATAATTGTTCTAGCTATATGAAAGTTTTAAGATATTGAAATCCATGAAGTGTTAACAGAATGAGCAAAACACAATTCCCCTTGGTTTCAGTTCTCATCCAACTGAAACTCTCCTATAGCTGAAGTGGAAGCTTTGAACAGTGGGATCAGGGTAATAATGTGCGCTGATTATTAAATATAAAGCAGAGAAAACAATCTGGGGGATGAAAATAATGTGTGGTAAAATGAAAAATTTAAAAATATCTTAGCTGATGTATCAAGGGCAGGGAAAAATGTTGCACAATAAAATAACTTTTTTGGTTAAATGATACATTTTCTATTAGAGTAGACAGTTTTGTAAAATGAAGTGAAGTTTAAATGCAATGCAAGACGCAGTACAGGAGAACAATTGGCCAAATGCCAAAGAAATTGTTGTTTACATCAATGTAATGAAAGCATCTCGAGCAAAGACTTGAAGCAATAAATATTCATAAATATTAAAATAAGCCTGAGCTGGTAAACCCTGTAGGGCAGGGAGGTTTTCTTTTCTCTGCTTGTTCACTGACACACTGGAACCACAGTTCCAGTGAAGGACTTTGGACACTGCTATAGCACAAATATTTACCACTATAAATTAGAATAAATAGGGAAACGTTGGAGGCTTTAGGGGAAAAAAAAAGTGTTTTTTTTTTTTTTTTTTTTTAGGGGGGGGAGGTTGTTCTTGTTTTCTTCTGTTCTCTTTTTTTGTGGTTATGTTTTTTGCCCCCTGTTCCTTGTCCTGAGGGATGGCTGGATGGAGAGAATTGCTCTAAATATTCTGCTGCTCCTGCATATTCCAAGCTGAGGTCAGTATAGCTTTAGCATTGTGACACCAAGGCCCGATAGGGACACCGCAAATGACAGCTCATGATGTATGGTGAGGGGAGAGGCCAGGCACTGGAGCAGAGGTCCTCCTCCCCTGCAGGTACATGGGGTGAGAGGCTTGGGAGAACTGGTGCCAGACCAGCACTGCTGACAAAGGCATCCCGTGCAGCCCATGATGCTTCCAGTTTGTATCAGGGCTCTCTTTTTGTTGTATTTTCCTCCACAGCTGATGCCCGTGGGGCTGCAGCAGATGGTATGAGCCTACAGACAGGCAGGGAGGCACCTCTACATCCAGTCTGCTCTCCCCAGTTCCACTGCCTTGACTCCAGGTTTTTCCTTCCAGGTTTCCATAGCGGTTGGGCTGGCAGCTTTTGCTTGTGTCCTCTTGGTGGTCCTCTTTATTATGATCAACAAGTATGGCCGGCGGTCCAAGTTTGGGATGAAAGGTACGTGCAGTCTCTTTCCTTGAGCAGGAGGCACCTTCCAGGATTGCCAGGTCCTTATAGCGCCCATGGAAAGGTGTTGTGGCTTTATTCCTACGTTGTCCATATCGGTGCAAACCTTCTAAAGAGGATATTGCCCTGAGGATGTTGTTCAGCCCTCTTCTTTTGTCAAGAGAGCAGTGGAGTTATGTGGGCTGGTGGTTCTCTGTATGCACTATGGCTTGTTCAGAAGTGTGTGCACGTGTATTAATGTTGGGCAGTGTTTTCTTTGTAAAAGAACCCATGGGCTGTCCAGAAAAACGTTGGCTGCTCCCTGCAGCCACTTGCTAATGGAGATGCTCTCAGAGGAGGATGTGCTTGGATGAAATCTCTTTCTGTGGCCCTGATGAAGGGTTTTTGCTCTGGTTGTACTGGGTGCAGAGGGCAGGGCATGGAGGGGGAACAGAAGGATGTGAAATTATTTTGTTTTCTTCTAGAAAAAACAGGTGCATCAATTCTCTACCTGATTTGTGTGTGGGAACCAACGTGCTGCTATAAATTTGTAAGGTCCGTGTCAGGAAAACAAATGCTGGCCTGCATTTGTGATGTAGAAGGTCTTTCTGTTGTCTCTCTGTTGGAAACTTTCCTTGTTTGCTTAAAAATAACCACTTAGGAGTTTTTTTTTTTTTTTTTTGTCAAGTGACGTTGGCCTCTGCTGCTTGCTGTGCAGAGCTGGCCTCTCACTCCTGCTAGCAGCCGTGTCGTTTTGCTGTGTGGTGCTGGTGTTAGTGGCAGAAGGAAGCCGATGACTGGCTACCAGCTGATTTTTGTGACCGTCCCACTGCCTCCAGGTGGGAGCGTTGGTGGTGCCCGCTGGAGGCAGGAGGAGCCTTCACATGACAGAGCCCTCCCAGCCCAGCCGGTGGCTCACGCAGGGGCTGTTTTGAAGCCAGGCTCTGGCAAACACGAGCTGCTGCCAAGGCTCCCGAGTCGCAGCCTGCTGCCTGGCCTTGCTGGTGTCTGCGTTGTAGGGCAGGTTGACAGGTTTGGAAATGTTTCTCGTGCTTGCCTGGAGCTTTGTTTGCTTTAAGGAGACGTATCCTGAGTGGGTCCAGATGGGATTCTGGCTGGAGTTTCCCCTATGCATCCTATGGAGATGGAAGACAGGACTTTAATTAAATAGCAAATCTTCTACACCAACTTAGCAATATTTAGTCCATATGTCCAATGATAGGAACCATCTGGTAGGGTGTACTGACTGGTGGGTGGAGTAAAGGAATGGAAGACATGGTTCCTGGGATCAATTCCCAGCTCTTCTGCTGCCTGACTCAGTGTCCGTAGTCAATTAGCTGTCTTAACCTCTGCCTCTGCTCTAATTCCCCATCTGTAGAACTGAGATGATGTTATGTGCCTTCTGGTGGGATTTGTCAGAACACTTCTAAAGCAGTTGGGCATTTACCACTGATGGGGCTGAGGGATACAAATATGAAAAGGGAAAGTAACTTCTGACCCGAATGGAACAAGCAAAGAGGAGTGAACACGATGCGAATAACCGGTCTGCGTGAACAGATGTGGTGCTTGTTCAGAGGTGCTTGGCTATGCATGTTAGTGGGTGTGCTGTGATGGACCTGTGTGTTGCAGTCCTTGTGAGGAAAAAAACCCACATTTAACCAGAAAAGCCTCGTTTCCTCTTCATTATGCTGTATTTCTTCATCTCCTATGTGAAACCACAGCTCTGCAGAGTTCCTAAAAGTTTTATTGATGATGTTGCCGGTGCCTATGGCACCTGCGACTCATTACAGAGATATCTCTGTGGTTTTAAAGATGTGTTTAATTTGTTATCTCTGTCTCTCTAAGCTAAGGCAGCCTAATCATACCACCTAAACTCTGCTCCCTGCTGGAGGCTGCAGATCCTCCTGGCCTGTGAGCAGTCTTCCTCACAGATGGCTTTACCTCCTCTGATCCTTCTGCTTTTTTTCTAGTGTCGTTTCTGCCTTTTTCTTTTGCTATGGGGCCAATGTCAACTGCCGTGCCACAAGGCTTTACATCTCTAGCCTGCATCTTCCTCCCTTGCAACAAACTTGCTAGAAAAGCTCAGCATTTTATCCACACCATGCGTGCCACTCTTCCATTGCCTTGCAGTGGCTGAGATGCTTGGCAGTACCCTGGCTGTGGCCTGCCCTGGCAGCTGGTAGAGTTCTCACCCCCTCAACAAATGTCACAGTCTCCTCCACTTTTTCCTGAATGTAATTTCTAAAAAACCTAATTTCTAAACGTTCTTTCCTTGCTGGCCAACTGGTCCATGAGCCTAGAACCTTGTTTTTCCTTTCCATGGCAGGGGTTTGGAACTGGATGGTCTTTAAGGTCCCTTCCCACCCAAACCTTTCTGTGATCCTATCAAACCATCAGATGACTTTACCGAGTGGTCCTGAGCTCTTTTCCCAGGGTCTTGTGTACAGGTCTTACCTCAGTGTGACACCTCATACTGGACACAATGCAGTCAGCAACAACTTCCAAATCTCTTTTAGCTGGCATTTTCCTCTGGGTCACTCGTTATCCATTAATTCCTGGGCAGGAGCCATCATGTGTGGCATCCAACATGTTATCACGGATTAAGAGAAAAAAAAAAAAAAACAGAAAACACCAAACCCCGAGTCTCTGTGGGAAAGTGCATCACTCCCTGAATCAGGAGCTGTTCCCAGCCAGCTGATACGTTGCCACTTGTTGTTGAAATCCCAGCTTGGCAGGCCTGCAGGAGCAGGTTTTTCCCTGTTGTTTTTGTCAGGGACGCAGAACATCGTGTGCTCGTGTTGGACACGTTACCCAAAGTACCTCATGAGCCTCTCTGAGCACATCTTTTCCCTTCTGCATCGCCGAATGTTCAGCAGATGGTTTGTGGCCTGCTGAGAGAGGTGTGCTTGGGCTGATGGGCTGGAGACCCTGTGAGGTTGGCGAGCATCCCTGGGCTGGTCCTGGGTGGAAAAAGGAGATCACCATTCCAGGGCATATGTACTGGAGGAGGACAGGGAGAGGATGGTGTGCCCACACTCATCCCCTTCTGGCTGGTAGCACGCCCTCGGAGCCCCCTGCCTACATCCCATGGATAGGGATGGGTGAAGTGGCTCCTGTAGGCAAAGGGGGTGTGGGACCACCTGGTAGGGTGGTGGAGGTGGCAGGAGAGGGGCACACAAAGCTCCTCTTGTGAAAGAGCTGGGAAGAAGGAGGCCAGCAGCATCCTGCACTCGCTCATTGTTTCTCCATCTCCGTGTCCAGAGCTCCCACTGGAAGGTTTTACACCTCACCTTTTGGGGTCAGCCTTGTAAGCGGGAGCCTCATAAACCCAAGTCTTCCCGTTGAAATAGCACCCCAGCAGATGACAGGAAATGAAATTTCATAATACAATAAAAAAAAGCCACACGCAAGTCCTGGGACTAACAAAAATGAAATTTCATAAAACAATAACAACGGCAGAGAGAAGTCCTGGGACTAACAAAATGTTCGGATGGCACAGTGATGGAGGCCATATAAATGCTTAGGTTGATGGACTAAAATATACGCTGCTTTTGCCTATTTCCTGTTACATTTGCAAGTATCTAGGGATAAAGAGAGTGTGCTCATGCATATTTGTGTGATGTATTCCTGGTGCTGCAAAACCTTTTTTTTTTTTTTTTTTTTAAAAAAAAAAAGTGTTTGCAGAGAGATGGAGAGAAAGAAGCTAGAAAAAAAATCCAGAGATGAGAGTACTTGTTTTGCTGAGATGAACTGTTTTCCAGGCTCTGTGATTAAAAACTTCTTATATTTCCTAAATGAGGTTTCCTCCTTGGTGGAGGCGGTGCTAGCTAATGGTTCAGAGTTGTTACAGATAGCAAAGAATATATTGCTTTTTAATCTGATTTCCTGAAGAAATAAGGTGTGTTCACACTGTGTCTGCACGTGCAAGTATGTGTGCAGCTCTCCTGCTTTTTCCTCTCTGTCTGTAGCAGTTTTTAGATCTCCTGGCCCCTTCCACCCAGAGGAGAGGGAGGAAGAATTTAGAAATCTAATTTTTACAGGCACCATGGAAATAAGGAGCTGAATAAAGAATGACCACTCGGGTGATGCTCCACTGATGGAAATACCTTGAGCCTTCCTGGGCACCAGGGAATCTATTATAGATGCTCATCCTGGGACAGAAAAGCAAATCACATGGGAAGGGTCTGTCATGGGGTCTGCTGTGGTCGGTGGTGTGTACGTCTGTGCAAGTGCATCTATGTATTTTCTTTCTGAAAAAAAACCAAGGAGGTAGGGGGAGAAAAGAAAGACCAGTAAATAAACACTGCCCACACTTTGTGTGATGTTTCAGGAATCGCACCATGCTCGGTTCACTCGGTATCTGTTCTAATAGCCCTGATCAAAGTGCTGGCACTGCTGATGTGCATGTGGATGTCAGAAGTACTTGCAGAGCTGTTCCATTGTAATTTAGCATTAGTTAATAGGTACTTAAAGTAAAGTGGTTGCCTATTTGATTATGATTGGGGGTTATTAACATTTTTTTCCATAAACAGATGGTAACTGTCCGCTGAGTCGATTGCAGAACAATTCCAGGGTTCTGATTCAAGAGGACCTGCTCCTGCAAAGATAGATCGGATGCTTGGCTTTTTGCTTTTGTTGATTTGTTTTTTTGTTTCTATTTTTTTTTTTTTTGCTTTCCTCCTTCGGCATGCAATTATCGCTGCAGCTTTGAAGAGGGAGGAAAATAATATACAAGAGACATGACCTACCTTGCAGATGAGGCTTAATGCTGACCTGCATTGCCTTGGCCGAGTCCGGCGATAATCACGCACTAGTTGTTTTTCCCTGATTATTAGTTTGCAGCTGTATAGGAATGAAAATGCTGTGCAGCTCAAAGAGGCTCGACTTTAAGGGTTAGGTGCTTGGAAGTCTGTGGTCGGGCCCCTTTCATTTCAACCTCCTGGGAGAGCATCCTCCTGTCATGTAGCAGGAGGAGGAAGGAAGAACAAAGTAGTGCCAGCACAGAACTGGGAGAGAAGCAACCATACATTAAAAGTCACGTCTAACCATGGTAGCTCAGGCATGCGCACTGAGCTGTGCAAATGAACTGGAAATTGGAACCGATTGCTGTTGCTTTCTGTGACCTGGTTGTGCAACCAGAGCTCCTTGCCCCTACTCTCCCCCCCCTCCCGTGTCTCAGGTTGGAGCCTTTCCTTGTTGGTATCCCTCCTATTTGTTTTAAAAGCCCCTTGATGTACTTCTCGCACTCAATATTGCTTGGTTTTATTTGCCTGGGAAGTGGATTGAAAGGGCATGTGGTTTCACTGGGGCTTCTTTCTATAAATGCCTGTTTATTCTCTGCTGAAGTGCAAGCTGTGCTATTTATTTATTTATTTGGTGGCTTCAAGGTGATAAAGCATGAAGCTCTCCCCAGCCAGTAGGTGCCTCGGTCTGCTCAGCGTGCCTCTGGTAACTGGTGCAGCTGTGTCATGATGGCCCTGGGCTCCTCGACAAACCTTGGAGAGATGCCACCTCCCCAGGGGGCTGTGACAAGGCTCCTGCATCTCATCTCAACCAAGGCTCTCCTGCCCCTTTCAGTGTTCACAGCCCCTTTCCCAGGTTTTGTTATTCTGGTGAAGGCTTTGGAAGATGGGCTGGTGCTGCCTGCCGGAGCAGGGAATCACCCTTGACGGAGGCTGGGGAGATGCACCAAAAAGCCTGCAGCAGAAATTAGAAGGTCAGCAATTATTTAGACCCAGAAATAAGAGTTATTCCCACTCCCAGAAGCATTAATAACCTATTTATAAAGGAATTGTAAAGTGTGCTGACCAGCCATCAGCTAGCATCTATTTCAGTTACTTTTACAAAACCAAAATATCTATTTCAGGCAGCTACTAAAAGCAGTTTTAAAAAAAAAAAATAAAAATCAGCTCAGCAGTTTTCTGTGACCCAGGAAGCCCTGAGCCGCCTTCTTGTTAAGTTCCCACAAGCTCTTTTCCCTGACCTTTTGTGGACACCTTCGCTTGCTCCGTGCCCAGCTGCTGCTGGCCCTGGAGCCCCGTGGTGGATCACCAGCCTTCAGAGTGCTCAGGAGGGCAGCAGCTGCAGGATTTCCCCTCTGATCCCAGACCTGAGGTGTGAGAAGAGCCTGGAGCTGGTGTTCATCATGGTGGTTGTCTGATGTTCATCATGGTCATCTTCTGCATCCTGTGGCTCCGTTGCTGCCCCTATCTTTTGGCTCCCACTAGCTACAGAACAATTTTTCTTCATTTTCTTTGCTTTGCCCAGCGCCTGCAAGAATCACCAGCCATACTTGAAGGCCCTGGTTCATCTGGCCTGATGCTCTGCAGCCCAGCACCCTACATGTGCTGGCACTGGGGTGGATTTGTGGCTTTGCTGGGTGCAGTCTGATCCTGCTGAAAGACCTCGCCTTGTGACCAGCGAGAGGTTTTCCTGCGGAAAGGGAAAAAGTTGATTTTGACCAGAGTCCCGTTGAGAGGAGCAGCTTTTGGCAACGTGGGTTTGCAACACCTGCCTTCAAAGCCACCTGAGCCAAAGCAGTTTAGCAGCTTCCAAAGCCACAGAAGTTGACAAAACCATACAATTGTGGCAGAGAGAATGGATGGATCTACATGGATTTTGGATTAAAAGCTCTTTGGCTTGCTTCTCGTTTGACCTGAACCGCCTACAACAGGAGCCGGTGCCAGGACCCTGCATCACCATCTTCTCTAACCAAGCACATGCTTCGTCCCCAGCAAGCTGCAAGTTTTTCCCAGCCTCGTGCAATCAGCAAGAAAGAGGCTTTGAATAAGTACAAGGGGAAAAATACTGTTTTCCTTCACCCTGCTTTCCTGTAGTGTGAGATTTGGGGGGTAGGAGCTCGGTGGCACCAGCAGGATCAGTGTCCTGCCGCGGCACCAGCACCAGCCTGCGGCACCGAGGCAGCTGCTGGGATCGGCACGAGGGAACCGGCCCCTTTTTGCTGCTGACAAGACGATTTCATCTTGATGCTCTAAAAGCTCTTGTGACATCTGCAATTTTCCAGATGGATAACGAAAACCTGTAAGCAGGGGCGTCTCGGCGGCTTTCTAAGCGCCTGCCTGTGGAGCGGCATCCATTGGTTTCATATCTGCTGACAGGGCTTAATAATCATTACGCTAAGTGGAGCCAGCGCTTGGGAGGCAGGTGAAGCTGCTGCTGTCCTTGGGCTGAGATGTGCTGCGGAGATCCGACCCTCTGGGCTGTTTTCTGCCCCTTCTCCTTGCAACCATGCTCCTGCTTGGGAGCCCCTCGGCACCTCTGCACCTGCTGGTGGCTTTTATTTAAAGGCAGGGAGCCAGCAGGGATGCTCCTGGATCTGGCCCAGGGGTTGCCGTGCTCCCACGGGGCTCCAGTCCCGATCCGGAGAAAGGAAAGCAGAGCAGGAATTTCCCACAGTTACCAGGTCTGTGCCAACAAGCAGAGAATTTCTTCCTTCAAAGTGCTCCTAACAACAACGCGGTCTTTTCCTCGTTTTTGCAGGGTATGATAATGAGCGTGGTCCGACCTATTGAGCTATGATTTTTTCACGAAGGAGAAATGTCTGATAGTGCAAAAAGGAAAGAAAAACTCCATGATTTTTAGGCAACAACAACCTAGGATCAATATTCAGTTTCCTTAATCGATTTTTTTTTTCCATTTGGATTTTCAGTAGGTTCTTGTGCTTCTCCCTGTGCGGGGAGGCTGCAGTGGCTTGGGGATGCCTGGGCATGGTGGTTTTGCTGTCTTGTCTGGCTGGCTGCTGGCAGCTGTGAGGCAGCCATGTGAAATGCAGCATCCTGCTGTGTGTGGGCTTGGGCTGCTCTGTGCTGTCACTGAAGATGCTCTGGGGCCAGACTCAGGAGAGGTGGCTTGGTGTGAGCATCACTTGTTGCAAGAGTGATGCTTGTGGGTATGGGGCTGATGCACACAGGAGCCCTCAGGGTGAGGTCTCCAGCATCAAAATTTGGTTTTCTTTAATGTTTTGGACGTTTTGGTCTTTGCTTTCTTACTTGTGGCTGCGTGCACTGGCTCAGGAATGTGCTACCTATGTCATTTCTGTACCTGCAGTGCCACTCGGCTGATGGGCAAGCAGCAGAGCAATGGCGCAGGAATCCTCCTTGCTCTGCTGCTTGCTGCCCCCATCAGTGGGTGCTTTCAGCAATTATGCAGCTCGCACCCCCACTCTCCAAATGACACGTATACACAGCTTAGCTAATTCACAGGATATGCTTCATTTCCAAAGAATTACTAAAGATACCGGATAAAACCAGACGTGACACCAACCCTGGTGGCGAAGCTCCCCAGCAGAACCCTTGCTGGACCCATGCCCCGTTTTTGCAGCCCCTCACTCGGCATTCACCCCACCCTCTGCCCTTCATGTTGGGGAGGTTTTGTGGGCACCGAGACTGCCTCTAGCTGAGAAAGCAAAATTTACTGTTAATATTAACACTGGTGTATGGCAGAGCTCATATCCAAGCCAATTTAAATTAATTTTTCAAGTAAGGTTTTTTTTTTTTCCTGAGATGCTATCAAATATTTTACTAAGCCCAAATATATTGCAGCCTTCATTGACTAATTTTGTAATTCAATCAGGAGAAAATAAGACTGTGGAGGTAGTTCAGCGTGATTTGTTTTTATAGACCAACTGCTTCATCCTCTCAATCCTGCTATCATTTAGGCTCTTAAATAATTTTTTTTCTTAATATTTCCTTTGATGTTTTACTATAAATTTCAAAGTTAGACTTCTTAATTTCTTCTGCACGGCAGCCATGAGAACAAATGCAAGTCGTGTGCATATGCGCACACATGCACGTATAAAACGGGAAACTTCTCTACTGATTTACTGTACGCCTGCCTTGTCAACGAGCTTCTCTGCTCGGAATTAAATCGGTAGCAACATCTGGTAATAACGCTTTATGCCTTTTGGGCTGCTGAGTGCTTTTGCTGAGTATCCTGCTACAGACTGCGGCAGGTTCGTCCCCATGGTGTGGGACCAGGAGAGGAAATACTGTTGATTTTTGCAGTAGGACTTTGTTTAGTTACTTTAACCATTATTTCTTTTTTTTTTTCTTTTTAAGAGTATTAATTCATCTGTCTCCTATTTGCTCTCAGTCTCTCTTCATCCGAAGTGCCATGATAGAAATTGCAATTAGATGTGGCTGTCTGCAGAATTCCCCTTCTAATCTGCTGCTTCGGGACAGCTGGATTTTAGATTTTTTCCCCCCTTTTATATGTTGTCATTTAATTCTAAAGAGCAAAACATATGGTCCTCGCTATGTGTTGGTTGTTTCTTGCCTTTTTTTTCCTGCCCCTAACCAAGTTTATTATGCTGCTGGTGTATTTAGGAGTGATTTGGGCTTATTCTCTCTGCTTAAAGATTTCAAGTAACGCTTCTTGGCTGCTACTGTCTATTAGCGTGATATTGGAGTTAATGGGATGTCAGCATGTGCCAAAACCCCTCATCAGCAGAGCACGTGTATTCTACCCTAGCGTATTAAAACTGATGTCGGAAGGGCAAAGGAGGGCACCTTCCTACCTTTTGAGATGTGTGGGGAAAGGCATTGATTTAACTTCTGCAGGAGTCGCTATGTGATAACGTCACACCAAAAAAAAAAAAGTGGTTTCCTCTTCAATGCATCCAAAAAGAGAGGCTGAAGCCTGCGTTTGGTGGAGGGACGCTTCAGAAAAGGACGTCTCACTCGGGTGCACTTCTGCCAAAGCTTTGTCAGGGTTTCAGCCTGTGGTTTTGGGACCGGTTGTATGGGCAGGCTTTTTGTTCGTCTGCCAAAAAAGCGATGAGTTTCTGCTTTATTTTTGTTAAAAGAGGAAAGGTGCTATTACATTTTCGTCAATTGAGTCTTTTTACTGACGTGCTACTGGGCCTTTGAACGCATGCCAGACATTGTTTTTTTATTTTATTTTATTTTTTCCTTTAGTATTTGGATGAGACCAGAACAAGCATTTATTTAGCAGCTAGCCTGCAGCCTGCAGAAAGCCGTGTAAGCTCTTTTTTTGCAGAGGATTCCTCAGTTCAAACTCCTGCTGGCTCCACTGACCAGCAGTGCTGCAGCCTTCTTTGATACCAGACTTCAGACCCCGCTCTGGAGGCAGGCAGGGAGGCTGTGAGCTGCCTGACCCTGTTTTGAGGATGAATCCTGGTTTTCAACCAATCATAAAACCATGTATTTTCACTGCATCAGGCCTTACCATTAGAGATCTCTCCCACAGTATGCCTGTCTTCTGAAAACTTTACGCTCCCCTGCACCACCAGCACTATCTACAGAGCATTTTAGACACCACAACACTTTATAATGTGTGTGAAGACACAAAGGCATCTCCTCGTGAAGCTCGTGGCCAAAAATGAGAACAAATGAGGACGTGGAAGGACAAGAGGCGAGGTGACGCAGCAGCCCAGGCGCTTTCTTGTCAGACTAATGCATGCGTTTTGAGGCTTCGTGTCACTCTGAACAAATCAGGTATGGAGAGAAGAAACCCAGCTCTGAGTGCTTCGTGTGTGGGGAGCGCGTGTGTGTTGCGTGTGAGTTTATGCAGGCATCCCAGGGGAATAAAGGTAGGGAGAGGTTTTATGGGGCTGTGAGCAGCTGGCACTAAGTGCCTATTTGTCTGCGCTGAGCTGCAGAGCTGGGCTGGAGCGAGATTTGCTGTCGGGAAGGTTCTTTAAGGATAAATAATCTTGGCTGGGATTCACGCTAATGATTGCCTAAGTGGGCTCGGGCTGTCCTGAGTGGTGGAGAAGGAGGGAGGCCAGTGTTTGGGTCTGTTTGGGGGTGTGGATTGGGAAGATCAAAGAGAAGTAGCAATGGTTTCCCATTTTGCTTAGTGGTGTGGGAGATGGAGAGCTGGCTGTTGAATTCTAGTTTCATTTGTTTGTCCTTAAATAGCAGGTCTGGATACTTTGTTCTGATGGATGCTTCTAGGATGCTGCCTAGACAAAGAGGTTTGGTTAACATAGAGTCAAACACAGCTCTGTCAGCTTAAATTATTGAGGAGGTACATCCGACTGTCTCAATCAAGTAACAGCAAAAACAAAGCAGAACACACAAACCCATCTCCTCGCCAGTCAAAGGCCATCCTAGCACTCGTGCTGCTCTCAGGGGGAGCCGGGTGGCAGCCCTTGGTTGTTAACCTCCTGTCTCCATCCTGCTCAGGGCAGGTTCAACAGAGGCATCCGAGCATCTTCCTGCAGTGCTGATAGAGTGAAGTTTTGGATATGGAAACATAAATGTAATTGTTCTCTGCTGTTCAGCGTCTTTTGAGTGAGCAGCAGCACTGCAGGCTGCTGCCTCTGTTTTTGCCTTGTGCTGCAGCTGTTGAGGCACGGGGGGGTCAGACACATCGTGGTACCAGAGAAAGTCCTCAGGATATTAGGACATAATCTCCTGGAAGGTGTGGGCTGGGGGAAGTGTTACTAGTAAATATCGGCTCCTAGAGGATAACAAAACGAGCCTTCCTCATCTGCTCGAGGTGGCTTATCCCCATTTCTGGGGCACGTCGCGTGCACAGATGACGCTGCAGTTGTGCCGTTTCTCGTGCCGTGGATGCAGGAAACGCAGGCTGTGGGGTGGGTGGATGCTGTATGAGAGCTGCTGGAGGCGTGAGGACCCGCTGACGTGCCTCTGCTCCAGCTTTCGTCAGCGTGCTCGCAGCCTCAAGCCCCACCAGCTCAGCGAAACATCCCGGGTGTCCTCCTACCCGGCGGGCTGAGCTCTGCTGCTGGAGGATTTCATTAGCGGTTACCTGTTGAGAAGGATGCACGTGCCAGCGTTTCTCTAAGTGTGGGAGTTTAGGAAGTATTGAAGGGAATTAATGGACAAATCCTACTGTAATTCCTGCAACATCCTTTGACAATCCTGGGTTTAATGTCTAACAAGTGTTGAGGTATACATGATGGGAGTAGGGGAGGGGACTTAAAATGGTTTATTAATGAGAGAAAAAGGGTTTACTCACAGTCACTCGAAGTGAGCAACTTTGTATGGTGTAAGTGTGAAGACCGGGACTGAGACAAGCCCGGGGACAGACAGGCTCCCTGCTGTGACCACGAGCAAGCGAGCCATCCGGAGCATGTAGGGGCCAGGGGCCATGCAAACAGAAACGCCGCCTCGCAGACTGTTAGCGTTCCTGGGCTGGGTTTTCATTTACCCTGTGCTAGCAAGTCTGTCTTTGTTAATTCACCCACAGTGGTTTGATGCTGAAGTAGCTTTTGCAGAGGCTTAATGAGACTGTTCAGTGCAGGCTGCCTCCTCTGCCATCCAGGAGGGGCGGGTTTCTCGTTAGGCAAATGCAGAAGCATTTGAAGCCGCACATTGACCGGCGAGTGAGCCAGGGGATGGCAGTCAGGCGTGGTTAAAGCAGCCCTTCATGGGGCTTCGCTTAAAGATCCAGGGGTCTCAAGGTGCCTGTGGAAAATGCATCGAGAGTGGCTGCAATTTCTGGGTCTGGATGCCCAAGACACAGAAACTGGGGTGGGTGCATCCTGGCTGTGCTGCCAGAAGGGTGGCGGTGCCTCCTGCTCTGACCCTAGTGTGGAAACTGCTCATGCAGGGAGTGGAGCACACCTAGGGTGAAAGCATCCTGAAACATTCTCCTCATTCTCAGGGAGCAAGTGTTGACCATCCTCGTGCCATTTGTTCATCTCTCAGAAGGGGCAAACACAGGTTTTGGGAGAAGTCTAAGTGCATGCTAAGCATCTTTAGGGGTATATATTTCTGGCAGATCTCTCCAGCATCTACCGATGAGAAGTGCTTCCTGCACTCTTTCACTGTGCTCTTTGTTGGAGCTTGTTATTATTAAACTTTTTATTATCGTGTCAGCTGGAAAAGATGAGCTGCGAAGGAGGATACATTATCACAGCCTTCCGCAGGCAGCAAAAGGCAGATTAGAGATGTTTTCAGGAGGTGAATAGACAGAGAGTAATGGCCTGAACTTCAGGCGGATTTAGAGTGGTTGGAGAAGTTTGGGGAGGGCGGAGGAGGAAGGTGTCCAGCACGGCAGTGATTCAGAGCTTGGAGCAGAGCAGCAGAGCCAGGTTTCCAAGAGGTTTGTGTGCTGTGACCCCAGGTCTGGCTCCCTAAAGACTTCTCTGCCAGCTTTCCTCTCCGTGACCCTGTCGCTCTCCTGGGGAATTAGTGAACGCCCCCTGGCACTGCAAGGTGAGCTGTTTGCAGTTCTCCCTGCTACAGACCACCTGCATATTTTAGCCCTGACAAGTGCACCGTGTACAGATTTTCCGTTTACAGCCCTGCGTGGTCTGCTTGCTCCCCAAGCCCGAGTTAGTTCCAGCAGCTTTCGGCACCCTGCCTTGATCATTGTGCTGGTGGGCGTGCGTATTTCATGCGGGAAAAGCTTTTTTTTTTTTCCTTCTTTTTTTTTTTTTTTTTCTCTTCCTGGAGAATGAGTGAATTAAGCTACGTGTTTACTGCCACTTGAGCAAAGCGGTCCCAGGCTGGGCCACAAGATACATGGCTGGTGTTTAAAATTAAGAGAGCAAACATCAACATCGAAACGGAGAGAGGGAGAGGGAGCCTGGGTAATGGGATTGCATTATCTCTGCACTAATATGACTTTGGAGATGGTCTGCTGCTCTGCAGGGATTTGGGGAGTAATGCGTTTGATAGCATCATCTGAGAGGTGTGCATTTATCTGTGGGTACGTATGTTCAAGCCCGCATATCCCTGCCTATGTGCACGGTGTTTATTCTTTCAATTTAAATTTCGTTATGCTAGTTTTTTATCGATCCAAATCCCGCTCCTTGTGGCAGCCAGGCAGGTGATGCCATGGGATCCTCCTGCAGCAGGCTGGGGTGCAGAACAAGGGGTTAACGTCTTCTCCTTTGAACTGCCACCTGAAAAGCCTAAATAAAAAACCTCGCACCCTGAAAAGTCAGAACACAGTGGCAAGCCTCCCAGGGACTACATCTGCACTCCTTAGTCTCTGTTGGAGACGGGAGGGGAGGCGGATTTCAAAGCGGGGCGCTGCTGCCTGCTAATGTGCCCGCTTTGTGGCCTTATTAGTGTGGAGAGGAGCAGCGGTGGCGTCCCTTTTATCTCAGCTCTCGGGGTGCCACGCCAAGGTGCATCGATTGCCGAGGTGTCTGAGGCCCTGAATGAGAGCTTTCCAGATCAGAACCAGCATTTTGGATACCTGTTGGTGTGTGCGCAGCAGTGCTGGGCAGGCTATAAATTATTCACATCCATTTTTTTATAACAGACAGTTACAGAAGCGAGTAACAATGAATGGATCCAGCAGTTTACAGTCAAGCAGGGCATGGGTGGTGGGGAAAGAGCAGGGGAAGCTGGGGCAGAATATCCAGAAGAATGGGGGGGAGGTCGTTGTTGCCTCTGGGCTCTGCAGAATTTAACTTTTTCTTTATGCAACAGCAGTAGGTTTTTCCTTTTTGTTTTTATTTGGCTGGTTTTGTTTTATATTAAGGTCACTGTTCCTTCTAGAGTATGCATGAAAATAGCCTTTTTATACCAAAAGGAGAAAGAGGTGAGCTTGTAAGTAGGAGAGGGACAGCCTTGGGTGGTGTGGGAGCTTTCTATGTGAGCATGATGTATGCTCTAGGAGAGAAGGGCACTCTTCCCTGCCTTCCTTGGAAATAATACTGGTGTGAAAGGGAAGAGAACGAGAGGAATGAATGCAGCAGCTTGCATGGCTGTTGCAACTGAGGAGCCAAATAAGTTGTGGAGTGGGTATATTTGCCTTTGAGGCTGCTCGAGGTGTTTTGTGGGGCCTTCAACTGATGGAGAACGTTGCTTATGAGTGGTCGGCTGGTCCCCACCCAGGTGAGCTGTAACCGTGCTGAAGCTTCAAGTGATTTCTCTGTAGTCATTTGTCACCTCTCGTACCATAATGTCCACACCCATCTCTCAGCTATTCTTTTAGCTCCTCAGATCCTTTCTGGTGAAATGCAATTTTCCTAACGTTTTGAAATAGTTTGGGTGGGAGAAGGCTGTATATCTACTGCGAAGTTTAATGCTGTCGCTCTGTTGCAGTGCATGTTAATCGTGTCCCAGTTCTCTGGCAGTGGTACCGCCTGCAGCAGGCAGGGCACTTCGCCTGCGATACCCCACTGTGGCAGAAGGAGATGTCCTTCTGCTTGAAAAGAGAGAGCTCTGGCTCTGCGGGGCAAATCTTTGCCTACCTGCTTCTTTCCTTGTCATTCTGCGCTGCTGACATGGAGGGAGGCCACTTGATCTGCAGGATAACACATCCCACCTGAGCTGGGGTTGGGGCACTCATCTCAGAGAAGGCAGCAGCCACCGTAAGGACCTCTCAGGCATCACAAGGCAACCATCTGGAGAGATGTCTCCTGCTGGCTTCCAAAGGAAGGGCTTGGAAGGAGCTGCTGTGTGGGGCTGCTGGATGACCCCAGCCCCTGGGCTCAGCTCCAGGCTCCCCGCAGGCAGGTCGTAGGCAGGCGGGAGACAAGAAGCTCTGCTTGCGGGCTGAAGAACACACAAAAGAAGCTGCTCTCGACAATCCAGGCAATTAAAATGTCTGCTCGGTGTATAAAAAGAGTCTAATAATAATAATGGTGAAGTTAATGAGATTTCAGATGTCTTCGCTAACTGGCCTAAGTTCCCTAAGTTCAAAGATGGGTTGTGCTGAATGAAGTTTCAGCCCCCGTGAGCTGCGGAGTGTTTTTCCCCCAAGTGCTTCAGGCTGTAATGAGCTCTGAGCATCCCCGATCGAGCAGCCTGTGTGGGGCATGTCTCATCCCAAAGGAAATATGCGTTAGTCAAAATGAAGCCCAGAAGGGGCAAGAGCAGATTTGTAAAACATTCTGCCTGCTGCCTTGTTGGAGGAATTCGGAGAAGAGCAACTGAAATGATTAAGGTTCTGTGGGGACTGTATTTTAAGAAGAAATTAAGAAAAAGAAAAGCTAAACGTAGAAAATCCAGATAGGCAAGAGTGAAGGGGAGTTGATTCCTGGTGGTGCATATTTAGGAGCTGAACAACAGAGAAGCGAAAAGAATGTCGAGGATGCAGGAAGGCGAATTTGGGGTGCAGAGAATCATTTAAGCAATCAAAAGCTTGCATATCTAGATCCCTTTTTAAAGGCAAGGGTTAAGAGGAGCACCAAGGAGTCCCTGTCATGGACACCTGGGAATTTGGAGACCTTTGAGCTGTGCTGTGGTGGGCAGGTGACCAGTGCTCTCCTCACGATGCCTCCATGTAGATGTTCTTCCCGAGGTCCCTGCCTGGTGGGAGGCTGAAAAAAGAGGCTAGAAACTCACAGCTTCACTGTGTTTCTGCTTTCTGCTTGGTAAGGGGGTCTCTGGGTTACCCCCATCCCTGGCTGTGTTCTCCCCTCCCTGCTGTTGTGCCGGCGCATGCGCCAGCAACCTGTAAGGCGTGATAGGGACGAGTGGCTGCAGTCTCCCTGCTTCAGCTGATTAATTAACTCTTCAGATTAATTTCCTTTCTGATTACCGCTTGATTAATTCCTCCTAACTCGGTGAGACCTCCTCACCACTTAATCCTCTTTATAAGCCCTCAGAGTGCGATGCTTGAAGTAAACATCAGGGGAAAAAAAAGAAGCAAACACGGTGAAACACAAACACGCCGGGACCAGCACCCAGGGGCTGTGCTGCAGCTCCCTGCCTGCGGGGCTGCCCCACTCCCCTCTTCTCCTTGCCCCCAGACCTCCTTCCCCTGCCACCTCTCCGGCGTGTCTGTAGCAAATGGCATGATTTCACTTGTTGAGCCTGATAATTAGCGACAATATCCTGGTAATTTGCAAAGGAGGCAGGAGGAGGGAGCGGCGTTCAGCAGCATTAGAGTATTTTATTATTTTTTTTTTTCACAGCGTCATTAAAGCAACCATCTAAGCTCATAAACCAGCTTCTGATGTATGCAAGGAGCCAAGATACGCTGGCGGTGTGGCAGGAGGAGCCAGACATGAGGACGTGTGCTGCCAAGTGCCATGGGCAGGTCCCAGAGGCGTGGGGACAGCACCAGCTAGGAGGAGGGGACTGGGAGAGCTGTGGGGATGGCAATCGGTGCAGATCATGGGCTCAGTGTAAATGGTGCCATCAGGCTGAGCTTTTATTGAGTCTGCTGCCTTCTGCATGGAGATTTTGTACAATCCTGATCCTGGTGGGGATTTTTTTTTTTTTTTTTTCCCTTTTTATTCCTGGGCATCCGCTCCCAAAGGCCTCTGGATGCTTTAATAAAGTGTAAGTAAAAACATAACTTATGATGGGACAAGAAATGCAGCCAAATGAATCCCTGAGCAGGAGTGAAAGCTTTCCCTATCTTCCCTACGTGCAATAAACTGATGCTCACCCCTGGGAACCAACATTTAAAGAGCAACAGCAAGTCTTGGCCCTTGTTCTAGAGGAGTGTTTTGTGGCTGGGTGTGAGGCTGTAGCATACACCAGCTCAGACCTACTGAATTTATTTTCCTTGTGAACTCAGCTGCCATGGTTAGAGAGTATTTTATGCCCAAGAGCAAAATTTTCCTTTTGTTTTGTGGCTATTTAGTGCGCTTTATACATAAACATGACTTAAGCTAATGAATTTGGCTGAGTTTGAAGTGCCAAGTGGCAGAAAAGAAGAAAGAAGGTGTGTGGATAGAGGCAGGGGCACGGATTTATTTCTGTGCTGACTGACAACATGAGCAGCTCGTGGAGGTTTTGGCCTGAGTGCCATTCCCAGCCTGCAGCCTGGGCTGCGACAGCCTTGTGCAGCCTTGCCCTGAGCCCTGCTGTGCTCCCCGTGTGCAATGTGACAGTCACAATGCTCAAATCAGCTTTAGATCTGCCGTTTTGCGTTGTCCCTGCTGGAAACACATTGCTTTGGCTGATAAAGGAGGCTGAAGTGCACACAGAGGATATGCTGCTCCTGTGTGCGTGGCTTTAACGCAGCCCCGACAGATTACCAGGGCACGCTGGCTTGGGCAGGCTGCAGCCGGTGATCTCTGGCCGTGAAGCCGCTTGGGCCAGCGCTTGTTTTTCTCTGATGTCACTGTCTCGAAGAAAATACTCCCTTCTGGCCCCGTGGGCATGTGACAAATCAGGGCTGTGCTCTGCTGCTTTGGCACGGACACGCGCGAGTCTGCAAAATAGCCTGGAGTTTGCTGTGGTCCAGGAGCCCAGCTCCTGAGTTACAGGAATGGATTAATGGTCTGTTTTGGCTATTTCTGTAATCATGCGATGATTTCAGGGTGAGGTGAGGGAGGGATGAAGCCCTGCTGGTAGCACACTGTGACCAACTGCAGCCCTTCCCCATAGGAGGCCGCAGCACCAGGACTGTGGGGCAGGTTGCTGGCAGGGAAGTCCCACATCCCAGCAGATGCAGCCTGGGGGAGTTTAGGGGACCTGAGCTGAATTGTTGTTATGCTGTAGTCCTGCAGAAACTGCCTTTTGGGTGCCAGTGGTCCTGTACTTGTGACTTTTGTAGGTTAATCGCATCTTTCATTAGACAGCAAATGCCCTTTATTTGCCTTTTAATCTCTGCTACGGGTGTTTTATTGCCAAGCAACCTACAACGATGGGGGAGAGCACATTGGGATTTGTGATCTCCTTTGCTCAGCCTCCTAGGACAGGGAGCTGATGCCCTGTCCTCCTGTCATTCCTGCAGGGTGACCGAGTAGCCCTGGGGTGGTCACATCTCTGCATCTTGTCCCATGGCTCACCCTTGTCTTGGCATGTGTGTTTGGGTGTTACTGCCCTAGGAATTAGCTGGGCTCTGAGCCACTTTAGAGGGAGCCTGTCCTTAATTGCTGCAAGTTGGAAGCCTGGAGGAGGGCAGCAAGTCGGCGAGAAAGTTCTCCAGCTGCTCGTCTGGGCTGTGAGCGTCGTCTGGATCAGACAATTAACTTCTGAGAACAGGAAAAAGGAATAATTTGGATATTCTGACTATATCCTGAAAATCTAGCCAGAAGCAGAAGGAATACGACTTGGTGGAGCAGCGCTGGCACGCTTTTTTGGTTTCCTACGCAGCTTGGAAATAGGAGCAAGAGAGAGATGAAAGCCAGATTTGCAAGGAAGGTGGTAAGTCTGGGGGAGAGGGGAAATAACAGACTGAAAAGGATGGATGGATTTCCAGCTCCTGCACAAGATCCAAATGCGCACATAATTTATTTTGTAGGGATGAAACTGTGGTTTTAAAGAGGCGTTGTTGCCAAACCCCTGGAAAGGGTGCTTTAGCACCCGAGGCAGTTTCTCATTTTGTCAGGTGACCAGAGGGTGAACGCAGAGTCCTTTTGGTACCACATTGTGTCGGAGCTGCCCGCACTCCTCCCGTCATCCCTCTCCCTTGGACAACTTTAGCTCTGTAAAGATGACTTAGTGCATGAAGGAAGTGCTAGGATTGGATCTCAATCAGATCATTACTGCAGCACAGAAGGAATACAATTTCTAATCTATGAGCCACAACCTCTTTCAGCATCTTCTTTATTTATTTCTAAATATTATCTATAAATATATGTTATATTTTGCTGTGTGGTCAGAAACTTCCTCCTGCCTTTTACAGTGGGGTTTGAAATAAGCCAGGTTTAGGCAGTGTGGAAAATGTTCTTTTCTTCAGAATTAAACCCAAGCAAACAAAGACCTCAGACGACTTGAAATCCGATGCTGAGACGGGCACATGCATGAGCATCTTTGCTGCAAAATGAATAATACTCTCCTTCATCCAAAATCCAGCTACTGGGCTTGTATGTCTGCTTAGCACAGTGGGCTCTTGTTGCCAGAGATGACAGAACAGAAAAGATGGGAAGGAGTGCAAGCATCTTTTAATTTTTTATTTTTATTTTTAAAGAAACATATCAAAACACAGGACTCCCTCACTGCTGTAACACTCTGTGGCTGCTGGCTGCCTTAAAGCTCAGGTAATAACTTTCTTTTCTGTGTGGCACATTTAACATCAGGTCTAGTGCTGTTTTTTTGGCTGGTGGTCTGCAAAACTCAAGATGTTGGTGAGCCACTTGAGAGGGACTTGTGAAGGGTGACAGTTTATGAGCAGAAGGTACAACAGGGACCTCGAGCTCCTTTATTTATGCTAGGGAGAATGTGTAAGTAAAGCTTCTGGTAGTTACATTCGGTTCCCTTATTCTTCATCTCCTTTAAATTATTGCTTTCAGCCAAGCCCATATCTGTCCCGACAGACATGCTGGTGCTGGAGAGACCCAGTCCCCAGATATCAGCTCCTAGAGGGACGTGGGAGGTTTGTTTTGCTCTCTCCTGTCTCTGATCTTGCAAGTAATCACTGGGTGATTTCATCAGCTGCCTTGGAAAACATTGTAGCTCCGATATTGTGCTGATTCCGTAACGGAAACTATATGCTGTATGTGTGGCAAGTAGGGAGGCATTTGTGGTCTTGATGAAACTGTTGAGACACAAAACATGCAGCCTGGTAGCTGATAGTGGGGTGACATTATTGCTAATTTTTGGAGAAAATCATCATTTTCCATGTAGACTCAAACTCAGAAAGTTTGCATGTGGTGTTGGAGAAACTCTAGAGCTGCTAGCGCTTGGCAGAATTATTTTTATTTTTTTTTAAGAGCTCACAGATGGAAAATAGCTCAAAACTATCAGCTAGTAGGCAGCTAGGCGTGAATGGGAGGGCTGCAGTTGTACGAACCATTCACAGCAGCAACTTGTTGGTGCAGGCTGATATTCACGTACCTGCTCCTAACAGCCTCGCTTAGCTTGTGATGCAGCTCCTCGGGTGGAAACCGGAGTCATACAGGCATGGTGAAAGGAGAAGAAGTCTTGCTCTACTGCAGTGTAAGCTCCCGGGCTGTGGGTCAGCCCTGGGCCATCACTCTGTGTGTTTCTGAAGGGCAGGAGGATGAGGTTGGAGCCCTGAGATCCTGCTGGGCAGCTCAGGAGCACTCTGCCTACAAAGAGCTGTCTCAGCAGCATCACCATTCCCTGCTTGAAATGCTAAATTCTTCTTCTCCTCTGTTGTGCAATTGTTTTATGTGCTTTTCTCAGCAAAATCAATCAGGAAGGATTGATAATTTATAAGCTCTTGTTTGCCTTTTTCGCTCTTCAAGGAGAAAAAACAAGGATAAAACAGGAGACGAATGCCAGGAGGGAACGGAGCATGGGGGACGTGGAGCTGAGCACCACCTCTCTTGTCTGTGGGGTCCGAGGGTGCTCCCCACCCATGCTGGTAGGGGCTGATCTCCATGCCATGATTCTCTGATGTTGATTTGAGAGTATCAGCTGTGAGCCTGCTGGAGAAATCAGGGGTTCAAGCTGGAGGTGCTGGGCATGTCAGCCCCAACAAAGTCATCTGCGTGGGGGAGAGAGCAGAGCACTGCCAGGATGGTGCATTTCTGCGTGTACGGAGAGCCGAGGGAAGAGAAAGATCCAACTAGGCAGGTAGAAGGAGAAAGCTGGGTCAGCTGCCATCCTGGCTTACACCGAAAAAAGCAATACCCCGTGGCAGCATATTCCACACTTCCAAGCCTGAACCCTGCGTGTAAGCCCATTGTCATGCGACACATCCTCCTCCCCAGGCACTGCTGCCCCACGGGCACTCATCCCATCTCCGTCCCACCCCACCACCTCCCCAGGACTCTCCCTGAATCACCACGAGGAAGCAGTAGGAGGGACCCGTCTCCCCGGGAACTGGGCTGCTTTGAGAATTTTTTTGGGAAAAACAAAACAAAACAAACAAAAAAAACATTGTCTTAAAATAGAGACAAAAGTTACTGATTTATAAAAAAGATAAACAGAATAAGGAGACAGGCTGCCTAGTTAAATAAGCACTGTAGATAAATGCTTAGATACCGTAGATAATTATGTAGATTGATGGGTGAGAACTGGTACAGATAGGGGTGATAGCAGGATGCTCTTGTAGAACAGGAGAGACACGCGTTCATTATATTGCCCTGTTTCTGCCCTGAACTCTTTGTCCCCTTTGCTGATGCTCCTGCCAGAGCTCTCATTTGCATGGCAAGTTGCTGCTTTTTCTCGGGTTGATTTCCAGTCTTTGTACTCCGTAGCTTTCCAAGCATTACATCGCCAATTTGGAGAGCAGCCTTGGAAGAGAGACCTCAATAAGGCCATGCAGACCCATTTATGACAACACCCGACTTCAGAGCTGCCTCCAGCTCTGTCCTCGTGCATTCCTGGCCCAGCAGGACGAGGGGTGCTGAGCTGGGGGATACCAGCCTGGGTGGCTGCCTGCACCCCTCCAGTGCTTGCATACCCATTGGAAAACGTGGTGTCTTCTGTGCTGCTGCCTCTGCCTGGCGGGGTTTCGTGCTTTAGCAGATGGTGTAGAAACGCAAAACAAAGTCTCGGAGTGGACTGTTGATATCCGTCCTTTAGCTTGTTCCGAATTCGAGTCAAAAAGTCTACATTCGTCCTGGGTGTTTCAAAGCACGCTTTGGAGGATTTGGCAGGGATGGTCTGGAAAACTGGCTGGCTCCCAAAGCTTTCCCATTGCAGATACTCCTGCCTGAGTTTTCGGCTCTTCTGCTTCCACTCATGACCTGAAAGAGAATCGCAGTAGTTACCTAAACTGCCGAGAGGATGAGGGATGTGGGATTTTTGTCAATTCCTAGAAAGACTTGGGCGTTCAGCTTGGTTCTAGAAACAGCCAAAGCTGGTGTGGGCGATGCTTCTTCAGAGCAGTTCTGTCTTCTCCTTTCTGGCAAAGGACTTTATCTGCCTCGGCTTCCTGATATAACCAACGCTGGTCTATCCCACTGGACTCAATGTCATGGAAAATAGGTGTTACTGGATGAGTGAGCAGCTGATATGATTCGAAGTGTAGCCTACGGTGGGTTCAGCAATCCTGAAAGTTTATGTGAACCTCTTTATTATTTTTTCTGGTTGCAGTTTAACCAATGATATAGCTCAGCAAACAATTTTATTATATACCAGTCTCTCCTTCTGCGGGAAACTTTCAATTTCCACCCACTGGTGCCCACTTGAAAGGAAAGCAAGCAAAAATGTATTACCACTTCACTACCCGGCTACTTAGCAGACGAAGGCTCAGACCTGGCCACGTTGCAAAGAACACACTCTTACCTTCAAAGCTGTGAGTAAAGGGTGAAAAATACCCCAGAATCCTCTTTCCAAGCCTTCCTAGGAGTTGGACACGATGATCTTTATGGGTCCCTTCCAACTCGGGATATTCGATGATTCTGTGATTCCTCTGGCAAACGTGTGTTGGTGTGTAGCACAACCAGAGGCGGTACCGAGAGCTCCGTTTAAATATAGCGGAGCCGTGCGACACCCCCACGTGCCGGACGCTCAGTCTGTTCCTCGCTGCGTGCCCGACCAGGGACGTGTTGAAACAGCTTGTTCCTGCTGCTGTCGGGCGGCAGATGCTCGCTATCTTTATTCTTCGCCCTGGTGAGGAGTACATTGAGCTGGGCAGCACGCACGTGTCCTCTGGTGAGGTTCTGTCGCAGCCACGGAAGAAAAGAGTGGGCTGAATAGTTAGGGAATTATCACAAGATGGGGTTTTGACTATAGTGTCTCAGAAATGCCTAGCAGAAATCCCTATGGATCAAGATCTTGAATTACACTTGTTTGTTGGCCATTCTCTTTAGAAAACAGGACTTGGTGCTCCCCAGGACTCTTCCTGCCCCACATCCCTCCCTTCTCTCACCTCTTGTTGCGCCACAGCCGCAGATGAAAGGAGCGGCTCTCTTCTCTGTGCCACTAACAGGGCTGCAGATTGATAGCTCCTGGTTGCAAAAGCACTTGTCACGGGCTTGACAGGCTGCTCAAGGTTGCCTGATGTTGCAGGGTGGAGGGAGGGAGCCAGCGAGCCGCATGCTCGCTCTTTATGGCCCTCGTGGTGGGACTGGTAGGCGGCCTGGCATAGCAACCGCTCGGGGCATTTACGAAGAGATTTATGAGTTTGTAATTTTCAGAGGCCCTGGAGCAAAAGTATCTTTAATTAAATTTTGATTCTCTCCCCCCTCTTTCTCCCTCCTCTGCCTTCGCCCTCCCCGCTCCCGTCCCTGCCTGCGGTTTGTTTACCGAGACCCAGCAAAGCTTTCGGAGAACAGGTAGGAGTGTCTGAGCGTAGCCAGCAAGAGCAGAGGATGGCAAAGCAAGCAAACAGATGGCAGATATGATAAAGCAGCCCCCGGCCATCACTGCCAAGCTCAGAGAGGGCTCTGCGATGAGGTCCTAGGGTCCCACAGTAAGAGCTTCCTGCATCCCTCTGCTCTGGTCGAGGGCTTGGCAAGGTAACCGGAGAGCGATGGCCAACGTGTGCTCCTGTGCTCTCATTTACCCGGTGCACAGATCCTGGCATTGCTTAGGGCTACCTGGAGGGTGTGAGTGTTGGGGACGAGACAGCCTTATGCTGCTCTGCACTCTCCTAATGTGGCTTACATGGATGTGCAGCCACCCGTCTCTGAGAGGTGGTTGCCTCTAGAAGGGGAGCGCAAAATTAAAGGAAAACAGAAAAGACAGTGTCCCCATTTCTAACGGTTTTGTTTTACTTTAAAGAGAAGGTCTAGAAAAATAAGATAAGGAATTAGCCTCTATGGTTTGCTGTCAAGGGAACAGGTATGGCTCTCCCAGGAGATGTTGCTTGGGCATTGCCTGGGGCTCCCCCCCAACACCTCTCTTATTTTGTGATCCCTCCCCAGGCATGGAGTCGGTGGCAGTGTCGCTACCCAGCCGTGCACTGCCAGCCCCACAAAAAGATTTCCATCAACCCACTCAGCCCTAAAGAGCTGTCGTTAAAAGGCTCTGGAGACATAATTGTGGCTGCGTAGCAGCAGTGATGATTTCCTTGAGAGGTAGGATGAAAAGTGGCTCCGTTCCACTACTTCTGCGGAGACGCGATAGCTGCTTCTAGAAAGCTGCTTGGTTGTGGTCCAGGTGCCTCTGCCACCACAGCTCTCCCTTCCCTGCCTGTCCTCACCCTGTACTGCCCTCCAGGCACATGTCTGCACTGCCTGCATGCTCAAACCATGCTCTGTAGGGTGCTACCAGCCTGGTGGGTGAAGGTGGGAGTGGGGTTGGCAGGGTCTGCTGCGGGATGCTCTGGCAGCCCGAGGTGGGATTTGTGCTAGCGATGCCTGGCCTGGAGCTCAGTAGATATGGGCTGCCCCCTGCTAGGAAGCTGCCAGCCTCGTGCAAGCTCCCTTTTACTATTTTTTATTTTCCCCCTCCTCACCGTGCTGTGGGTGAGGATGCTGTTTATCCAACTTGCTCCTTGCAGCTCCCTGGGTGGTGCAGATGGAGGAGCCACGCGACCTCCACGCGTCTTCGGGTCTGGCTTCCCAGCGTGGAAGTGTTGTCGTGTCTCCTCTCGAGAGCTCCAAACCCACCGAGCTAGAGATGTGTGCTGGGGGTGCAGGGTGTGGGGCAGGGAGGCAGCACTTCGTCATGGAGGTAAATGCCAAGCAGCCCGTCTTTCTCTGCCCTCGTGGCTCGCGGGCTAACGCGAGGCAGCTTCCCTCCCACTTGCCTGCAGGATGCTGCCGGAGGAGCTGGGGGGAGGATGTGAAATATGCGCGGGGAGACAGGGATTTGGCTGGCGGTGGCTCTTCTCCTCTTACACTTTAAACGCTGGCAAGTGAGTTTGCAAAAATCAGCAGAGTCAAAAGCATGGCTCCGAAGAGCCTGCCTTAATGTCCCTTCACATTGTCAAGCTCTTGCTTGTGCCAGCCCCATGCTGGGTGGCTGCTTTGATGCCCAGCCTCTTGCCTCCTTTTGTAATCCCTTTTCAGTGGGGTTTTCCTCTTCTTCTTGCCTCTCTCCTGGCTATAGGAAGCTGCTTGTTTATGTTCTGCAGCCTCCGGGGCTGGCATCGTGTTCAGGTGTCCCTGGTCTCACGTGGAGTTTCATATGACTTGTCCCCATTTTCTTGCTGCCCGCGGCAGCGTGTCCATCTGGTTAACTCCCACCTTCATTCCTTTTCTGAAGCTGCTCCATCTGCACAGCTTCTTCACTCCTATCTTTGAGCCAGAGGCCTCCTCTGAGTCTTTCCCTTGCCGTGTCCCAGGCCGTGACCCCCTGCTGGCATGGGAAGCTATTTTCTGGTGACAACCTGAGATCTCTTCCACCCCTAAAGCTCAGCCCTCCCCTTCTCTGGTGGGTGCTGCTGGTACCTGCAAATCATCCAGGCTTGTGCAGTGGCATCTGCTCACGTCAGTGCCGTGGTTAGTTCCTGATGTTGGAAAGGACAGGGGTGGAAGTGGGGGTGATGTGGCTGTGGGAGCTGGGAGATGTGCCCTGCCCCGAGCTCCGTGGGCACCAGCAGCTTGTTTTTCTACTGGGATCAGTGGATGTTGCATTTCTGCAACCCAGGCTGCTTGCTTGGGAGGATGATTTACACTCACTGCATTAAAAAAAAACAACACAACAACAACATTGTTTTGAAAGGCTTTGGTGTCAGGCTGGCAGGGTGGCAAGAGGCAGAGCGTTCCTAACTGGGTGCTGGAGGTGAGAAGACAAGCTCCCTGCGAGGGCTGTGGCAGAGCCCCTGCCCTGGCACCACAAGCGCAGGGACGTGGCGCTGCGTTTGCGAGCGCTGGTGTTTGAATGCGAGCGATGTTCCTGGCTGACCTCTGACGGGAGCCGCGTACACGCCTGTTGTAGCTCAGCCTTGAGGAGGGGAGAGTGCTGTGCTGTTTATAAAGGGAAATTTCCCCAGGCCTTGGAGGAATTAATCATTTTATATGCTGGACTCTTGCCTTCTGACTGATCTATCTGAATTACAGATTAACTGGCAGCGTGGGGACAGAGGAAGCCATTTCAATGAATAGCTCTCTAATTTATTAAAGGGGTTGTTTGGGCTGCTGGATAGACAATGCAGCAAGTTCTCAGAGCGGGGAGCTGTCTTGTGCCCCCCTCCCTGTTCCCCAGCTTTTCATCCCCTCCCCTTTCCTCTCCTTTGTAGGACCTCTCGATGAGGGTCCCAGCAAGGCAGGCGGAGACCCCGAGCTGGTGATACTCTTTGCAAATGAGCCAGCAGCTCCCAGAAAGCTGTAATTTCAGAGCTTTTCCCTAGGGGCCACTTCTGTGACTTTTAAGCAAAGCCACCACCTTTACAAACAAGGAATATAAATTTTGAAGTAGGACGTGGCAGGAAAACAGCAGTGTGTTGATGCTGTGGTGGGTTTCAGTCAAGCCAAAAAGCATCGGTCCTTTGCCAATCAGTTTTGCCTGGAGAGTGTTAAGGGCTTTCCCCCACCCCATGAATTTACAACAGGCTCTGGAAAACCTACAAGCCCCCTGACCTCTCCTCTCCTTTTCTTTTTTTTTTTTTTTTTTTTTTTTCTCTCTTTCATTTTTTAAAGCAATTTTTTCCCTTTAGCAATTGTTGCTCCCTGGGCTTGAAGTAAAACTCTGTGCTCCCAGTACTGCTTGCGGAGCACCTGGGCTGCCCAAACCCCAGCCCTGCGTCCCCTCTCCATCACTCAGTGGGAAGAAAAAGAATTTCTTGGTTTGTTTGTGGATATTTCCGACATAGACTTTATATTCCATCAGAGTCTTGTAATATTACAGGAGCAGATTCAGGATATAAACTGCTATACACCTTAAATACGTTTTGTTTCTGTAAGAAATGTGCTATTTATTTCGGGATAGAATAAATCTGAGAGATTGGTATCACTGCTGGAGATCATCTCAAGGAGGGCTGTGGAGGAACGAAAAAAAAAATGATGGCCTCTTCCAAGGCAGAAGTTTTAAATTTTCATCACTCTCATGCATGAGCTAAACCGAAGTGTGGTTGCAAAGGTCAGCTTTTATTATTATTTTTGACCACATAAGGATTTATTTGTTGCCTGAAATTAAGCATGGGCCTGACGTTTGGTTTCAGTCTATTGATTTGCACCCTGAGCAGAAGCAGTCGCTGCTTGCTGACAGGGAGCAGGCATGTGGAGTGTCCGTGGGAAGGGAACCCATCCCATTGCCATGTGCAGCCTCGACTGCTTGCTGCTTTCATAAAAAGCCCTCTTTAAAAAGGTCAAAAATAGACCAAAACCCAATAACCAAAGCTTATTTTTGTTTGAAAAATTAAGAGCACTACTAATTACTGCATGAGAACCAGATGGCGGTACTGACCAGTTTCACGGTCCAAGCAGTATCTTGGAGAGGGAAAAAAGAAAAAAAAATAAAAAAAAAAGGAAAGAAAAACACAAAGCAAAGACAAAGCATGTGTTGTGCCAGGTATTTTACATTTTGAGCACTCCTTTCCATCTGAAACCTCCGAGCGATGCAGAGCGGGGCGTTTATTTATTTTTTAATGCGTGATTTTTTATCTTGACAGAATATTAAACCAAAATAAGGGAGGCCTGAAAATTAATGTCCTGTAATGACAGCGCAATCCCTCGGTGTCTCGGGAGCCTCATAAATTGGATATCTGGAGAGGGGACGCGCAGCTTTCTGGGCTCGCAGGGGCTCTGGTTACTGCTGGAGAAAATCAGCCTCCGTGGCGCGGGGGCTGCGGGGCTCCGGGGAGAAGGGGCTGGTGTCAGCACGAAGCGATGTGGCTCCGAGATAGCCTCGTCAGGGTAATTGATCCTGAGCCTTTGCCTTTCCTGTCAGGGCCGCCTGGCTCCTTCCCCATCACCCCCGCCGCTTTGATGGCCCGTCAGGAATACGGGACTTGGCCCGGCTCTGCGTCCATCCAATAACATTATGAAATTGGTGGTGACACTTCCATTGGCACTAATCTCGGTAAGAGATTGGAGCCAGAGGACAAGCGCTTTGCTTTCATGGCGGGTGAGCTTTCCAAGTAGATCCAGGCGGCCCAGGACTGATCTGGCAGTGGGAGGGGGACAGAGGCAGCTGGGGGCCCATCGAGGAGGCTGATGAGGAACGTGCCCACGGCTGGTGCTTTTATTTAGGGTGCAGTGGTCCTGGCTGGTGGGGAGCACGTGCTGCTGCCCTGGCTTGTGCTGCGGAGATGCTTCTGACAGCACCTTCTCTCCTTGGAGGGTGGTTTTTAATTAGAGCTGGACATGGGACTTGGCAAAGGTCAGGGAAAGCTTTGGGTAGGAGTGGTCCGAGGTGCTGCCTCTGGGACCATCCGTGGTTCTCAGCATTTGAGGTATTTCTTGGCTCAGATATAGAGGTTCCTGCAACATCGGGCTCTTGGCTCAGGTCAGTGCCCCAGAGCTGTGGTGGGGTCCATCTCCTGGCTCAACTGCAGTGTAAGAAAAAGATGCAGCCTAAACCACCTTTGGTTTTGCTCTATCTTGCAGCTTTTCAGCCAGGATCTGGCCTGAGGTGGGAGAGGGAGCATCACCCCAAGCTCAGCTGAGCTGAAGTTTGCACAGGACAGCCCCCGCTACCTCCCCAGGCAGCCCCCTCTCCAGCCTCACGCTGCGTTTGCACGTTCACCCAAGCAAGGGCTCGGGGAAAATGCTTATCAGTTTGTCACAGTCTCCCTCTGCAGTGGCTGGGGGCCAGGAGAAAGGATAAAAGCCTTGGGCTGATGATAAATAGGAAATGCAGAAAGGAAATGCGTGTGCTCAGCGCTGAGCAGGCAGCCCTGGGTGTTTGCACGAGGTCATTCGGCTGCTGGGTGCCCGTGAGGAGGAGAAATGTTATGGGGCCGCGTGCGAGCTCTCGGATGAGTACAGCTATGGGGTCCTGAGGGCATGGGGGAAGCATATGCTGCTTCCTCAGCCTCGGTGTCCCCATATCTGGCAGCACATCCGAGCACGCCTGGGTGCCCATCGACCCTGAGCGAGCAGCCAGCCACTTAGCAAGAGATGCCAGGAAGGGAGCATTTCCCTTCTAATGAGCTCTAACGTGACCCAAACTCTCAGCAAGGGCTCGGTGGTGCTGGTCTCACGGGGACAAGGCTCGTTGAGCTGGGAGACCTCTCCATACCGTGGCTGGGACCTGCAGATCTCGGAGCCTGGCACCGCAGGGGCTGGGAGCTGGGTGGGTGGATTTGGGGTGGGAAGGTGCCTCCTGTAGACAAGACTGCTGGCTGTAGGAACTGCTGCAGTATATAAAGCGCATCTTGCAAACAGAAGAGATTAGAGAGCTGATATGATGTTATTCCGATTGATTTTGCTGTTGTATTTATACCTGGAGGTAAAGAGCAGACATACTGGAAATCAATCGGCCCTGTGCTTTTCCCCACTCCCTCTGCAGTGCCGTTTGAATGAAATGCTTATATCATTTTTACGGCGTGTCTGTGATAGGGATGAGTGAGCCGGGAGATTAATGGGCGCTGCTGCGGCCTTCACCCAGCAGCTGCCCAGCTCGCACCTCGTAAAGCCCTGCGCTGGAGCTCAAGGTGCCCCCGAGGTGACAGCTTGGAGACGTGGCTGGGAAATAACAAAGGTGAAGCTCCAGTCGGGAGGAAAGTTGTGAAGGGGAAATGTAAGTGGCAATAAGCTGAGAATTTGGGGCAGACAGCATGGTGCCCAGCTCTGCTTGGGTGAAGCCGGAGAGCTGGGGGCAGAAGATGAGGTTTTGGCTTCAAGATGCAGCCTGTTGGGATGGAAATGATGGCTTTGTGTGTGGGAGGTGAGGCACTGGGGACCTCATTTTGATGTCTCACCGCAGGTGTGGTACCCAACAACCATCCCATCCCTCCCCACCAGCTTTGGGGATGTGGGTGTTAGCTCCTAGCTGTGGTTCTGCTGCTTGTTCCCTTCTCCCGACACCTTTTAGGCAGGGCAGGCTCCTTCACTGGCCAATGCAAATTTCTCTTCTTTTTCATTGCTCTGGGAGCTGCTGCTTCTGGGGTGAAAGTGTTTGCTTTTTGGTGAACAAAGCAACTATCCAGCATCCTTCCCCTATTACGTGGCTGGAGAGTCAGCAGGTCTTTCTGCTGTAAGATCCAAAATATTCCTGTGGTTCTCCCACCCCCCGTTTTTGCAGTCCCTGCCTGGTTATGTGAGCTCTGAGTTGAAGCACCTTGGTACAGCTGGGCTGGGAGCTTTATGCCCAGATGCAAAAACTCCTGCTTTGCCTTCCTGCTGGTGGGCCTTGCTGTCACACACGGCCATGACTTGTTAAATACCTCTCTTTTTAATTATCAGATCGTCTCAGCATTTTCTGTTGCTTCTTCTTCTGGATTTATGCATTTGTGCCATCATACGCATTGACTTTACATTTTGTATGATAGGATCTTAACGTTCTTGTTCCCAAGTGTGAGGGCTTAGAAGATTCATACCTAAGTTCCATAAACAAACCTGGGAAAGGTGGGTTAAAAAAAGAAAAAAAAGACACAGGGAGTTTGGGAGAGGTCTGAGGATTCTCCACCAAAGTTGGGCTGGAGCGATGCTCCATGCTGGTAGCTGGTGTGGATGAGGGATGATGCACCTTCCTCTCCTCCTGCAAACACCTGGAAAACTCAGAAGGAAACCTGTGTCTGAAGAGAGAAATGGTCTTTGGCCAACGGCAGTGTTTTGGTAGCACTGTTCGATCAGGAAAGATCCCGAATCTGGTTGAATTGATGGTGATAAAGCAAGGACAGGGAGTGCTTACAAGGCTTTTGGGTTAAACCACGGCATTCTGTATGCGCTAGGGATCTGCTGCAGCTCGGGGGAGAGGCATCTCACAAGGACAACCCAGTGGTTGGGACGGGCATCCCAGGGGACACAGAGAAGTGGCTGCTTCCCCTGGCAGGAGGGCAGGGGACGGCTGGAGCCCACGGCAGCCTGGCTCCAAGCGGGTCCTACGCAGGCACCAAGCACTGCCTTGGCCCCGTGCCCGCATCTGCCAATAAAAATTAAGAAATTGATTTCCTTTTGTTTGCCTGACAGGACAAGGCTCTTTTTATGAGACAGTAAATGTGATCTCACTCTGAGCATGGCTAGAGTTTTAATTGTATTTGTTGTGCTTTCACTTATTGTTTTATGAGTTTCAGTTCTCTCCCTTGCTGGCTCAGAGAGCAGCCCTGGGGGATTGTTTGATTTCAGCTCCTGCAAAAGGTTGGGATTTCTTAAAACATTATTTATTTATTTATTTTTTTTTCTGAGCAGCTGAAGTTTTGGGTTAGTTTTCTGTCTGTATTTTATAAATAAACATGTATACGTGGATGTATAGCTCCCAATTGCAAAGCTCGGCAGAGATCCTGTTTTGGGATTATCTGCTTGCTTGACGGTGATACAGTCCCTTTGAAGAATAACATTTAAGATTAAGATCAGGGAAACGTGCAAGTGCCAACAGAGGTTTGAAGTCGGAGGAGGAGGGGATTTTACATGTAATATATATTGGGGTTTAATGAGTCCTGCTTCAGTGCTGCTATACAATGCATGGTGACCCACTTTACAGGAGTTTTTTTTCTTCTAGTTATGGGTCATATACAGTTCCTAATTAAGTAGGTTAATTATATGGCTCCTTTATATTACACAGGCAAATGCGGATGGCACAATTAGCTCTTGCAGTGATCGTTTTTGATCAGAAACTATGTTCTGAGTGACAGCTCCCAGAAACATGGGTGGAGGGAGGGGGATGCCCTGCAGCCCTGAGCTCTTGCCTTCTCATTTCTGCTTAAGCAAACTTCATTCCTGTGCTGAGAACGTGGCCAGGTGTGTGATGGAGTTGTCCTTTGTGAAACAACATGGAGACATCCTTGATTTCCAGCTGCTACAGAGAAGCAAGGTGAAGCCCCAGCCTGGAGCAGCTTTGGAAGCATCCAAAAGGGAGAAGCTCTCCTTGCTGAGGCTGGTTGCAAATGGAAAGTGAGTAGAGCTCTGAGCAGCATCAGGCCCAAGAGCTAAACTGTCCTTGAGAGAAGTTTCTTTAACCTTTCCCTTCCCGGCCAGCAGAGCCCCCCTGGAACATCCCTGGGTTATCTATTCCCATGCTCAGCCATCCGTGCTGCCAGGCATTAGAGAAAACATTCAAACCCTAATCTCCCTCAGTGCAATTTAAACCTATTATTTCTTGTTTTATCCCCAGTGGACATGGAGAACAGCTATTATATTTCTCTTTGCTGCAACCTTTTACATATTTGAAGGCTGTTATCACGTGTTCCTCTAGTCTTCTTCTCTCAACACAAAGCATAATTCTTTCAGTTTTCCCTTGGAGGTCATGTTTTCTACACCTTCCATCATTTTTGCTGCTTTGGAGAGGTTACTGTGATAGCAAGCTGGAGTTTTTGTTGTTCTTCACCCGTCTGCCTTGGAGCATTCATTATGTTATGGATGTGTGTGATGTGGCCATTATCTTATCTTCTCTAATCTGTGGTTATTTATAAAACATGCTATAATCCCGAGCCTGTGCTTTATCAGAAAGTATAGCTCTTAGTCTTGATAAATAATTTACCGTTATGATATGATCATGCAAACAGGGGGTCCTTAAGCTATTTGTTATTATTTGCTTTATTTTTCTTAAATAACTAGTTGTCCATATAACACTGTGAATGAGCCAGGAAATTCACGGGCATGGACTAAAACATATAACCTATTTCAGAGGGCTTTCAGATGGGAACAAAACCACCATGCCAAACTACAGTTTAGCCACAAGGAAGAGTGATGAGTAGGGAATGAGAGATTTTCTGAATAGCAGAGCTTTCAGGGCAGTCTGGAAGGGTATTTTCTCAGTGTTTGCAGAGATGATGATACCAAGGTGGAGATGGAGCAAAGAAAAGAACTGGAGCATTGCTGATAAGGCTGGGGGAGAAAAGAGGGTGGAGGAAAGGCTGGGATGGATGTTGTCCAAGGCAGGTGTGCTCTTGGGAAGAGGAATTGCCTGTAGAGAGGGTGTGTGGAAGGGAAGGGAGAATGGTGAAGTCTTTCGTTATGTTTATAGGAACAGCATTTTCAAGCTGCCTCACTCCTCTTTGGGTAACGTGAAATTAAATCAGACCTGAATTTTCCTTCAGGTCTCCCCAGACTTTTCCTGCAGCTCTGTGGCTCCATCATTGCTGCTGATATTGCTTCTCTGTCAGGAAAACTGTATGTGGTTAGCATGGAGAGCAGCTAAACTCTGTCCTTAAAGGTTGCGGAGATGCTCCTGGCTGGCAAGATCTCTGCCTGGATGGAAGGGGAGGCATCAGAAGCCTTTCAGAATACAGCTATGCCATGTTTGATGCTCAGAACGTACAAAAGCTTCTTAAAATACTAACAATAGACAGTTTTTATAGTCACTATCCACAATATGTTTGTCTGGAGCACAGACTGATTTATCCACCACAAAATCTATTGCATCACTCTTTAGATTTTAAATTTCAGAGGAGCTCCAAAAATATTTCACGGTGTTTTTAGATCATAGGACTATATACAAGGGCTTGCCTCAACACTACCCTTCACTATTCTGCATTTTTTACTGTACAAAACTGGCTTCATTCCTACATCCTCTGCCATTCCTCTGTCAAGTGGAAGATAAACCTAAATCTTAAAAACTGTACTCTTGTCTTACCCCATTTTTTTTTCCTTTAACCTTACCTGGAAAATCTACTTCTGAGGCCAGTGAGAATTCTTCCAAATAAAGCCATTCATCAGCATTATACATCAGAAACAAAACCTCTTTACCTACTTAGCAGCAAAAATATATATGATATTGCCAAGACAGATTAAAAAAATTGAAGTGCAGGTAGCTGCTTTATTTCTAGGAGTTACAGATAACAGTATATATTTGAGTGCCAGAGCAGTAGTCAAACCTATAAAAGTGATCAGTGACTGCTCGATATCAGTGATGTTTTTAAAGTCTGTCTCAGGCAAGTGCAGCAAACCTGGTGCTCCTCTGAGTCTCAGAGGGGCAAAAAAGTGGCCATGTGCTTAGACGGAGCTGGATCTCAGCTGTGACCACCCAAAAGAGATGGGAATGAAAGACTGAATGTGATAAGAAGCCATGATTGTGTTGTAGGAGTTAATGTTGCACCGATTTCTGCCCCCATGCCCTTCCCATCACCACCCTCATTAAAAATAGGGGAAACCTGGAGAAGTCCTCAGCTCTAAGTTGTGTCTTTAACCCAGTTACATCCTGCTGAGGATATTGGGGAGGAATTGCCCGAATGGTTTGTGCCAGCTCTGTGCCTACTGTGACCAGAAGTGTTTCTGAAATCTTGAAATCTGGTGCATTGTATCCATCATGGTATGTTCCTTAGGACTCAGGATGTTTTCTTCCAAGACCTCCATAGATTATTGCAAGGGCATAACGTGTGTGGTTTCATAGCCGCGTGGTGTCCTGACTGCAACTGCTTGTTTTCCCACTTTTTCCAGCTGAGAGGGTCATGGAGTATCAGAGCTTGGCTCTGAGGCTTTTGAGGATTGGTAGGTCTTGTAGATGTCCAAGCTGGGCACTGCTGATTTTGGTTGAGTCACTTCAGAGTACCTGATATTTGCTAGGGACAGGGAGTGCAAATATGGGGTCTGAAACAAGGGATAAAACATATAGAAAGCCTTCCCCCGAAGAACTGAGCTGCTGGGAGAAAAAAAAATAAAACAAAACCAAACAAAAACACCTGCAGAGTATAAAGAGGATCAGACTGGATCTGTTTATTGGCATGAAAGTTGCCATATGAACATCAGGGAGTAGTAGCTGCTGGCGATGCTTAATTTCACAAGTACCTCGGTCATGCCCTACTCCTTAGGATCTAGCCATGTCCTAACCTGCACGTACCAGAGGGATGCTTCTGTCATCTGGGGTATTTAGTGACCTTTATGGTCTCTCCTCAAGTCAGTGTTACCAGTTTATATCCAGCAGATTTTTTATGAGTTGTTTTTGGGAAGTGCACCTCAAAAAGCACAGGTGGCCCCTTCCCAGCACAGCCCAGCCGGTGGCGCAGAGCATGCAGAACCAGTCCTTTGGGTCCGCACGCAAAGAATTGATAATGTGAAGGAACAAAACTTCAAATTGCAATTCTTGCCTCTTTGCTTTTTGTGCTTGCAGAAATACAGCCTACGTAGTCCCACCAGAGGTATCTTGCGGCAAGAGCCGAGTTTTGTCTGTGCGTCTCACAGGCTGGAAGTCATGTTGGCCCAGGGCCTAACCTAAAAAAAGCAAGAACCTGCCAGAAGGAATTCACAATAAAGGGAGAGACTTTTTTTTTTTTTTTTTTTCCATGCGACTAAAACACCTGTCACAGCTGCCAGGACTCTGCTAATTACACAATAACTTTATTATATCCCACTTGGAAGACCAAACAATACTTGATGCCTCAAAAACGAGCAGCCTTTAGACGAGATTAATGCAGGCAGAATGATTGCGCGGAGCCAGTATTCACCCTGTCCTCCCAGAGACTCCGGAGAGGAAAATGGCTTGAAGACTCCCCTCTTTGTTGCTAGCACTGCATAATAAAGTAATTGTGTAATTAGAAATAGATTGCTGATGGGAGAGTGGTGTTTTCTATAGAACTTAGGTAAAAGGCCTGAATAGGTCTAAAGGCTCAATGCATCACCTTTGCTTGACCTGCTGGTAGTCCCTAGCAGCTTCCAGGCAAGAGAAAAGGAACATCTCTAGCTGAGTGCTTTTAACCTCCCGTGAATATGAATGTCTGGTTGCAGTGTGGTCTCTAGCGTCCACTCCTCGGGATCCCATGTTTATGTAGCACCAATAAATGAAGCAGGAATTAAAGGGTTTCATCTCGGGATGAAGGTGTTTTTGTGGAGCTGCTGTGGGCTGGCAGGTCGGACCCCTGGGATGTGCGAGAATAGAAGGAATTTGGGAATAATATATTAAGGGCTGTTTTCCCCTGAGGTTTTTCCAGCCTTGGCAGCTGATAGCAAAATTAGAAGGCCTAAAAATAAAACAAAGCATATACCTAAAATTCAGGAATAGCTGAGTATCGTGAAACAGGTCTGTCTGAGAGGCAGGCACTGGCTCTCAGTTATGGAAGCTCTTTCTTTCATGACTGGATTTTGCCTTTGGGAACAAGCCTGCCCCTGGCTAGGGCAGGATTAGAGCAGTGATGCTCTTGGGTGCAAACGCAAAGGTGTGAGGAGCCATTGGAAGGCTGGCGGGGATGGAGCAGTCCGGTTTGGCCATCTTAGGTTGTTCTGGGTGCATTTGGGCCTACTGCTGTCTTAGGACTTGAAATGAAGAGGGATATGAGGATGTGGAATTGGTGCTATGGGGTTTGCAGACCAGCCTGTGAGGGCAGCATTTGGCTGGGGTGCGGCTCTGGCGCTGCTTTCTCCATATTGTGCTGGGCTTGGGAGACTCCTGGTACTCCCATATCAGGGATTTGACTATTTTGGCTGTTTCCTAGCCTGTCTGTTGGTGCTCAGCCTTTCAGAGCTGGAAAGGGTGAGGGGAAATGTTGATTTTTGTGGAATAACACAGCATGAGCTGAGCAAGATCTGCTCAATCTGGTACCCTGTAATCAGCAGAAAAAAACTTGGTGTCTTCCTTGTGAGTTTCTTGGAGAAACTGGTCCTGGAGATGGGGCCAGGGATGGTAGGGCAGGTTGGTGAGAGTCTGCTGCTGAATCCTAGCACATGAGTATGTGGTCGGCAGGACTTTTAGGTCTCCTTTCCTCTGCCGTGCCTGATGGATGTGTCTGGTGTTCGCAGGTCCCGTGGCAGTGATCAGCGGCGAGGAGGATTCGGCCAGTCCCCTCCACCACATCAACCACGGCATCACGACGCCCTCGTCCCTGGACGCTGGCCCGGACACGGTGGTGATCGGCATGACCCGCATTCCTGTCATCGAGAACCCCCAGTACTTCCGACAAGGTCACAACTGCCACAAGCCAGACACGTGTGAGTGCCCGAGCCGGCTGGAGCCCACGCAAAAAACAGGGGACGGGTGGGGGGACAGGGGAAGGAGGGCGAGGAGGAAGAGGCTAAGAGGATGAGGAAGGAGAGAAGGATATATTTTTTTTTGAGGAGAATGGGTCTTGGTATGGTCCAGAAACCAAAGCGAATCTCAGGTCTCAGAAATCACAACATACATGTAGGTTCTTCCCAAGGAGACTTTCCACCCTCACCTTCACCTCCCTTCACCCTCCCTCCGCCACCCACCAGTCACCTTCCCCCCTTTGCCTGAAAAACGCCATTTGAAGCCAGGCTCTGCCTTGTTGGGTCCGAGGCACGAGCAGGAGCTGCGGGGACGGAGGTGACCCGCTGCCTGGCCGGGGAAAAGGACCTGCCTCCCCTTCCTCCTCCAGCAGCTTCCCAGCCGTGGGGCTGCCTCCTTGGCTCCCCGCCGGGCCGAGGACGAGCTCAGGACACGTGGCCATAGATGGGGCAGGTGCGTGGAGAACAGGAGGCTTAGATGCTGGCTGTCTTGTTTTCATGGGCTTCTCTAAAGCTTTCGCAGCTTCTCGGTGTAAATCTGGGTTGTGAGCTCGGCTCATTAGGATAGCAGGTGGTGGTAAAGTGGTCCTCCGTTTTGTGCTCCTAAATTCTGAGCGTGAAAGACAAGCAATGGGTAAAAGGATGTTTTGCTGGGAGTTCCCCACTGCTTCTCGTGTGGGCTGGGAGGTGCAGCCCCCCTCCTGACACACAGCTCACAGCTGGCAGCTCAGTTTTCCTCTGCTCTTTACCAGCTCTGAGATGCAGGCTGAGCAATGCAGGAGGTCCAGGCGATGTTCCTCCCTTGTTATTGCTCATCCCTTTGGCATTCCTTGGTTCCGGGGGCAGAACCGGATCTAATAGCAAATAAATCAAAGCTTGCAAAAAAAAAAAAAAAAAAAGGAAGGACGGAAAAACCAAACTTGTCCCATCTCCCATGGCCCAGCCCAGCAGCAAGGAGTGCCGCACCGAAGTCGCCTCCTGCTCTCTCCCCTTTGCTGACTCACGAGCGCAGGAAGCATAACTCAGCCTCTGGAAGCTGGAGCGCTGGGAGGAGGCCAAGCTCCCAACCTGCAGGAGCTCAGCCAGCATAAAACCCTCTGCTGGCATCGCTCCTCCTGCCCGAGGAGAGAGACCCGCAGCTTTCTGCTCCGTGGGGGGGCTCCTGGGGCAGACCCCTCAGGCGCCGTGAGTTATCACAGCTCTTCCATCGCCAGAGCGAAGGGGTGTATCCAATTAACGCGCCCGGCTTTCCCTCTGATTTTCATGTTAATGCACTAAATTTGGTCTGTTTGCAGAGAAGGGGGAGGAGGGCGCTGATTAGGCAGGAGCAGAGAAGCTGAAGGTAGCGTGGTTTTGCTGTGCCGTTAATTATACTTTATATATTGCTTATAGCACCTCATCTCAAAATGATTTACAAACCCTGATTGCTTGGGGAGGGAGGGGTTCCCCCCATGTTTTTTTCTTCTCTTTCTGTGCTATCTCTCAGATCGCTTTCTGTGCAACCGTTTCAGTATGTGAGTGCTGTTGCAAGGGTGCAGCCGCCAAGCTTAAAACCCAGAGGACTGAGTTTTGCCCTGAGCATTTGCCCTGTGGGGCTTGTCAGATTGGGATGGGTTGAAGGGGAAGCTGCTTGCAGCAGGATTTGGCCTTGGAGTTTTACAGGGCTGTTTGATTAGGATCTGTGGATCTCAAAGTGTGCCTTGAGGGGCACCCAGAGCCTTTTCTCCTGTGGAAGGTGCCACAGGGGGAAAATGCAGCGATAACAATAACTGTGCACACCCTGGAAATCCACGACAAATTGCTCACTTCTGTGTTCCAGCTTTCCTGGGGCTGTGAGGCAGCACTGATGGAGCCAAATTCCCCACCCAGGTGCTACATTTGGGTGCTAACAAGAGGCAGATCACAGCTGGATGCTGGCAGGCTGGAAACTCTTGTGTTTTTTTGGAATTTCTTGCCATTCACAAGGCAAAAAAGCAGTTTTGGAGACCTCAGGCAGAGTTGAATTTGGTGTGTGTTGTATTTTAGTCCCTAAGACTTCACTTGGACAAAACTTCTGACTTTACTGGTGGCTTTGCTTGAGGCTGGAAAGTTTCGTAATTCACCTTTTAAATTAAGTGTGCTTTGGGGAGCTTTAGCTGTAAGGGTTTTGTTTGATCTGATGTGTTCTGCTCAACTTAAACCTGAGCTGGAGAGTATTTGTTGCTCCCATTCTCCCCATGGTTTTCTTGCTGGAGGGTATTTCTTTCCCCCTGTGCAGAACTTGGACACAAACATTTCTTCATTTCTGGTGCCACTTGGAGAGAGGAGAGCTCCTCTGGCCCAGGGAGGGTCTTGGTGCCCAGCTGAGCCCAAACTGATGAAAGGAGTCACCTCCCTCCTGTCACCTGCTGAGCCTCAGCCCATCTGCAAGGCTGCAGCGTCCTCAAGCGAAGGAGCTCCGTGGCACCCAGCCTCTCCTTTGCGCAGAAGTGTTAACAGAGAAAAACATCCTCAGCAAGCGATTTCTCCTTCCATCGCTCAGCTTTTCTCCTTCCTTCCTCCTGCAAGTGTCCCTGTGCTCTTGGATGTTGTCTGGGTGGAGGACATGCCGATACCCATTACCGCACTGCAATGAGGAGAGCGAACTCTATATGCTTAATGCAGTATTAATAGTACATTGATGTGATATAGATTTCTGTCACCCTCTATACTAGCAAACATCGCTTATCACGCAGGGATGACGGATGTTTATTCCCAGCCACTTAGCTCTGCATAATGGAATCGCAGCTGAAATATGGCGAGCAGCTCCCTGCCCACAGAGCTGCAACCCCTCTTGATCCCGCTGTGCGAGGCTGTCCCGTGGGCTCCTCACCAGCTAACGTGTCCTCTGGGAGGAGAAGAAGGTGCTGGGAAGAGAAGAAGAGATGAAGGGTGCTGGAGCCACCTCTCACTTTCTTGGATTCACACAAATTCATGTCTTTCTGATTTAGAGGAGCAGGAGAGAGGAGCTGGGCTCAGTGTCCTCCTCCCTTCCAGACTGAGCCATGGAAGAAGCTGCATCATCCCGTTTTCTCATGATAAAACATCAACTCTTTGAGAAGATGCTCCCCGATCTTTACACATTAACTCCAAGACATTCTGGGCAGCACTAGGGTTTGCAGCCAGTCCTCATTTCAGCCATCCTCAGCACCACCTGGAAAGTTGGGCAACGAGGACTGACAACGAGGACAGAACAACCACAAAACAGTTGTGGAAGAATAACCTAAAATAGACTTTTCCTCCTGTTCTTTGGCACGTGGAAGAACAACCAAGTGGCACGTCTAGTTGGCAGATGCCGGCAGGAGAAGCGACAGGTTGTGAGGAGTTTGCACCTCTCTACATTTGGAAATAAACAGATGAGAGGAGAAGAACAGGGCCTGTTGTAAGGCAAGCACCGTAGACACAACATCTGATGAGGAGATGGAGCTGTGTGGTTCTGCATTCTGTCATGAGGTCAGGGGGCTTGGTAATACAAAATAAGATCCAGTCTACCCACATTTGTGTCCAGAAAACAGCTATTGGTCCTTATGGGCAGGAAATGCCAGCTCAGTACAACAAATAACTCCTGGTCAGCGGAAAAAAAGAAGGGAGCATTGGTAGGTAGAACATTGTCATAGATGTGCTTCTTGGCAGTAAGCAGGGGCTGTTTAGCTTAGCTCTGTCTCCTGATGTTCAGGATTTGAATTTGCAAAATGGGTAATTATGAGTAGCTGGAGATCTTTGTGGTGAAAGACTGGTAATGTTTCTGAAGAAACATTTGGGAGGCTTGTTTTACTTTAACAGTAGTAATTAATTACTAGCACAGTGCATCAGATGCAGATTTGTTCCTGGATCTGCTCTCTGAAGCCATACTCAAATGCCATGGCACAGTCAAGCAGTTGTTCTGCTCCCTGGTATTTCTTGCCAGACAAACCAGGTCTCCTGGAGAACACCAGGCATCAGCAAAAAAAATCCAAATCTCAGTGGAGGAAACAAACCTGGGTGGCAGATCCCTTCCAGATCCCTTTCTGCCTCGCAGGGATGATGCTCAGCTCCCACTGACGCTGAGAAGCTCTGCTCCTGGGGCAAGGGGCTTGGTTTTGGGTAGGGGTCATTGGCAGATGCTGCCCCTGCTCTCCTCCTGCAGGGCTGAGTTTCCTCCTGGCGTGGTCTCGGGACCGCGACGCATCCTCCACGCGGGTGGAGCAGCCGTCCTTCCGTAGAGTCCTAATGAGGGTTTTTTTCAACCTCATTTATTACAGGCTGCCCTGACATAATTACATATTTGAAGTTAGTAATTACATGTATTCATGCTAATTAAGTAATTAGATATAATTACACCAACTGTAAATACATGGTAATCGGCTAAAAAGAAGTACTTCAGAAAAAAACAAGGCAAATCACACAATAAAAGCGCCATCAGCACTCTTTCACTCAGTACCCTGTCTTTATCTTGTATTTTCAATGCAGTTTAAAAGGAACATTGTGGTCATTTCAAAAATCATATTTTTTAAACAAATGGATTTCCTTACCTCTGCTTCTAATAGGACTTGGAAACAAAATGGCAAGGACATTTACAACTGTGGCATTTATCTTGCCACGGTTAATTCTTTTTGTTCGCCTAGTGTGTTTTATTCATCCTGGGCATGAGAAGCTGGAAACTCTGCAGCATTTCTATTTTTGGTCAGTTCGTGTTCCCATTTTCATCAAAAACAACAAAATTAAGCTGTATTCTGTTTCTTTTCTCTAAAAAAGAAAACCTAAACTACTGGTAGTGGAAAATGGATTTTTTTTTACCCCTAGGAATAAGGGCATTTGTCAAATATTATTCTCATGAAATATAAATGTGGAGCTGAGTGTGAAGTGACAGCAGCGCTCTGCTGCCCCGTGCCCAGCCTGGAGCCCAAGTACAGGCCTCAGTGCCTCCTTACAGGCCTCTGCTCTTTCTCCAAACTTCTCTTTTCCTTCTCTGTTCCCTAACTCAAAAGCCCCAGGCTCTTCTCCAGCAGGACCCGACGTAGTCTGAGACTCTTCTGCACTGGGGTTCCTCACTGCCTTATGGCCTTGTCCTTCAACATCCGACTGCCTGAGATACTTCTGGGGAATTTAATCTGAGCAGTTTTAGACTCATTTGTGTGTGCTCTGCTGCTACAGCTCTCCGTCTCCTCATTTGGACTAACAAAGCCTGGCTTTCTGGCTTGGGTCTGAGGAAAAGCCCTGACTTCAGCATTCAGCTACTGGCAGGTGGATGTGTTGGAGGTCTACACAAAGACCTTCTGCCTCCAAGTTTCCCTTGCTCCTGTTTTATGTTTGCTTCTGATAGAAACTGCTCTGAGCCCCAGGTGCTGACATGAACATCCTGCAAAGGATTTGGATGTTGAACAGAAACCCCCCATGCTCTGGCTGGCTGCTTCCAGTGCAGATGTTGCAGGCTCCTGAAGAAAAGCATGAGCAACAAAAGCCAACTGCTCCTGTCACCCCTGGGAGAGCTGACCTGTCCTGCAGCTGGCATCACCGTCTTGTCCCCTTCACTGGGCTGCAACACCTAACAGGGGCATTCGTGGGACTCGATCCAGCCTGCTCAACTCTCTTCAGCCTGCTCAGCTGCTCTTCCTTCTACTTACCTGTAGCTATTTTATACTCTGCTTCACTTCATCCAACCCTGAAAAAAGAGCAAGTGGAAGAAATATCCCCATTTTCCAGAACACAGAAGCCCAATCTACTTTAGCAGAAGTAGAGAGCTCATCTTACCTATTGCATTTATTCTTTGTATCGTAACCTTACGCTCAAGGAGTCAATCCTCAAACCTTTCTACCATGAAGATGCCACAGAGATGAGTTTTTCCTGCTGTCTTGGAAAGTCTGGCAATATCCATTTGCATATCTTTAATCTGCTTACCAAAAATGTTTGTGGCAACACCCTCAATCAGTGTGGCTGCCCGGGCTCCAGCCCTGTGCAGGGAGGTGGTGCTGGCAGCAAAGATGTGGTGGTGATGGCACATCAGGCAGGGACTTTCCTGGTGGTGGGGATTCATTAGGAAGAGAAGTCCTTAAATCAAGCAGAGCATGGCTTTGTGCTGCTGATGTTGACCAGCCGCCAGAGAGGCTGTTCTGGTGGAGGAAATACTGCCAGATACAGACATCAAGCAGTGATGCAGGACAGGGGCAGTGTTTTCTGATACACAACCATCTGCCTGCTCCTCTGACCTGAAATCTTCTCCTTGGGACACTTTAATCCCGAGGTCTGTAGGGGCGGCAAGCAGGGTTAGCCCACCTGGGGTGGATTTTGGAAGGGAGCCTGTGATGTGTCAGCTGTCAAGCACTGAACAAGCCAGGTGAGGAGAGGCTCTGAGCTGACTTCTCTTGGGTTTGGAGCAGCTCTAGCACAGTCCTCGCTGCCTGGCAGCCTTGTCCTAGCATCAGCTGGGTGGTCTGTTCCTGTACAGCCAAAGTGACGGGGCTCAAAGTCCCTCAGCCTGGACCATAACTGCCCAAGATGTGCATTATCTGAGGGAGGATATACACAGGTGCTCCTGATGGTCTGTATTGCCTCTGTCCCTTGTTCAAGCACTCATTGCTACCAGCACCCTCCTACTGTCCTTGTGGCATCCCTCAGCTCCCACGCACACGATGGCTGTGTCTTCAGATATCAGTGCTTCTCCATGTCCAGGTGCTCTCATTGACCCCGCAGTGCTCTTAAACCTGATAGAGGTGTCCTTGACAGAGGAAGGGGAGCTCTGTTCATCAGCCACTGATCCTCGTGCCTGGGACTGTGTCCCAGAAAGGCGAGAGAGAGGCACGGTGCAGCACTGCAATCTCAGGCAGTGCTGGTGCCAGTGGTAACAATAGAGGTTTCAAGAGTATTCTCCTAATGGTTCGTTGATGGCGTGAATTATGTTGTGGGTTGCTTTAAAATAGCTTGTGAGTGTATGTGCATGTGGGTACAGTTGTGGTACTGATTTCTTTTGGCCATCAGTTAAATGTTTATCTTGCTTTTAATGAGTTTGTTGTGGCTTATAATGCTTGGCTGCTGGGAAAGTTATCTGGAGGCTGGGGCACCTCTGTGCTGGTGGGGCCAGAGAGATGGGTCTGTGGTTTGCTGTGGTCCTGGCAGTGGGGTACCCCCGAAAGACACTGGGAGCTCCCAGAATTTGCAGGATCTCATTGTGACTTTTTAATCTAACCAGAGTGGTTTTCAGGTTTATAATCTAGCTCAGAGGTGCATGGGGAAATCATCGTGGTCAGACAGGAGATGTCTTCTGGTTAGAAGACTGAAAGCTCTCATTCTCTGTTCATTGTCCACTTAAATTACTTGTCTTGATTAAAGATAGCTGCTAATGTTTAGGAATTGGGGCAGGCTTGCACAAGAGCACACACGGCACTAAAGTTATTAGACAAAAAGTACAGCCCAGGATCCAGCAGGGAAGTTGTGTAACCATCAGGAGAGGGTAAAAAATAACAAACTTGAGTGCTGATTTTGGGCTAAACAGATCAAAATACTTTGTTCAATTCTGAAAACTGCTGGAAGACCCACATAATAAGATCATCTTCATTTAAGAAAAATGTAGAAATAGTCATTCTTGGTCGCAGGGTGTGTCAGGGGGAGTGGGATGGCTGCCAGCAGGGCTGGTGGCACGGGGGATGCTGATGCTGCATCGAGGTAGCGGTGGCACAAGTGGGTGCTCTTCTCACTTGCACCCTGCTGTGCTCCTGAAGGCCTGACCTTGAGCATCCCTGGTGCACCATGGTTTAGCATAAAGCAGGAGCCTTGTTGAATTCTGCATGATTTACTGATGCGAGCCGACCACACTGAGAACTCAGCAAACTCGCTGCCACGTGGAGCTGACGCGAGATTTGTGTGCGAGTGTCTGGAGGTGAAAAGTACACTGAATTCACAGTGTGTAAGGATTGCTCCCGATGCCCTGGCTTGTCTCCCATTAAAGCAAGGTTTATTGCATAATCCATTTTCACATTCCTGCACGCTTGTTTCTAACCAGGCTGCGAGTTACCTAATGCTGAACCCTGTTTGAAACTGCTCTTCACGCCCTCTCTCCCTGCCCCTACCTGAACAGATCTGTTTAAGAGACAGAAATAGAGACTCAATGAGAGCATGAAAATGCCTGTATGTACCACATCACCGCTCAGACTGTCCTGCTGTCCGCAGCTAAGCGTAGTCCGTACTGGGTGCAGTACCCCAGCCAGCGATGCTCTGCAGCTTGGCGTAGACTTTTGTCCAAGCTTGGGTTTGTGCTGATGGTGCAGCAGTTCTTCAGAGCAGTCATGCATCTGCAGAAATGTCACACCTTTCTTGCAGCCCTACTAACCTATTTTTCACAATGATTTGGAGCGCTGAGCCTAACGGCTAACACGTCTACTTATTTATATATATATTCTATGTGATATATGTTATATAATATATACATTTGGTCTTTTAAAAATATACCACTTTATAGCATTTTGGTACCTGCTCTTATATTGCTAATAGATTTAAAAAACTTTAACATTAACCTTCCCTGTCCTACTACTATATCTCCTTTTTCCCCTTTGCCAAAGAAAAGGGATTTATTTTACTCGTTTCCCTAAAAGCATCTCTTAAATTCAGGATGAGCAGTCTCCCTGACTCCTCTAAGTGTGACTAGGAGAGAAGGCAGCTATGTCTCCTAAGTTTATATGGCAAATTTGCAATTAGAAGAAAACACTGGAACAAAATGACTTCAGCCCTGGTCTCCCTTCCCCCAGCCCTCCACCTCCCTTTTGTAGGATTAAGCTGAGCTAATCCTCAGATGAGCAAGATCTTTGGGAACGCAAAGAAGTGAAGTAAAACCAAGGGAGAAGAAAGAAAAATCCTTCACACTCACCACTAATAAGGAAATTACTGGCGTCCTACATTATGAATTGGATGAATTTTTAATGGTTAGAAATGCAGCTGATTTATAATGCATCCATCCTGGACTGCGGGGCCTGTCGCCAGCTAATAAATAAATGACAGGGCCTTTGTATTAAAAGTATCAGTCATTTTACATCTCTGCACTGTAATTGATGTGGAACGCTGAGCAGGGGGAAACAATGGCCACCATGTGGGTGCCAAAGCAAAGGACCTGATGTCTCAAAACATACCTGAGGTCTCGATGCAGCAGTAGGCTGCAGCCCACTCTCCAAGCCTTCCCTTGGACCAGCCACAGCTTCTGCTCCGCCCCATTGCTCACAATCCAAAGCCAGAAAGACATAAAGAGCTTGGCAGAGGGCTCCACAATTTTGAAATTGTCATTTTAAGCCTAATTCTGGGCTGTGTTTAGTGTGCCGTTCTCTAGAACAAATTTGCCCCCGGGCAGCATGAGAAGCTCCATTTGAGGCAGCTCCCCAAGGCTCCCTTTCTGCGTTGGAGGGAGATGGGATGCTTGGTGCCCTGCGTTCAGCACTTTGCTCGGGATGAGGGCGATGGCACCGTCTGCTCTCTCGGTGCTACTAGCTACCCACACAGCTCAGAGGCAGAGATCAGCGTGAGACCATACGAATCCCACCACAAACGTTCACAGTGAGGGCTGCGTTAAAAATAAATCCTGGGCACATTCCAGAGGTGGGGTGGGACCGTCCTGTTCTCGTGCCAGATCCCAGCAGAGCCCAGATGTCAGGGGAACCTCACTGAGAGCAGAGCAGGGAGCTGAGCGTTTGGGAAGTGGGGTGTATTTGAGAGGTGGGGTATATTTTCTCCTGTTCTTAAAGGAGAGAAGGAACTTGGCATCCTGCTCCTCCACTGCTTCCTGGAAAGATGCGTTTCTCCTTCCAGCCCAACAAGGGGCTGCCAAGAATCTTCATCTCCATTTTATGGGTGAGGAAAAGCAGCTGGGAAGACATTGATTTGCTCAAGGTCATGCTGGGTTGCTGACAGGCAGCAGCCAGCCCCACGTTCAGCCTGCTGGACCTCGGCGTGTGTTTGAGACACCACCTGAGGTCCTTTCACAGCCAGGCTGGTGCCAAGTGCAGTCAGGAGTTTAGATGGACAAAATAGTTCTTGGAGCTGTACATAGCAAGTCAACAAAATGTGGATTCTGAACTTTTCCTTCTCCTTTCCAGGTAGATAATCTCTTTCCGCTTTCATGGGGGGCACGCAACAGCCTAACAAGTTTTGCTTTCTCTGCCAACTAATTCTGAAAAGATCTTCCCTAGGAGACCTCCTAGGAGCTGTGCTGACCTCATTCCACCTAGGCATTGCCTCCCGGCCTGCTTGGTCAGAGTTTTGCTAGGCTGGGAAGAAAAACAGTTATTTTTTACCTTGGCTTTAGTTTCTGGCTGATGAAGCTGAGCAGGGAGCCTGGGATACAAGCCTTGCTGCCCGAGGACAGCATCGCTCTCCAAGATACAGACTTTCATCTTGACCTGGAGGAAGGAAGTGCTTATTGGCTTATTTATTACATTTCCCCATAGTAGCGTAAATATTATATCCATGATAGATATGGATCTTATGAATAATATAGAGATTTGGACTAAGTAATTGCCATGCTTTTTAATACTAAAGATCCTCAGCATCAAGTTCTATTAATGATCTGTCTTGACATGGTCTCTGCAGAGGACAATTGCAAACCTCAGTTCCGTGAGAATTTGAGAAACTGGGGGAGAAATCCTAATGTGTTCATCCCCTCTGTTTCCTTTGGGACACTCTGGAAAGAGTATCCTGTCTGTCGGTTTATTTTTTTTCCTCAACTCTCCCTAGACCCTCCAAGGATGGGAAGGCCGAGTGAGTTCTGGGAAAACAAATCCCTTTTGCAGGCAGGCTGTATTGGGCTGTCAGAGGAGATGACTTCGGGAAGAAATGTAATACGAGGATCCTAGCAGCTCCTTGTGGTCACTGGATATTTCTGGAGGAGTAAAATGATTAGTTCCAATGATATGTCTGAATTTGGGTGGACATAATGATATTCTCTGTCTCTGCCCATGAAAGCCTGGTCTCTTTTCTATAGCTTTATTCTGAAGCTCTTCTTTCCACCTGCTCTCTGAAACCCTTGCTCAGCCTTGCTGCTGTGTGCTATTAAACAGGTGGCTGCATTATTATGAAAAACCCTTTCTGAAGTCCACTCGTTAATGCTTTGGAACCTTTGGGGATTAATTTAAGACGTTAATAAGTATTAACACCTAATACTTCTTTGTAGCTACATCACTGCTGGGGGCACAGTAGCGTGACAGCAATTGCGGGCTGTGCTGTGGCTCATTTTGAGCATCACATCACCATTTGCAGGGACAAGTAGCCTGGCTGGCTGCTCCCTCCTGCTCCCGAGCTGCTGTTCCCTGCAGATGTGCTGGGTGCTGGTGCTATGGCTGCAGAGCTGCAAGGCCTCTTTGAATTAATGGAGCTGTCTGAGAAGGTTATGAATGCCTTTTCAATTTCTTTTCGCCCACCCCCCAAACATAGCATCTCAAGCCTTGAATCAGCTTGTTAAGCTTTTTCGTTCCTCTCTTTTGGGCCAAATTTCTCTCTAAAGTCATATTGTTTCCTTCTTACACCATCACCCTTTAAACAAGGGGGACAGGGGAGACCCGAGGTCTCTCTACCTGCCCAGTGGCCCATGTTCTCACCTTGTCAGTCCTGGGGAATAAGAGAAGTCTTGCTGACCTCTGTGGGCTGTGTTGAGCAGGTAGTGCGGGCTCAGGTGTTGCTTTGCCGAAGGAATGGTAGCTCATTAACACTCTGTGCCCTGCAGATAACTTTTATTGATCAACAGCTTCTTAATCAAAAACTCTATCACAGTTTACTTCGATCATTCTTTCCCATCTCGTCATCTCTGGAGAATCAGGCTGGCTGAAGTTAATGTGCTCGTTACGCAGTGGGGAAACCACTGCCGCAAACTGGTATGTAAATCGTGGGTTTTAGGAAGCGTTGTGTCCTCCCTCCTGCACTTAGCAGGGTGACTATGAGTGCATATTCCTCCACTCAATGGGGAGGAACAGGCGCTGGGAGAATTGTGCTGAGCTGGGTTTGGACCTGCCTGGGTGGCAGTGCTTACATCCCAGCTCGTGTGGAGCCCAGGTCCCACATCTAGATCTTCTCTAGATCACCCTGTCGAAGCAGCTTTATGGATTGGCCTCTGTTGGTGATGGCTTGGGGGATCAGGGCTTTCCTACGGGAGACTGAGAGCTCAGGACAGCACGTTTTGAGACACGTAAGCTGGGCAAGGGAGGCAGGAGGGGAGTTGGGTGCCAAGCCACGATGGCAAAGTCTGTGTAGCTGGACCATGCCTCCAGTTTTTATTTTCTGATGATCCGTGTGCAGTTTATATATAGATGCAGAAGTGGTGACCTAAAGCAAATGTAGGACGCTAAGTCCCCTATCGGAACAGACCTCAGCACTCCTGAAATCAGCACCTGGAGTATGTTGCTGCTGGCTGTTTTGCTGACAGAGTGGGGGCCGTGGCTGGAAAGCTGCTCTGGGAATAGGGGCTTTGCTCTTTTGGAAAGTCAGCTCTGTGGGGAGGGGAAGCAAGGGAGCTGTGCAGGAGGTGGCAAAACTCTTTGCCAGCACTTGCTGTGCTTCTAATGGCAAGCTCTGAGAAGTGGCAACCCAGCCTGAACAAGGTGCACAGGGAGGTTTAGTGAGGGAAGCCTTGAGACAGGCATGCTGCTTGTTCCTGCCCCTCCAAACTTATGTTCTGGTTTTGTTTGATGTCCTGATGTGATTCATTTTCCTTTTGTCTTTTAATATTTGCAGCATAAAAACATTCTCCTTGATCCTATGCGCTATCACAGCTACGCATTCTGTGCTGGTTATGGTGTTGCAATGACCTAATTTGATTGTGGAGGGTCGTGTCCTGTATAATGTTGTCTCGTTTTCTCAGTAGTCAATACAAACTCAATCTTGTTTTCTTTGAAAAGAAAGGAAATGGGGGCAGGAGCTGAGCATCCCCAGCCAAGCTTATACCTGCAGCCCTCCCCTTGTTGCCTGGCTGTGAGACGGCGATGGCACGTGTAGTTCAGCCTGAATGGGACCTGCAGGCTTTTTTTTTTTTTTCTTTTTTTTTTCTTTTTTTTTTTTTTTTTCCCTGCCAGTACTGAAGGGGAGAAAGGATGGAAGCTCCAGCAGGGAAAGGCCCCCATTTATAGATGCTGGCACCTCTGATATGCCTCAAGGAGTCATTATCCCAGCAGGCTGGACTCTCTCTTGATGGAGCTTATCTCTGGAGGGGAGGGTTAGCTGTGTCTCCCCGTGGGACCCGGGTGAGTGTTTAGCTTTCTCATTTCACCTCCAATTAGCTGCTCGGTCCTTTGTACCTCCTTGTTCCACCTGCACGTGCCGCGCCTGCCTCCAAGACCCTTCACCTCTGTCATTTATGAGTAGCTCAGAGGGGAAAAAGGAGGGTCTGCTCTCAATTTGTGGTTCATTTGCATGCGAAAGAAGCGTGTCATTTCTGAAGTGGTGGCAGCAGCCTGGCTCTCCTGGCCCTGCTGGGCTCCTCCAGGGTGGTTGTGACAGCTCCATCAGGGCTGGGGCTGGGCGAGCAGTGGCAGGGCTTGCTCAGGAACTGGCAGTGTCGCTGTGGTTTTGCAGGGTGCTTTCAGAAGAAGGTGATTTTGCAGCAGCTCATAAAGGAAGTGTCAGTCCAGTGTTCGATCTGTAGGGAAAAAAAAAAAGGAAAAGAAATATTTGCTTTCACAAAATGGAAATTGCAGCAAGTACTTTGCTCTTGGCTTGTGGACCATCTCTGCCAGCTGGGAGTGCTGGTGTGGCAGCTATTTTTTGTGGGATTTGGACTTTCTTCCTTAGTTCTCAGGATATTCTTCATTTGCATCCCTGCCTCTTCCTGTCCAGTTGGGCATTCACTGGGCTTTCAATTAAAAATAGATTCATTGCAGTGACAGAGCAAGAGTCAGAGAGGCTTCGGCAGGCAAAACGGACCGTGATTTTGCAGCTTAAGATAGAAGTAGAGTTGAACACTTGAGTCAACAGTTCTGTGCTCCTGGTGTGCCACCAAGCAGGCTCCCTTGGCTTGGGCCAAGGATTCAGTGGTGGGAGGAGGTGAGGCTGCAGAGAAGCAGAAGCATGGCAGTGACCTGTTTGGCTGGGGAAGGACTGTGAAACCTGTACTGTGCGTCGAGGGCAGGGAGATGGGAGCAGGCTGGGCACTGGCCACTCACATCATCCTCCTTGGCAGGATACCAGCTTTCCATGGACCAAGCATCTGGCAAAAGTGAATCAATGCCCATGATTTGTTTGCACTTCTGAAATATTTAATCAACGAATCAAACACGAAGTCTCTTTAAGAAGAGACTGGCACGCGGCAGCTGGCTGAGCGTTGCAATCAATGTATCCGCTGCGGAATGCTTCCTGGAGAAATATTACATCCTCTCTCATTTACTTGATGATCTTTAGGGTGAATCAATCAAAAGATGCTGCGCACAAATAGTTCAGCCTGCGATCCTGTGGGTGTCCATTAGAGAGGCATTTGCTCCATGTTAATGGACCCGCTGATTAACAAACAAACCATTGCTTTTTAAATAGTAAGCTGTTACCTGATGGCGATGGTTAGCACGGGTGTTCTGCTGCTCCACCTCTCCTACATGTAACTCACATTCTGTGCCAGCACTGGGAACTGCTGCAACAAAACCCAGGTCTGCACGACCAGGGAAAAAAGCATTCCCATCTCCCAGGAGCAGGTATCGGAGGTGGATCTTTTCAGAGGGGTGGAAAGGACTGAGACCTTCCATGGGCTCAGTGTGGGAATTCGTCGCTGTGTCGTGTGCTCTGCACGCACCAGCCTCGGTGTGTGCTGACCTCTTGGGCTCCAACAACGTCTGAAGGTCTCACTCCGACATCCCCAACAGGTCAGCAGATCCTGAGGGATCAGGCTTGGGTTTTCACCAGGTTTAGGCCATGAAAGTTTTTATTTGTGTCTGTAAAAACTCCAGCCTGTTGGTGCAGTTGTACATTCATTTCTTTTCCTTATGATGTAGACGATTTCCAAGTTTCCACTTTCTCTGGGTGATAAATTTCCCATGCTGTAGCATTAGTTCTTGCTGTTCTGATGTTAGTGTGGCATGAAAACTCAGCACAAGGACTGGCATTTTAAGCATTGGAAGATCAGGATGGTCTCCATTGCTCAGATGTCTTTATCCATTGGAAAACCATGGCCATTACAGAGAAGCGATCGTGCTGCAGGGCTGACTGGCACAAAAGGACATGGGTGGTCACTGTGGCTTGTGCTCAGCCTTGTGCTGGCATTTGCCAGCAGCTGCTCTTCTTCTGCAAAGTGTGTTTGAAACCTCGGTGCTCAGCCAGAGGCAGCAGGGGCATCTGCTCCCCCAGCCTGGCGGTGCAAAGGAGCTGTTGGTGGATCTGGCAGGCCATGCATTGCTTCAGCCCTTCGGTACAGAGGGGACTGGTCCCCTGTGGCTCTTGTTTAGCTCGGTCCCTTTATTGCTATGAGCCAACTCACCCAGAGCCGTCCTTCCCACAGCTGGTGGGAGTCAAGGCGAGGAGGCAGTTAGTGGATTAGGGCAGCAGAGTGAAAACCATTTGGCGTTTCTATCCTGATTCTTCTGGGTGCCTTTAATTAGCATGATTGCTCAGCACACAATTTTGCCATGTTCTTTAGCTCCCCTGGTTAGAATAATTATTCCCCCAGCTCCTTTTGTTCCGATTCCTGATCGCTTACAAAGTCTCCCGTTAAAAGCCATTAAACCCGTAATGTAAAGCCAGAGTAAATGCTCGGCAGCGCTGTGCTCTCAGCCCCACACGTGCGTGCTCGCGGCTCCGTGTTCCTCCACTCCCTGCCACGTGCTCCACGTACACGCTACCCACGGGCCAGCCCACGCCTCCTGCACACGGCAGCTCCTGCTTCCTTCTGGCACCTTCTGGCAGCTCTGGCTTTGAGGAGGACGTGTCCTGCAGGGATGATAGGCAGGACTTCTGCCTTCTGCATGGTGGATAGTGGAGAAGAAGAAAGATCTTGGTTTTTAAGTACAGCTGTTTCCCTTTTTCTCAAGCATGCGGTCCTCTGGTGGAAGGAAAATGAGGTTTGGGCAGTTAAATTCCCAGAGTTTTCCGTGTTGCACTGCCTCCCTGTCCGCAGGTCTGAGAGCTCAGCCCCTTCTCTGCCCCTCGTCTGTGCTGAGATGTGATCGGCACGTACCGTGTTACAAGTGGGACAGACACAAAGGCTCACACGGAGTGATACGGTGTGAAATGAGATTGGGCTGCAGTGCTCTAAATGCCTCGTACGTTTAGGTGACTCAATGAGAGAGACTCAGTTTCAGTCCCAAAATGAAACTGGGTCAAAGACTGGTCTGGCAGTCAGGTAGTTTATTAAGCTTGGAGCTGACTGCCAGAGCAAAAAATTCACTGCTAGGCTGCTTGCTGGAAAAATCTTACAAGAAAGAAACCCTGGTCTTTCTCCCTCTGAATGTAAATGTCTCATTTGCAGACGCTGTGCATTTGGGGTTTGGCCTTCATTTGCTGCCCTGCAGTGATGTGCAGGACCTTCCTGCTCTGCACAGCTCCTTGTCTGCTGCAGGGAGGAGTGAGGGTCTTCTGGCACAGCAGCCACCAGGAGCTCCCCTGGGTGGGCAGTTTGGGGGCTCCCCACCCACCTCATCTCATTGCTGGCAGCAACGAAAAGGGTCTTTCTGTTTTTTTTTTTTCAGACCTTCTCTTGCAAAATATGCTGCGTTTTGTGTGTGTTTTGTGGGAGTGGTGCCTTTTCTCCTCTCCTGCAGAATGAAGTCCACCACAAATATCAGCCACTTTTTCAGTTGGTGCTACCAAAATTATTCCCTAGGAGCAGCACAATCCTAGCACCAGCCTTGTTCCTCTGCTTGATCTGGTGAAAGCTCAGTCCTGGGACTGCCCTGGGCTGCGTGTTTGAGAGCTTCTCACGTGTTGGCAGGTACCAAAACCTGGTCTCGAAGGAAACTATGGAGTCAGGATCTCCCCTCTCAAAAGCTTAGTAACACTCTTCTAAGATATTTTGGTGCAACTTGTTTTAAGAACCATCTAGTGGGGCAATTATGAAGGAAAGAAGAGTTGTGGTGGTAGCACTCATTTCCAGAACAATCAGCAGAGTAGGAGAGCCAGAGAAACATAGATGAAGGACTACAATATCAGACAACCCTGAATCCAAACAGACGAAAAAATCAACAAAACCTCATTCCTCGAGGCTCCCTGCTGCACTCACAGTGCTTTTTTTGCCCTCAGCTCATCCTCTTCCATTTACAACTCCTCTGTAGCGCTCTGTGCCTCCTTGCCTGCTGAGAGCTCGAGTGCTCCTCAGTTTCCATCCCTGATTTGCAAACTCTATTAAATCTTTCTTTCCCGAAGGAAGCTTCTCCTGACACGTCAGGCTCTTGGGCTTGTACTGCTCCTGGGCTTCCTGGAAGGCAGCTCTGGCCTTTCCAGATGAAGTCAGGTATTGCTGGAGCAGATGGCAGACTAAAGAGACCTGAGCGAGAGAGAATTTATTCTGGCCCTTGATCAGCTCCTCTGCCAGCCTCATCTTCACCGAGGAGCAGGAGAGCATCGTCGGAACCGTCTGGTCCCAGCTGCAGCCTGCAGAGCTCTGTGCTTTCCTACCCACCGTATGCATCTCCTTTGGTGTCTGCGCTCACGTCCTGACCATCTGGCTTTTCCAAGCTCTCCTATCCCCTTCCAGGCACCAGGTCTCTTGGACAGGATGGGACCCAGGAGCTGGGGCTGTTCCCTGCGCAGTGCTCACACCCTGGCATTGATTCCCCTGGGGACCTCGGACACACTTCATTCCCATCCTGTGCCACACTTCTGCCATCTGCGTAATGAATACAACAGCTCCTGTCTCCCAAGGGAACGAGCAAGGCGTAACAAATTAATGTTTATGAAGCTCTCCCCGGCTGAAAAGAAGTTTGTAACGAGGCTGTTGCTGCTCTAACTTAGGGGCTTCCTTTGCGGGTTGGCTCTTTGATGTGGCGATCTGCAGTACCGGTGGATCGGCTGTACAGTAATTGGAATTAATCAGCAATTACGGAGCACGAGCCCGACCAGGTTCTTTCTCGGCGGATGTTCATTGCTGAGCAGAGTAGTTGGTGGTTTCAATAGCTCCGTGTAAAACGCTCAGGGTAACTGCTGCTATCTGAAGCGGCTGGGGAACAGAGGGACGCGAATACCTGTCAGGCAAAGTGGAAATGAGAAGCTCTTGCAAAACGGTGCGCAGCTCTTAAATCGGCAGCACTCCGAGGGCCAAAAAGAAAAAAAATAAAAAGGAAAGTATTTGAAAACCAAAGCGATATGAAAATAAGGTATTACGTGTTGGGATGGGATCTTTGATGCTGGGTCCTGTGGGCTTTGTGGAGTTCAGAGGCGGAGGAAGTGCATGACTGTGAGAAATGGGGATTTTAGGGAGATTCTATTGATGCTCAAGTTGGTGAGAAGTATAGAGGGGAAGGCTCTGTGATGTACTGGTGCAAGCACAGATTGGGACAGGGGCAGAATAGCCTGACAGCACCCAGGATGTAAGCTACCACCAAGCTCTCAGGCACTTGGAAACTTTCCTGCAGCTTGCTCTCATGGTTAGCATGGAAACCTCAAGAGTTTTGCCATGCAGGGCTGTGGGTGTCATGATGGACAAAATAAGGCATCCTCTTTGCTCAGAAACCTTCACTGACCCTGTGCAATTTATCTGAGGTGAGAATAACCTCTGTATGTTGTGGTGGAACTTGCTGGGTGCCCAGCCTGTCCCCCTTCCCCGGTCCTCTTATAAATAATTCCACATACTCTGGCTTCAATCTAATGAAAACAAAACCGAGGAGGCCCAACTGATCTGGCTGCTTTCCATCATGCAGTGGGCCTCTGAGTGGCTTTAAATAGCTGCACCTCTGTGCAGTCTAGGGGAAAGCATTGGCTGTGCCTCTGGACAGGGAGCGTAGCTTCAGCTCAAATCACAGGGCATCTCAGATGCTGCAGCAGGCTTAAAAATAGCCCTTTTATTTTGCACTTTGTCTTAAATAGACATTTTATTTTTTTCTTCCTTTTTTTATTTATTTTATTTTATATTTTTAAATTTTATACCCTGGTAAGCACTTTGGGGCTTTTCCTAAGGGGAATTGTTGGGGAATCTTGGAGCTCTGCCTTCTGAGCTATCAGGCTACATCGTTTAGTATCTTGGAACTCCTCCATCCATGAAGGAGTTCCAGAGAAAACAAACTTGTGATCCCAGCTAATATAGAAATGGCTCACATTAACGGCAGCAACAGCAGAAATGCTACGGATGCTGGAATTCCTCCGACCGAGGGTTTAACGAGTCTTACACAGTCCTACAGAGTTTATTGCACGGAAAGCCATGAGCACTGCCCTTTTCTCAAGGAACATTGTTCAGCTCTTGGGTGTCTGCAGTATTGTCCTATCCCTTCCTGCACTATAGGTAAGCACAAGAGAAACTTGTGTGGAAATAGGATCTTCTGGATCCACTTGCTTCTGCTGTTTCTCTTGTTTTTAGCCCATCTCTTCCCTTTCATGTCCTCAAAAACATACACAGTGCCCCAATCCTCTGCTCTTGGTTTTGGGTTGAGGTTGATGAAGGTGCCACAAACCATAGCTAGAGCTCCATCTTGCACATCCCCAAGAGGTCTCCAGTGGTGTGAGATCTCACTGACTAAAGTGGGAGACTCTAAGCTGTGAGGTTAAGCCATGGAAAATGAACAACAATACAAAGTGAGCTGCTCTGGAGGGGGATAAGGACCCTGTTTCTATGAAAATGAACAACCATAAGCACATCTGTAGCTCTGAGGACCTCTCTGTGAACCTTATGAGAGTTGTCGTCTACTTGAAGGTCTGCTTGAGGTCTGCATATTGGTGTGAAATTCATCTGTGGGCTAAAATGTCTTGCGGTTCTTCACTGTGGTCAACAGTGACGAGCTGGTGTGAGAGGAGGGCCAGGCTGTTTGATGGTAGAGGAGATGACGTGCTTGTCTGCAGCTGAGAGCGCTGGGGAAAAACTCGTGGTGTGCCTCTGCCCGGCTGCTGTGACCTGCTTTGTCGTGGGAAGCAAAGCCTCAGGCTGGACTGCTTCTCGCCCTGTTAGATGTTGGGGGGGAGAAAGAGAAAGGATTTTGTATCAGAGCCCTGCAGATGAACCCATCCATGGCAGGAAAACTGGATTGCTGTGTTGCTTTCCCCTTAGGTACAGATATATCGGTCCTGGCTTTCACTAGATGGATGGTTGTTTCGTTCGCTCTGGATGTGGTCCAGGCTTGACGGTTTTCATGCCTCCTCTGATGCTATTCATACTTCATATCTGTGCATAGACAAAGATAATGTACGCTGGTGGTGGAGTCTCCTGTTGCTTTTCCTTTATATCTCAAATTGTGCTGTAACATAGAAGAGACATCAAAGCTCTGTCACCCTGTCTGGATAGCAGTGTTGTGTTTGGCCAGCTTGTTGCCCCTAATTTGCTATTTTTAATTAATCCATTCTTGCCAGGCATTGTATGACATTCCGTTACTTTTCTCATCCATTCCCACAGCAATTTATGCTGCTTTTTTTTTTTTTTTTTTTTTTTACTAAGAGCAGTTTCCACCCATGGATTTCAAAACTGGGCTGCCCCACTCCTGCCGCCATGGTGGATGGGGCTGCCGTGAGTTGTGCATCGTTTCTGCGTCATTCTCTTGCCTTCTGCACGTCCCATTCCCTGATGCTCTTATCATCTGGCCTGGAGCAATCTCAGGCAAATGTTTGAACAGTTGCAATTTTACTGGAAAGCAAACAGTGATGGTGAGGTGAAATTTTCTTTCTTGTCTCCTTAGTCTTGCTGTAAGTCAGTGCAGGCAGGGTGTTCCTTGCAAGGTGCTGTCCATAGCACCTTGGATTGGGTGTGTGCATGGGGTGGAGTGGCTGAGACTCACCAGTCAGGGTGTTGGGAAACTCAAGACGGCTCTGGAGGACTAAGTGGATGGCCAGGGTTGAAGACAAAATCTGATTGCATGGTTTGGTTGCCTTCAATCTTCTCGTCCTTTCATTGCCACATCCCCCAGCCTGCTTAGAGAAATGCCCCATGTGCTCTTTCCATCTCAAGCTGTTAGAGCTGCACAGCAAATCTGAGCTCATTCCTCCTCCCCTGTTCTCCAACGCTCTCCATACATTTACTCCACTCCCATACCATGACTATTAGGAAAGACAGACAGCATTAAGTTTTAATATAAAATGCGGTCTCCCTAGAACAGGGACAAGCACAAAGTTTAATCTGTCAGACCCTTCCCAATTTTGTAGGTGTTTGGAGTGCTTTTGCTTTGAATCTACAGTGGTTTTCTATTTTTTATTTTTGTCAGTTTTTTTTTTTTTCTTTTGTTGTTTTGTTTGGTGATTTTTTTTTTTTTTAATTTTTATTTTTTAACCTCCTCACTATTTTCAGACTTTATATATAGGAGTTTCCCTCCAAATCGGCAACCAATATCAAAGATAATATTTTTTTCCTCCCAGTTTTCAACTGGCACTGACAAATGTGAAACTTCACAAAAAGAATTATTTTTAAGATTTCCCCAACCTTCCAAAAAGGTGAATGCTTTTTTTTGTTGTTGTTATTTTGGGGTAAGGGGGAAAAGGGGCAAAACAAACAAACAAAAAAAGCCCATTCTTTAAGAAATTTCCAAGCTACTTTTTTATGATCTAAAAGCTTTAATAGTGGAAAGATTACATTTGTCATTGCAGAATCCAAACTCTGAACCTATTGAGATTCACCCATTCTAACCCCGGACATCTCAGTGAACATCATCCATCTCACATCTGATAGTGAAACGTAGCAAGAGCCTTGTTGGTTTCTGCTCCATACAAGAGAATGGGGGTGAAAGTAGCAGTACAGTATGGGAGATAGCAGTGAGGAAAGAGGAATGATCAGTCAGGCAAGAAGCATGTTTGTTTTTTCAGATACTTTGGGAACTTTAATAAATCAGGAGAGAATGCCAAAATGCTTCATTGTTTTCCCGAGTCATCAGTATGTGCATTCAGCCCCCTAGCTTCAGAAATAGAAGCTGTCCTCCTGCCACATTCCTCATTGTCCCTCACTACTCAGCATGTCGGTTGTAGGATAACCTCTACCCCAGTCCCACCCTGCAAACACCCTGCCCTAACAGAGGTCCCTGCAGCTGGGATTCCAAGCTTAGTGTTGACAACCAAGAGCGAAACCCTTGGCATTCCCAGCCTTAACTCTTGCTGATCTTTCACACGTCCCTTTGCCGAGGCTGTGTGTCCCCAGTGGGTTTTTAGGTCTGTTGCACGTGGTCCAGCAGAAGTGGAATTGCCTTAATTTAGCAGAGCTTAGAAATGCAAAGAAAATAAAGCAGACAGGAGTGCTCCTCTGAGATACTTGATATTGTTGAGTATAGGCTTTCCCAGCTATCCTTTGGCGACCATAAAGTATATTTATATTATGAAAAACAAAACAGGATAAATAGTGACGTTCAGGGATGCCATGTTTATTTGTCTCCCAGTGGCTCTGATAAGAAATGGACTAGTTTACATACACTTTTCAAAGCATCAGCACTTTAAACTCTGCTTTGGCTCTGAGAGTTGAGCTAGGCTCTTTCTCACTACCAGTGATATTTCAGCACTTGGAATTTGCCTATGAATCTTGTTCATGACACATGAACTGAAGCTGAGCCTGTCTTACTCTCCCCTGTGGATTAGTCCATCAGGGCCACTGAGAATAACAGATAGTTTTCCCCAAACAAATTTAAGCAGTTCCAAACCAAGCAAACAGCTTTAGTCTGCATCCTCAGGTTCATCAAAAGAGGTATGTGTCAATGAGCTGATGGAATAAGATAGTACAGAAAAGAAAGAGAAATGGAAGGGTAATAGAAATAATAATAATAAAAAAAAATCTGGTTTAGATTAATTTTCCATTCCTAGGCTAGTGGAAGGCACTTTTCCTATTGCAATCAATTCACAAGGACATCCAGGCTGCTTCGTGCTGCCCTACTAATGCCAGACTGGGGCTGACTTACCTGATGTGTTAAGAATCCTGTGACAATATGAGGAACAGGAACTTTTCCAGATTTTAGAGCAGTCACGTAGCTAAGGAATCTCATTAATTTTCTTGGAAAAGCCCTTTGGGCCCATAAGAATTTGGGACAGATTAGAGCAATACCATGGCTGCTGCCATGTGTGCCTTGGGCCTGGCATCTCAATGGATTTGCATTGAGGATTTTGAAAACTGGTGTAAAAACCGGTTATGTTTTACATGCCTGCCCTGAGCCAAGAGCTACCTCACTGCAGCTTTAACAGCTACCTTCAGTGACATCTGCCTGCTCCTGCTGTGTCTCATCCCATTCCACTGGGATGGCCTCTGTTGTAGAAATACTAATACGAATGGGTGTCTGAAGAAGTAATGTAAAACTGATGAGCTGACACCTGAAGACAAACCTGAGTCTTTTCTGCAAGAAACTTGCAGGATTTAGCACAAAAATGGGATGAGCTTAGCAAAGGAGGATTCCCTTCTGGGGTCCTATCCAGGGTTCCACAGCAGGTTTGCTCGCTCCAGCCCAGAGAACTATTCTCTCACAAGTCCTGAATATTTGCATATAACTTCAGCAAATAATGTTCATCTTCAATAGTAAAGAACATCTAATGATTTCTATACTAATATAGACGTTCTATACTAATATATGTTTTCTAAAAACATGCTAGTAGTAGGTGTCCCTGGTCATAACATCCCAACGCAGGAACGTTATGAAGAGATGGTTATTACTGTCCTTGAAAACATTGTCTTTGCTCACGAAGTTTGCTGTGGCTGAAGGAAGGTGGATGCATGTGTTTTCTGCTCCACTTAATTTTCATCTGGACAGTATTTTTGGAAAATATTATACCTTCAAATTAGTTCTAAAGATGTGAGGTTGTCCAAGAAGAAGATGCCTCCAGCTTGCCAGGTTTCAGGGTAGATGGGACAGCTGAGGCTAGCTGAGGAAGTCTCATTGGTTATGAGAGTCAGGTCTCCCCAGCCTCATAATAGTACTCTTGCTTCAGAAATGTTAAGCCATACTAAATAAATAATCAGAGAAGTGTAAGATATAAGAAGGATCCTCCACTTTCCTCACTCCCTGCATAGACGAATGGGTGGACTAGGTAGGAACTAGGACTTTTCCACCCTTGGTTAGTTGGAACCTCTAGCAGAGAGTTGTTCCCAGTTGTCCATCCAGACTGCTTGCATGCCCCTTATCCTCAGAGCACTCGTGCCTGCATGCACCAGGTGAAGTGATTGCCTGGTCCTGGTGGAAAGAGAGAGCGAGATAGCCCTGCCCAGAGAAGGCATTTTGGCTTTAATTTAACTGCAGCCGTTTGCTGGTTATTCATTTGGTTCTTTTTTAATAATTACATGTGTGTCGATATCTCTCTCTTTTTTTCTAGTTTTGCTCTTTTTTGTTTTTTCGTTTACTTTATTTTGCTTTTTTCTTTTTTCTGTTTTTTTTCCCCCTTTAGGTTTCAGAGAAATTATGTTGAATCCAATAAGCCTCCCTGGACATTCCAAACCTCTTAACCAAGGCATTTATGTTGAGGATGTCAGTGTTTATTTCAGCAAAGGACGTCATGGCTTTTAAAAACTCCTTAAAAGTCCCTGTTCTGATGTCAAGTTTATAGGCTGTGCCCTCAAAATGGTGGGAAGCAGTAAGCGTGGTCTGTATGGATTGAGGTCTCCTCCTAATAGGACTCCACAGCCCTGCCTGTACACACGTTAAAGCCAACTGAAACTGTGGTTTTCTGTCACCAGATAACAGGGCTGTTCTTTCCTCCAATGGTCGCTGTGTTCGTTAAATATTCCTGCAAGGCACAACAGCAGCAATGAGAGCAAATAAAGAAAATTAAACTCAATTGAAAGGAGTCATCCTAATAACACAGTAAATAATTGTACTTTTGCTTTAAAATAAAACACAAAACAAAACCAACCAAGCCAACCAAACTGACATCTTTAGTCATGTCCTCCTCCCTGCTTGGAGTTTTCCTTGTAAGCTTGTGTCTTCGCAACACCCAGTGAATGCCGCCATCACCTCTTACTGTGGCACTGCGATGGGAGGTCTCCCAGAGCGAGCTGAGGCGGGAGCCTGGAAGAAACTAAAGCAGAACGAAGACTTTTGGTAAGAGAAAAGGCAGCCCCGCTCCCAGTTCTTGCACAGAAAGTAATGTTGGAAGGAATAATAACGGAAAGAAAATCTTGCTTCTCTGATGGGAAGAGGATGTGGTTATTTTTGAAGTGCACATATTCTAGGAGGCTTTTTTTTTGTCTGTCTGTCTGTCTGTGTGTTAGAGCAGCTCGTTGGATCTGACTATATCGTTGTCGTGCTCTGGTCTCTCCCTGCTGCTTGAATGATGAGCTTTATCTGAGGAGGTGCCTGGACTTCCCGCATGGATGGAGAATCCATAGCGCAGGAGGGTCCGTGTCCTTGCCAGGACTAGGGCAGTAAGCAAAGTGGAAAAGCGTATCAGGCGCACGCAGGTCCCAGTTGCTGGGCCTTTTCCAGCCCCATTTAGCTCTTCTCTGTATTTCCACCCAAGTAGAGATTGATTGTAACCCAGTCACGTTCCCAGAACGATCAGCTCGAGGCAGACCAACAGAAGGGGAGGAAAAATAAGTATTCTGTTGCTTCTTCTGTGGCATAAACAGGAATATCGATCTTGTTCTCTGGCCGGTATTTGTATTCTCTCCCCCTCTCCCTTCCCACTTTTGTCTTACTTCATCCAAAGCCTCTCAGATGGAAAAATAAACCCTTTGATCCTGTCCTCAAGAGAAGTCAGCTGCCCTCGTGGCAACTTGCAGGGTTTTCCTTGGACTCTCTGGATGTCACGTGTACGGGGAAATACAGATTTGCTCACACATATCAGTGAAAACCTATAAGCAAAGAGGATTTTCTCTAGAGGAAAAACAAAATCCCGAAAGCTTCAGGTTTGGCCAGATCCTTTTCGGAGAGGAGTATTGAACCAGGAGCTTGCTCACCAGCCACTCAGCTGTGCTTGCCTTCTCGGTGGCCTGAGATGACCTTATCACACCAGGGATGTCTGCAAATCACCAGCCCTGAGGGGTCGCTGCCACTGGAAAGAGTCCTGGTCTCTGTCCACCAGAATTGGGCAGAAGCCTCAGAATGGGATGTTCTGCTTCTCCCTGCCTTTACACGTGCCCTACGTGAACCACCCTGGAGATGGCCAGGAGGTTTTTTAATCAGCTTTCTCATAGGGATGTCCCCGGGAATGTTCCATTCTCTTGCTTCTTTTCCTGGTTCACTCATTCAAAAAGGTAAAGTGCAATAGAAGAGTACGGGAGAAATGGTGGCAGATTGCTTTAAGTTAACGGACGTGCCGTAGGGGGGCACCTGCGTTAGGACGAGGAGGCCTGGTTCAGGTTGGATCACCTCAGAAACCACGACCAAACTTCAGCAATGTTTCCTGCCCGCATCGGAGCTGGAAATGCGAGAGGTGCACCGCGAGAGAGGAGCCGCGGCCATTCGATACTCACACCTCAATTCTGCGGATTCACGGAGTGAGGAGGAGCTTCGCGAAGCGTGCGAATCACTGGGTGCTTGTCTGAACTGAATTCCCCACCTCCTGGGAGTCGCCCACCCGACCTGGGGATGTCTCGTCCGTCTGAACTGTCTCCTCTCCCTAGCACTGTTCAGGGGACTCTGCTCTCAACTGTGTATATCAGTCGTAGAGACACATCCATGGGCCTGAACCAGAAGCCTATACCCAAACACCCTAGCAGAGGAAGGGTTGAATTTTGCAGCTCAGGTCCATCTCTGCTTAGAAGAAATCCTCCAGACCGTACAGTATAATTTAAAGCAGTTCTCCCCACTGTGATCGATGTCTCAATTTGTTTAACACCAGTTACAGTCTCTGGTTCCTTACTGCTGAAAACGAAAGCCAGTCATGGCCGTTTCTGATCGGTGGCTTTAAGTAGCAAGTCTAAGGATGTTTTTTTTTTCTTTATCTTTTTCTTTTTTTTTTTTTTTTAAATTTTATTTTATTTTTAATTATTGTAAATCATTACCTCATTTTCTGTCAATGAGACTCCTCCATCTTTGAGCATTCTTATCTTGCCATAACTATCATCCTGTGCTAATGGGAAATGGGACGGTCCCTTTTCACAGAGACTATAGGGGTGTTCAATGTCTAGTTTCTTAATAAACACTTTATTTTCTAACGAAACAGCTGCATCAGGTCTCTTCTTTGAAGACAAAATAAATAAACATTCACAATGACACGTCCTATAGTCCACTTCTTCATGAGATGATCCACGTGTGGGAAGCCTGGTTTGTTTGTACCTTCGGGAGGGTGCAGAGGGTGGGATTTACGGCTGTGATGTGAACATTGCTCAGGTGTGGCTCTTGCTCCTGTATCTCTGCTGCTGACCTCAGTTGATAACCTGTTGGGTTTTGTAGCTCAAAATGGTCAAGGTAGTTCTGCTGGGAGATGGTGGTAGGGTTTTTCAAGGCAAGTTTCGGCACTCAGTGGAAGGAGTTTTATTAGGAGCCTTATCTCTCAGGGATCTTGACACTAAAAGGTTGATGTGGCTGCAGTGCTCATTTCAGGACATGCTGTTGCTGCTTGGCTATGCAAGTTGCCCTCTTGTTTGCGTGTTGGACTGTTGTCCCTTTATTAGGGACAATTATCCTATTAAACTAACATGGATGTGTGTGATGTAGAGGCAGTGGGGTGCCAGGTGAGTAGCAGGCTTTGGTTTCTCCTTGGCTTTCACATAAGGATGGTTGGGTGCTCCAGGAGTAGGGAGGAGCTGCTTTGCAGTGTGCAGGGCTTGGCTCGAGGATGTGTCTTAGAGGCTGTGGCTCGTGTCTGTATTGTCACTGGGATAAGTCATTTCTGTGACTTAAAGCTTCTGTGCCAACCTGCAGGTGACGGTGAGCATAAGGCTGGGGACTTGTTTGAGTTGATGTTGGTGGATGGTGCTGGAACCGTCATGGAAAGTTGGTGAGAATTTTGATGAGCAGGACAAGAACATGTTCCAGCATCTTTCTGTTGCTGTAACTTCTTGGCATGAATTTCAAGCAAACATCTCAAAATGACACTGAGTACATTTCTGCTTGTTTTTCCCTTCGGATAAGAATGTCTCTAGAAGCAATGGGGTGTTGTTGTTCACAGGATGGATGATGGCTGAGATCTTTACCTTTTTAGGGATTTATGCAATGCCTGGGATGAATGTTTGTCTCCTGATGTGTATACAACCTTATACGTATGCTGGCCAGCTGAGATGTGTTGGATTTTGCTTTTGTTTCCCTCTCCTTTTTCAGCTATGGGAAGCAAACATGGGTGTTGGAAGCTCTGCTTTGTCTTCCGCACCACTCCAGGGTCTGTTATCAGGTCTCACAGCCCAGCAACACTGCGAACAAAGGCTTGATTAACCAATTATGTAGGCTGCTGGTATTTCAGGACAACTGATTCCTTGGGTATGAGTTCCCCTGAAGCTTATGATGCTCAGTTCCCAAGGAGATAGTGTAACTATGCTCTGGGGTTCTGTTATGTATTGTGGAGGGGTTGGGCACTTGTTTCACCTTGTGCTTGCTTCTTGGTCATCTCTGTTGCCTGAGGTACCTGTATGAAGGCTCTATGCTCTTCAGGAGAGCCAGACCATGAGCTGATATTGCTGTTCTGCTCTTCCCTTCCAAACTTGTCTCAGATGACTCCTGAGTTATCAGCTTATTACTGAAGGAGTCGGGGTACTGGTTTGGTAGGGTGCAGGCAGTGGTACATATCAGCTCCTTCCAAAAGTCTTCTCGGGTGTTGTACAGTGTGACCCCTGCATGGGATGAGCAGAGAAGTGATGTTTTGTTTCCTTGTGTTTTGAATCTGGAAAGATGGAGTCATTTTTAGCTCCATGCCTGGAGTGAGTGTGATGGGCATGGTACAGTTCTGGCACAATACCTCTCTGCACTAAGGAAGCACTGTGTGGCTTGGCAGGACCTTGGGCTTGGACTTGATGCAGATGAGTGTTTGATACTTGTGATGCTGAAGGTCATGATGAGGGTTTGTTGGCCCTGGTGAGTGCCGTGAGTCTCCATAGCTGCTTATCCAAGTTGCACAGGATGAGTCTCGATGCTCTTTACTGCTCTTCTGGCTATTTAGATGTGCTTTTAAAGAGTCAGCCCTTCTTTCCCCAAAGGCTGGAGCTTCTTTTGAAGGGGGTAGTCTTCCCACCACCAGGTCTTTGACTTTCCCAGCATGTGTCTGTGCCGTGCTGCTAGGGGAGGACACCAGGGCAGAAGTCCTGGGAGCTGTGGACAGTTGGAGGAAGGTGCTTCTGCCGTGTCAGCAAATTGCAGCAGTGCATCACCACTCTGCTCCAATTTGTACCCAGAGCGAGCTGCAGATCCTCAGGGTTAAGCCTGGGCATTAGCAGAGGATAAAGAGGCCTAGACACAGAAGTAGAGCTCAAAAACGCAGGTTTGGGTGAGCAGTGGGAAGAGAGCATGCAAGAAATCAATGCTGGGTGACTTCATTTTTGTTTAACATTTTGAAGTGCTTCTGGTAGGATTTATGCAACGAGCTGAAGAGTCCTCATTAACTGTGTATGTCCCAGTGCCTCTAGGCCCGGATCATTTAGCAGAGAAGTTTTAGAAGCTGTGGGAAAATGCATACATCCACTCTGAATGGGAAAGACTGTGATGGGAGACCAGCATGCACACAGCTGGAAAAGGTGCTTTATCTGGCAAAGCGATGTATCTCCCTCTGCTGTTATGGTTCATTTTGCTTTGCCTTTGTTTTCTGTGGTTTCCCTGATGTCTTCCCACACTCTCCTCCTGACAGGCAGGCTCCTTAGTGGAGCCAACATGCAGCCTGGTGTGCCAGGCTCTGCATCAAGGCATCAGCTGCCAGCCCCACATCTCCAGTGGCTTGTTGTGCTGCAGTCCTGCACTGGAGGCTGCAGGACTTCTACACCATGGGGGATCACACCGATTTAGCCCTACTGACCAGCTTTATCTTGACCCACCAACAAACAACATAGGAAGCCCAACTGTAAAAATAAGGTCATTTGCCCAGTGGGACTTCCTTTGTGTTTCTTCTAATGGTACAATTTCTCAAAAGCAGCACCAAACAGGTGAGAAATGCATGTTGCTTTCTTTGGTGCTCTCTTATACCCAAGCCCTTGTAAGCTGACATGTGGGGAAGACACGTGCTGGGCAGAGGGGTGCAAATACGGTGCCTCTCTGCTGCTGCTGGAAACTCAGTTTGGTTGCTTTGGCTCCTGAAGTCACCCTTCTGTTCTGAATTTTACCTCCTTGGATATGTCACAGCAGTTTTGGGGGTTGTTTGTCCATCTTCCTTGTTGGGATTTGGTAACTGGCTTCCAGAGAATTGGTAAGTGCCTGCTCCTATTGAAATCTGTACAGAAATGCAAAACGGTGTTAACTGGGTTTTTGCAGACTGGGGTTCTGAGTTGGAGTTCTGTCTTCGAGTTTGTCAAGTTAAGAGTTAAGAAAATCCTAAGCCACGCTCCCAGCCTTGGTAAATAAGTACAAGATGATTCCTTAGCTAAGAAAAGATGATGGTCTCTCCAGCAGTGAAGCAAAGTGCAAGTACAAGACAATTATATTTGAACTTTGATAATAATTTTGAACTTGTGAGTGTAACTGTTGACTAATCAGCAGGAATAAGTTCTGGTTGTTCTATACAAAGCAGAAGGATTTGTTCCAGGCACTGGTTAAATGATTTGCTCTGCTTTTAGTGAGTCATTTGTGACCTATGCCCAATTCCTGCAGATGAGTTGACTTCTTGTAAGGATTTGCCTATGATTTCAGATTATTTAGCCGTTTTCCTCCACGGGCTTGCTTCATATATTCATGTTGTGAGACTGGCTGAATGGTTCTGCTTTTGCTCTCAGGTTAGGTGAATGGATCTTTCAGACAGGCAGCCAGGAATGTTAATGTGCAGAGCTGCTCTTCAGTACTATGGTATTTGGGGCTTGCCCCCATATTTCCATTTGATACCTTGGGAGTGGTACCACCCTACCAGATCGGTCTGCTGGCACAAGAAACCACTGCTACCTCTGCTGTCCAGGATAGTTAGGAACTTGTTTTCAGAAAAAGTAGCCTTCACGGCTCCAGCCTGATTTTTGGGAGCAGCCTGTGCCTGATCTGTGTATAGGTCTCCACCCGCTAATGGCAGAACAGCCACTGCTGGAGGTCAGCCTCTTTCATGAGAAGTCCGAAAGAGCCAGACTGGAGTCACATTAGGCTCAGAAAACTGCCAGGAAGTCTGAACAAGCTAATCATGGCCAGGTCATCATTATCTTAAGTGAGTCAGAGATGTGTCCAGGCTGTTTATTAAGATAATTGGGGTCAGGGGGAGGGAGGGATACGTGCAGTCTGTGGCCCAGACTGAGGAGGCAAGGGAGAGTATTGCAACATCTTATACAAGAGAGAAGCAGCTCATGGTCTTGCAAGCTCTGCACGTGTCCAGGGATTTGGTTCCGCAGGGATTCAGCCCCTGGTGGCGATAATGGAGATGTAAAGTGGCATCATGATAATGCAGTGTGCACATTTCACACGCCACCATTGTGAGCTCATCTTGCCAGGCCAAACAGTTGATCTTCTCAAGAGGCCTTAGTGCCTGGTAATTGAGAGAAGTTATGGATCAATACCGAATTTTGGTTTTGCTGCATCAGTTCCCAGTGATATGTGGGGACCATAGGAGCAGCTGTGCACAGTCACTGCTTGCATGGTAGTGCCTGGTTTGGTCCCCCATGGACTGGTGAATGTTGCTGCGGGTTTGCTTTGTGTTCCCTGAGACACATTTGTTCGTTGACTGGTGCCAGAGGGGGGTTACAAATTTAGGAGTGCTTAAGTCATATGCTCAGTACTGCTACAACAACGCGAGATACACAGTCCCCAAAGCCATCACATCTCACAGTGCACAGATGTTGTGTGAAAAAGGACTCGCTTAAAGACAGGTAAGTGTCATTTTTTTCTCCTTCCAGGGAGCTATTGTGTGCAATACACTGAATTCAGCCTTCTAGAAGGAATTATTTTGATGGAACTGGTCTAAATGCATAAAGGATAACTGCATGAGACAGTACCTGAGAAAGCATCAGTCCCTGCTCACGGACTAGTTGGGGTTCTTCTGGCTGAAAATGCTACAGATCTGGCACTGGGTAAGAGCTGGAAACCAGAAAAGAAAAGTTCAGTTTAATCCTGTTAACCAGAGGGGACTCCTGCGAGTTGGTCCTGGAAGTAAAGAAGACTCCCAAGCATTGAAGATACTGAGATATTGTTGGGTCAGAAGGGTGAGGACTGGCAATGTCCCTTCTAAGGTATAAATTAGCTAAGACTCCAAAAAGCAAGGAAAAGTAGTACTGAAGAGCTGTAGATGCAGCACAAATTCAGCCTGGCTCTTTGATCCCGAAACAACCACTGAAAACAGGCTACCTTGGTGATTCTTCAAGGGGATGGTTCAAGCTTTCATGGTTGGACCAGATGATCTTGGAGATCTTTCCTAATCTTAATGGTTTTATGTCTGTGCCTTTAGCTTTTGGTACCTTGAAGCTCAGGTTTGCCTGCTGTCAGCACAGGGAGGGAGGCATCCCATAGCTTGCTGGATACAAGCCGTGGGACCCCTCAAAGGCAGCACGGGCACTGTGAGAGCAGGGTGGGCATTGTATGGTATGATGGATGTGGAGTAAGAACAGACACTCATGGGCTTGGGGCTTTCACCAGGCCCTCCCTAGGCCCATGCTTAGGTTACCCAACAAGGAGTCAGAGGAAGATCATGACTTTGGTGGGAAAGGAAGGTACCTTGGCATGACATTGGTGCAGTTCTTTGAAGTAACATTCATGTTTGGAGAACTAAGTCAATGCTCACTGCTTGTGGTGTGGGATATATGCGTGTCTATGTTTATATGCACAGTAGGAATTAAATATTGTCGGCAGAAGTGTTGTGTTGGGTTTCCAAGAGAAGAGACACCATCGGTAAATGTCATCATCTGATCAGAGAGCTAGAAGTCAGGATGGTGAAGCCCTCAGTCTATTAGCCTGTGACATGGAGGTAAGTTTTCACTAGAGCTTCCCTGTCTGTAATCCCGCATAAATCATTTAAATCCCTTGCAGTGCATGGGTAGTATTTGTATGCTCTGGCTGCTGGGGATGGATGAGGAGATTCTGTCCCTGGGCTGGTCCTGGGCATGAGTCAAGAAAGCAGTTCTCGAAACCCTCATCAGCAAGCATGTTCTTGTGCCTTAGAGACCAAGCTGGGGACTCCTGCAGAATTCAGCTTCAAGCTCAGAACAGCTTCTGGGTCCAGAAAGAGATGGGGAGCTATGGCGGTCCTCTACCAAGGGACATCCCAGCCCAGGTGCTGGCACTGCACACGCTGCTCTTTGCTCCCTCACAACTCTCTGAATAAGGACTCTTTGTTCTAGGAGGTATGGATTATATATATTTTAAGGCCCCATGAATCATTCATATCCCAAAGATGAATCCCAGCATCAGAGCTGAGGAAAGGCTGAAGGTGTGAGGCAAGGAACCTTCCATTATTTATTGTATTAAATCTTGACCCGCTAGCACCTTCTCTTCATGAGCCTGCTTTTGCTTTGGGAAACACTCCCTCCTTCTAAAGATAATGTAATCCGAAATACTCTTCTACTTTCAGTAGATAATTGTAGCAGGAAACTAGTCGGCTACTTCCCTTGTTGTGCTGCTTGATGCTTGGTCTTTAAAGAAGTAAAGAGTGTGTCCTAGGGAGTGTGTGAGAGCACAGTGGGGAGGCCAGGGACAAGGTGGACACATGGGGTTTGATGGAGAACGAAGAGCCCTAGGTGTGCTTTGGGGTCAGGGAAGGTGGAAGGATTAGCACTGAAGCTGGCAAACAGTCACAGGGGAAAATGCAATTGAATGGTTTGGAAGGAGGCTGGCTGCTTTCTGACTGAGGCAGGCTCTTCCAGGTTTGGTGTGGCATAAGGCAGATGTGAATAAGGGCTCCTGCTAATTTCTGGTCACTATGGGTCAGCCTCATTCCTGGCAGTCAAAAGTCCATAGCACAGAAAGCATCAGTGCTTTCACAGAGGGAAGCTGATGCCAATGGGTGAATCCAGGGTTGCTGCATGATACTGCTTTGTAGTGCCCTGATCTTTTAGGAAAAAAAAAAAAAAAAAGAAATATTGAAGATAACCAGTGTGTCTCCACAGTACCAGTATCATAGTTAAAAAAAGATGAAAACTCTGGTGGAAGAGGGACTGGTTGGTAGGTTTGTGTATTTGCTTTCTGTTTGAAGCTGTACTCTAAGAAAAGGGCTGGAATTTGAGCTTTCATTTTACAAAATCTTTTTCTTCCTTATCTCAGTTTTATTGCAGTAAAAATTCAGGTCCTGTCTTTCCTGATTAAATAGCAAAATGTACCACAACAGCAAGAAACTCTTGTATTGCTTTGTTACTGCCTATTTAATTACTGTGACCAATTCATTGGTAAGAGTAATACTGTTATTGCTAAGGGCTGCAGACATCTTCCCTTTCCATCGTTATATGGCCCCAGGGCTTGTAAGACACAGCTTTGGCAGCAAGGTGAGATAAAGAGAACTTCATTTATTTGCTGCCCTTCATTTGTGCCAGCACAAGAGCTTATGAGGCCACAGCCTAACCCAGGTCTCTAGCATGATCCAAGTTAAAAATAACCCCGTTTCCATCCCTGCCCTTTCCAAGGTTATTTTTACCCAGATTTCAGAGCGCTGCTTTGCCAAACAGCAGCGACAGCACAAGGCAGGGGGGTGCAGATGTGGGGATGGGAGGAGACCGAGAGCCTAAGAAAGTTTCACCAGCAGAGCTGGCAGCTTGCAGCAAGTGCCGTGACACCCAGGGAGGCTGCTGCAAAAACTGGGAGAGAAATGATTTGGAAACCTGTGCTCTTTCTAAAGATTTTATTTTTTAATAGAGAAACCTTTTGGGCCCTTTTCAATTCATAATACAGAGCAGGTTGAAAAGAAGGAGAGGGCAAACGAAGACAGCGAGGCTTGCAAACTTCCTTTAAAGTTGGAAGGTCACCTTTAAAAATGGATGAATGCAGCATTTGGAGGGAGCTTGGAGGCAGCAGGCCTGGGGTTCAGCACTAGAATGAGAGGCAGAACAAAGAAGAATGAAAAGAAGAATCCAGTTGGGATCTAGGACTAGCCGCAGAGCTGGGAGGGCCCGGGGTGGACTTGCAGGGAGCTGGATTTAAGGGCACTTCTCTGCCCTGCTTCTTAGAGCTGCTGCTGGGCTTGGGGGGAGCAGGGGGGAGCGGAGACAGGGCTGCCCCAGAGCCAGCTGGGCTGCGGGGGCATGGGTGGGTGGTGGTGTGCTGGTATGTGCTGGTATTCGGCATAAAACAAAGGCATTGCCTGCCCATTCTGCATTCAGGGATGCTAAGTAATACTGAGAGGTCTCATCCGCTCTGCTTGCATTTGCTCTGAGTTCTCCCTTTTCCTTGAAGCCCTGAGGGAGTGAGGAAAGGGTGTTCACAGCATGGGTCCTGGTAATGGTGGCTGGACAGAAAGCTGTGTATAATTTCTTGTGTCTTGCTACTTTGGGACATTTTGTGAGCTCATGGTATTTGGGGTAGCACCACTGTGTTTTATGGCGTCCCCAAATCCCACCCAAATCCATGTGATGGAGGCTAACATGCTGCTAAATACGTGCCAGTCCTCAACCACGGGGTTGAGAAACAGCTGTGAGGTACTTCCCCAGAATATTCAGAAGATGAGACATCACAAGGAAAGAGGTCCGAGGCTTGGCAAGGTAAAAGCCCCTGTGTGTCCTGCACACTGCCTCCTGCCCCACGTTCCCAATCCTGCCTTTTCCTCTTTCCCTTGCAATCCACCAACACAGCCTGGGAGTTGCCTGATCATGGAGCAAGCACGTGGCAGGTCTTTTCTCTTCTCAGACGTGTCTTCAGGGAGCTTGATATGGCCCAACAGCTTCCACGTTTGGAAAGGAAAGGGCCTGGGTAAGCACAAGGAAATATATTTCCCTTCAGCTCCTTCTACTCGATGCTGAGGGCTAAGATATTTTTTCTCGTGTGAAATTGGTGTGCAGTGATGTGCAGGGTGACTGCTCCGAGTAGACAGTCTGCAAAAGAGAGAAGAGTCCTTTGAAATTACCTTTAGTGGTAATTTCCTTAGGTGGCTGCTGAGAAATGTTGTGTGCACGGTTTAACAGTCCTGCTGTGTTGTTCCCTTCCTCTGTATTTGTCCTATTGAAGGTGTTTAGAGCACTGTTGTGATAAAAAAAATCAAAAAGACTTGTTCTGGCTGAGGCTATATTTTGGTGGTCGTTTTCAGAAAGGGAAACCGAGGCACGGTGTGTCCCCAGGCTGGTGCAGTTCTCGTAGGAGCACGTGGCCAGGCAGGGAACAGGACCCGGGACAGGCATGGGGACCATGACCAGAGAACGATGTGACCCAGGCACTGGTCTCAGCTGCGTCTGCCCTGGGGAGAAGCTCTCTGACAGGGAACGAAATGATATTTCTTACGGGTTCATCTCAGAACTGAACTTGTTTCTTATTTAAGCACTTCATGCCTCGTTTTTCCACTGAGCCAAGGCACGGGGGCATCAGACATGCTATCTATTGCTTATTAAGTGGTTTAACAAGCCCAGTTAATTGCAGTGTACTCAAGGATTTTCTAGCTTGGGAAGGCAGCCCCTGTTTGTTTGTGTCGGTGTTTTAACGCATTAATACACCGATTAAACCCCCGTGTGCGTGGGTGCTCACGCAGTGTAGCATAGAGGAGGGCATGTGGGTGTCTTTCACTTCAGCTGGGGCTTCTCAGGCTGCTTCAGCTCCGGCTCTGCAGGGATGTTTGTGGTTTTATGCTCAACCTTGTTTCCTAAGAGGTATGTATGCATCAGGAAAATACACTTCAAGCGCCCAGTAGTTCACTGTTTCGCAAGACTCTGGCAGACACGGGCACACTTTAAGGTTGGCTGTTCCAGGAGAGTTTCTCAGTCCCTATTGTCATCCCAGTGCTTATGATATACAGGCAATTTGTGCATGAAAATGGTTCTTCCCTCCCTCTGTTCGTCCTGAGGGGTCACCGATGGGAGCGTGCTCTCTGCTGCAATTGCACTTGTTTGCAAAGGGCCCAGCACCTTCGTTAAGCCGTACGGTAATGAGCAATAATCAGCGCACAGGACACTGGTAGCGAGTTGATGCAGGGATGGGGCTGGAGAGGGCAGCGAGGGTCAGAGGGAAAAGCCTCCTTCAGTGCACTTGTACTTCAGTGAAAGGAAGGCAATCACGGGGGGAGGAGAAGAAGAAATGACAGATTAAAGGAAATTGAGCGGCTGTAATAAATACACTTGAAATTGAAGAGCGTCTAGGATGCAGTGATTATATTCCCCGCAGAGCTGAAGTGCTGAGGAGGGTCTGCGGAAAGGGCAGCCGCACGAAACCACTGGCCTTTGAGCGAGCCGCTGCACGGGGAATGCAAAATGAGTCAAAGAAAGCTGGCTGGGCTTTAACGCAGGTCTTTAAGATACAGTTGGGAAGGCTGCCCTAAACATTCAGTCTAGTAAAACTAAAGGAAATAAGGGATGAAAGGACTGAGATGCACAGGTATGGAAGAGATGGAGACACCATGATGGGGCACTGCTGAAATATCACAGGGACGGCATAGGGGAGGAAGAAGAAAGTGGGAGAAAAAGCGATGGAAAGCAGGAGCCATATGGGATGCTGAGGGTGTATTTCGGATAGCAAGGTCTTTTGGCACACAAGTATCTGTGAGAGACAACAAAACCGCTCTCACATTGAGGATGGGCTTGCAGCTCGGGGAGAACAGTGAGCCAGATGATACGGAGGAGCAAGTGTTTATGTCAGGAGTGATACATGGAGAACTTAGAGTGGCCACAGAGAACAAAAGTCAGTTATATCAGTGATAAGTGGAAAGAAAGATAATTACATTTACATATTTTTTCATCTGCCAAAATTACATCCAATTTTTTAGAGGGTGAAGAGGAAGATCTCCCCATGCCAGTGGCCACCTGGTGAAGGGCACTGGACAAGGTGAGCATCTTCTACAGATGGAGAGCATATCCCATAATATCCACACGTGTGGGCATGCACACAACTCACCGAGCTCTTCTTTGACATTTTAATTTGCCTGCCTGAAAAGGGGCAGGCTGATGAGGGTTGGAAGGTGGTGGGCATAATGGGGAAAAGAGGCAATCTGATGAGTTTAATGCGGGCTCTGGGAAAATCCTGGAAATATGAAACCTTAAAGGATGCTGTGGGAAAACACCTGGGAAAGCAGCACTCTGGGAAAGGTCAAACACGAGGCTCAAAGTACTGGGAGATCTCACTTACCTGATCTGCTGGGATTCCCTGAGGATCTAGCTGCCACTGGATATATAGGAAATTCAGCAGATATCCGACACTCAGATTTTCAGCAAGTGTTTGACAAGGATCAGCATCAGAGATTAATGACTGGGGGCAGAAACATTGGTGTAGGATTTAAAACAGGAGCCCATGAAGAAATCTTGCCCTAAGAGCAATGACAGAAAGGAGGTATTGTTATTGCTAGAAGCGTTTCCAATTGGAAAGAGGCTGAACGTGAAGTGTCCTGGAGGTCAGCCTTAATCATCTGTGTTTTTCATAACGGCTGCTAATGACCTACAAGGAAATAGTGAAAGCAAGAGCCAGAGTCACCCCTGCTGCAACACCACGGATGTGAATGATTTTTCACCAGCTCTGACTATTGCTAAGGTCCCAACAGCACCCAGCAATCTGCTGTTTGAGATGTGTTTGAGAGATGAATGCCAAGAGAGAGAAAAGAAGTGGAGAGAGAGGAGCTCTGAGACCCTCCTGCAATACCACGAGCAGCACAAGGAATGTACCCACACCAGGGAAGACAACGTCTGGGGACACTGCAATTTAGGCAACAGAGATGCCATGCTATCTAAGAAGACAGGATAAATGAAGCAAGCTGGACAGCGTAGGAATTGTTTCCTTCATTAACTCCTTCCAGAAATGAAGATATGATTTTGAACAGCCTGGTAATTATTTTTATCTTCATTATTTTTTAATTTTGTCTGCTTTCTCTACAATTCCGATTCCTGGTTTGGAGACCTTGTGGCTGAGACTTGACGTGAGCTCTGTTTGCAGAAGAGCTGCAGCCTGGCAGTGTAGATGCAAGGAGTTGGAGCAAAGGTTTGAAGCTCAGGTGCTCATCTGCACTCAGCTCTCAATGTGTGTAGGTTTGCCCATTACCAGCTTGAAAAATCTCTACTCTGGGAAAAGGTTAAGGGACTCGATTTAAACTCTGATTGATAAAGAAAAGACATCAAAGTGACCTTTATAATACAAACTGAATTCGGGGTCACTGTCCAAGCTCAGATTGCAATAACCAAACAGGATTTGCCGGCAGACTGATGGATTAGATTAGTGGAAACTGGCCCCTGTTTTTGCCGTGTTACCATCCCAATATGTGCTGCTGGCCCTCCAATTAAGGCGTTTCAGGAAAGCAACGTATATACTCTTGTTCAAGCCATTTTCCGATTAAACGAGACCTGTCCTAGGCTAGTGAGGAGAACAAACTAATAGCATTTCAGAGATCTTTCCACCATTATGCCCTGCTCTGTGCTCTGCAGCACCACCCACATACTTTCATCTGCAGATTGCTATTGCTAGCTTTTGGGGGGTGCAGCAAAGATCCCTTTCATGCCTTTGTTTCCTCAGCTAACTGCAAAACATTATTTGCCTTTCCCTCCTCTTTTTTTTTTTTTTCCAGTAATCTTGCTCATTTTTCTCCTTTCCATTAGCAGTATGGTCTTGCTGTAAAACTTCAGCATACAAGTTTAAAATTTAAGCTGTTAAGCTGTATATGATATATATATATATATATATATATATATATATATAAAATCTTGTTTTTGTAGCTGAAGATCCTAGTAGGTTGCCTTCCCCATGTGTCTTGAATACCAACTTAGCATTCATCCAGTCCTCACGCATAGTTCGGTTAAAACTGAACATGCACCTTTCTGCCATCTGCAATTAATCATGTCTTCTGAGGCTACCAGCACTGCAGAATGTTTTCTTGAGTCTCACCAGGGCCCTTAAGAAGAATTAACTGGGTATTTTTCCCCTGGTGCAGACGCTGATTTTTTTGGCACAGGAGAAAACTAGGATTTTTTTTTCTTCTTGTTTCACACAGTGAAGTTTTTAATGTTTTTCTGTGAAAATTTACCCCAACCCATCTGGCTCGTAATGGCATGAGGCATCACTGAAGGATGACAGACAGAAAATGGACACATTTACAGTGTTTTATTACCCTGTTTTCTCCCTGCGTTGGGAGTGTTGGAGACAACAAGCCAAGACAGATTTTCATTTGTAATCATAATAAAAGCAGGGCACGGGGGGAATACAATAAAGCAATAGCATCAGGGAAAGAACAGCGGTGCCCTAACAAGACGTGGTTCCTTAAGTAGTCCTGAACTCCTGGTGACAGAAAGATGTGCAAAGCCTTGTCCAGAGGCAACTTCTTCTGTTTGACCCCTGACTTTTCAGAGTGCTCTGTTTCTGCCAAGGAGAGGAAGGTACCATTGGCAAGATGGTCTCTTTGCTCAGCCAGTGTCCATCAAACAAGTTGGATCCCACCCTGGAGCACTTCTGGAGCCCGCACAGAGGCAAGGCTCTGCCTTTCAGAGGTCCTGCTCATTTTTCAGCAACAAGAAGGACATGGGAAGACAGGGGGAATTCTCACTGTGTGAAGCATCACAAAAGCACCAGTCCGATATTCATCAACTTCTACCTGTGACTGACTCAGACACAGACAAGAAGAGAAGAAGCACCAGCTCCTCTCAGACCTGTGTGACTGAATGAGGACCAGCTGCTCTCCCCATTAGATTAGCTAATTCTTTGGTATGATCCATCCTTCTCTATTTTTTTTTCCTCTGCATAAGTTGCTGCTTCATAACAATTGCTGAAATTGCCCAAACCACAGAAATTTTAGAGCCCAGCAGGCAGAAATGGCTCACATTACTCTTCCTTCAGGGGTTTCCTTCTGCAGGAGGAGTTGGCAGGATGCAGAAGGGTTAGTGTCATGCACGCAGAACAAGTAGGGAGAAAACCAAGGAAACCTCAGGCAGAAACAAAGACAGAACAAGGTCCATTTGGGGTGTTAGGAAAACATGAGTCTGAGGGAACACCTCATCAAGCCATAGATGTGTGTGCATCTCCTGTGTTAGCCTGAGGAGAAAGGGAGTCAGAGGAGGCGAGAAGGAAGGGAAAGGAAGGAGAGAGATGGAAACTGGGCAAATTGGAAAGAGGCTTTCTAATTAAATCATAACTTTAGCCTGAGATCTGTTTTTCAGCACCTCATGTTTTCACTCCATATGGCCTCACTTCTGGAATTTTCTTGTTCCATGGGTTTGGCTGCATTAGCCCCCCATTTAATGACCAGCAAAGGAAGCCACTGGTGGGAGAATGACTGGGCAATGGGCAAGAAGAGACACAGGGACACAGAGTTTCCAGGAGTAAATAGAACAGAGAAAACATCATCAACCACCACAACAACAGAAAGCAGAAAATGCCATGTTTTGTCCAAATTTTCCTTTTCCTTTGCGATTTTGGTGAGGCTGACAACAGTCAGAAGCATTTCCAACCTGTGTGGAGCTCCAGTTGGAAAGCTCAGAAGAACAGGCCCTCTCACAAAATCACCTGCTTTGAATTGGTCCAGAGATTGTGTCACGACAGATTTTTCTGAAAACCTTTTCTCACTTTCACATCTGGAAGGAACTGTGATTCTTCTAAAAATACCACTCCAGTTTGCACCCGAGTTTGGGGCCAGCTCTCACTCTGTTCAGAGAGGGTTCTGCACCGTGAACCATAGCTGTAAATCAGTCCTGGGACTGTTTCCAAACCTTGCCTCTTTCTTTAATGCCACCTTTCTAATAGCTGCCTAGTCCACAGAATGTATTCACTATATTCACTATGTCTGACACTGCTGTGTGAGGGATTTTTTAGCACTTAGAGTGGGGCAGGTTAAGCCTGAAAGTTGTTAGGAAGATGGTGACTGCAGAATTAGACTAAGCAGAAGCAGTGTACGTTTGTGGCTATAACCCCAAATTCATGGAAACTGGACAATATTGAAACAGTAGAACCCCAAACCCTTCCATCCTCAGAATTGCAAGGAAAAACTTAACCTAAAATCCTGAACCCATTGCTGCAATATCTACCTGGGTCTAGAATGCAAACTACAGCATGGCTAGCACCAGCAGGATTTGGTTGGTGAAGCTGAAAAGAGCAATATATTCACCTTGGGACACCCAGGCCTCAGAGATGTGCCCTCTGCAGGGGTAAGTACCAGCTGGTCCCATTGCCTCCATCACCCTCCCAGGTGGGGATTGCTGGCTCATCAAAGCTGTCAAGGAGGGGAGGGAGTTTTCTGGTGCTGCTCCCAAATTAAGGAGTGGGAGGAAGATTCTGTGCAGGGATAAGGGTTAGAAAAAAAGGTTCATGTGGACCTAAGAGCTCTTTTCTGGCTTTGCAGCAGTTCATCATGATTTATACACAGCCAAGGAGGGGATGCCTGTGCCAGGCACCAGAGCCAGTCCCCATTTCTCTGCAGAGGAGATTTGACTGGGGAAAAGTGAGCCTTGGTATTGCCTGAAAGCAGGCGCTGGGAGGCTTCTGGTCCCTGCTGAGGGGCATGGGCAGAGCCGTGGTGGTGACTTTTCAGGCTGGGGAAGCCGACAGCCCAGGGCCTCAGAAGCCACCTCGGGGACAGAAGGTAAGCCTCTGTGTTCCTGGTGGGAGACAGTCTTAAAGCTGTGAGGCTGCTGCTGAGACCTGGTCGCTTCCAGCTTTATTGTGATTATCCATCTCAGCAATAGGATGCTGCTAAGTGTCTGATTACTGTGTTGTTAAAGCCTTAAGCCTGAAATCTGACTGCTGCGTGGTCCCTCGAGGGGCAGCCAATCCTCCTCCGTCCCTCCACCGGTAATCCCTCCCTTCCCTGGGAAAATAATAAAAAAGAAAGACAAGTGGTATCTGTCTGCAGCAGCGCTTTCCAATCAAGTGAAAAGTAGCTGGAAAATCAAATCAGCCGGTAAGTTCCTGCAAAACACAACTCTATCTCTTTAAAATCTCCCTTTTTGAAGGGCTGAGCTGAACAGCAATAGCTGCTGATGTAAAACAAACCATTATTCCTCCTATCTCTTCTCCAAGCCCCCTCCCAGCAGACGCGTGAGTCTGAGGGAGGCAGATGCTCTCTGAAGACTATTTTCCTCCGTTAAATAAATTCACTTTCAAATAATGTGTAATTAAATGTGTGGTATTGAATTAATGTTTTATTCTGAGCGCTCTGGCAGCAGGGGACCTAGGGGCCTGGCTGGTGGAAAGAAAACATATTTGCCAGGAAGACTCACTTCCCCTCTCACAACCCCTTTTCCTAAGAATCCTGATCCCTGCTTCTAAGAGATCCTGGAGTCTACCGAGTCAGTGAAGATGATGCTTTATGCAAAGCCCCTTTTATGATGTGTTGTCATAGGGCATTTACCCAGTAAAGTCCACTGCAGCCCACTCTGGTCCTTCTACCTTTCTCCTGCTGGGCATAGTCATGCTCCTCAGAAGAAGCCAGTTGTATATTTAACACTTTGGTTTTGGAGCCTGCTGCCAGCCACAAATTATTTGAGGGGATGCAGGAGACGATGGGAATCTTTGGTCTGTTTTAAAGTTTGGAATGCTAATAAGGTTTTAGTCCCATCAGCAGTGTTTTGTGCTCCCTTGGGAGCTACAGAGGAGCCAGTGAATACAGAGGCATGGGCAAGTGCAGGGCAAACCTGCACCCATGCTTTGCAGAGGTGGGACCAAGGCTATCTGTCCTCACCCAGTGACATCTCATCACATGCCATCTTCACAGGATGGCCGTGCTTCTGTAGGACTCTGCAAAGTGGTGTGCATCCCAGCTGAGACTGCTCTGCACCATGTAGCCGTGGGATGCTTTATCTTCCTCTCTTTGTAAAAATAACTACCAAGTGTTTTGTGCTCTGACTTATGGGACTGAACTGGATGAGAGATTGAAATCATTTTGTTTTTATAGGAGTGATGGATACTTCAAGCTGTGACTAGTTTTCCCTGAAAAGGCGTTTGTGGGGTTGGTGCTAAATGCATTTTTAACATTATTATTATTTTTCAGATTTTTTTTAAAGGAAGAAAATGAAAGTTAGCTTTGGTTTGGGTATGAATCCCCCAGGCATGTCACACCACCCTGTGTCACCCACAGCCAAACCAAGGCATTGTTTTTTAATGCAGGATGGGAGCTGGGCAGCGTCTCGGCGTGCACCCATTGATCTGTTGGTTGAAATTGTGGTTGTTTCACCTTCCTCTCAGCTCCTACACGCACACCTCTCCATCCCTTGATGCTCACCTTCACCTCAGAGCACACTGTATGTGCAGAGTGCTGCTGCGGGGGCTCTGGCTGCTGCTGTGTGGCTGATAGCAGGGCTGGTGCTGCCGCGGAGATGCAGCAGCTTCAGTTACTGCAGCCCAGCAGGGGCTCATCCAGCCACTCCTTGCCACTCATCAAAGCTCTCTGTGCAGCTCCAGGGCTGTTTGGCAGAACAGCAGCTCTCCTTCAAGCCGGGGCTGGTGGAGTTAGCTGATGAGTGAAAGGCAGCCCTTTGGGTCAGTGCTTCCTCTCCACGTGGCATCGCAACAGCAAAGGCCAGAGGAGCTGATGATGGCCTGATTGCCAGAGGTTTGCTTGGAAGTGGTGCATGTAAGGTATTTTGAAAGGATCAGAGATGCAGGCTGCAGAGGTAGTTCTTCTGTTCTCCCATTTTCTTGAGCCTGATTACACTGAACATCACAGGCTGGTATTCTGGATTATTATTATTATTTTTTTTTTAGCCCAGATTGTCCAGCTAAACGCATCAAGGCACACAGTATTTATTTTTAATTTAATTTTTATTTTATTTTATTTTAGCCAAGGTCCATTTAGCAGCATGTACTGCATTAGCTCCAGGTCATCTGGGCAATATTGTCCCCTCTTCATGTGGGATCTGCACTGGTGCCTTGCAGCTGCTCCCAGAGAATGAGGGCAATTACAAGAAAATACAAAGAACTGCAGAAACCTAATGTAGGTACCTTTTAAGGTCTTTATGGATGACTATGATCATGAATAATGCAATAGGTATTCAGGCACCAGGGGCTGGCTGCCTGAAAGCAAGTTGCCAGCACCTTGGTAAGATTGAAGATATGAAAAAGTCTGAAGAGAAGCTGTGAAGCCAAATGCCACATATAGGCTTGCTGGAGATAGAAAAGCCTGGGGAGGGATGCAAAGAGAGGGGTAACAGTGAAAGCGAGAGCATCTGTTGTGTTTCAGGTTGTTTCTATCAAGGCCAAAGGAGAGAAGCTGAAGTAATGAAGATGTGAGATGGAAAGTCTCTCTATTTTTGCTGTGTGGACACACACAAATGGCTGTGAGAGCTGTCAGAATTAGCAAGATTGAAATACAGCCTGAGAAGTGCAGAGAAAGGTGTGACCGAGGTGGTCTAACAGGGCCTGCAAAGCAGAGGGGGGGAAGGACATCGGTGCAGCTGTGGGTTGGGGCCCACATGGTCCAGCCAAGGACTAGGCCTGCTCCATGGAGGTCCCAGAGATCCAGACGTGTTTTAGCTAAAACTCCATGGCTTTGGGGCCTTTTCGACAGGACTTGCAGAACTGCTTGGTGCTTATAATCACAACTATTCTGAACCTGAGTCCTCGGAGCGTGCCTTGACAGGGGAACTTGGCAAAGCACCAGCGCCTGGGCGCAACGCCGAGCTGCCAAAATGTGTGCCCAGGCCTTTTCCCAAAGGTTGCTCATGTCAGAGCTGGGAGAGGAGCCACCAGAAGTGGAGGGCTACCTACTCGGAGTCCATATGGAGATAAGAAAGCCTTTTTATTTCTCCATTTTTTTAAAATGAGGTGGGACTGATTCTCCCTTTGTTTACATGTACTTCACAGCAGCCCGCAATTGAAATCAATATTGTCCTTTGACTTTGATGGATTTGCACCAGGCCAGGAGGGAGACCCACACTCTGTGCAGCTAGCTTATGCATTATCCTCTCTCACTACAAGTCTGTGAGAGAATGACTTATCAGCCCTCCAGCGGCAAGGCTTTTTGATCTGGTCCTACCCGATCCGCACACTTTACTCTGATCAGGTACATCGGGTAACTCTTCGAGCTATTTGGTTGACATCGAGATTGCAATTGACTGCCTGACATGAAAGGCGCTCTGTTTGGTAGTTACACCTCTTAATGACACAATTTCCAGTGCAAATAGTGAGCTTGTTTTATTTGCTTTTAATTGTCACGGAGCAGGAAAGCAATGCAGGATTTATTCATAAGAATTATTTTAGCAGTGTGTCAGGCAAGAAGTGAATGAATCATATTGACTAACTGAGAACTTTGCTACCTTTTTGTGGAAAACTTATGTATAAAGGGAAAAAAAGAGAAAATTATTTGGCATAAATTAATTGTTACAGCAAATGACTCAGCTGCTACTGAAAAATGTCATTGTTGTTATCATTTATAGAGTGTTGTTGATGCAAATGAGGCTTTAGAAGCTTATGGAAATCAAGGCCATTACCACAAAGAGCCCAGGATCAGACTCCAATTGGGACACCCTAAAAACACATCTGAAAGAAGTTAGTATTAAAACAAAGACTGGACAAGCAAGAAAGGCAAGAAATGGGAAGCCAGATCAAGCGAGAATAAATGACATGAAGTGACAAAGCTAAGGGAGGGAGGAGCTGATGATGGAGAGGTGCAGGAAAGGAGCTATCTCCAGGGAAAATAGAGCCAAGTGTAAAGGAGAAGAAACTGTTAGAAAATTCATATTGGTCATTTCTAGGATAGAAAAGAAAGCTGCTGGTAAAGAGGGCTGCAAAAGTAAAAGAAAAGACTTCTATAGGTTTGCTCTGTTTCTCCAGAGAACTACGTGTTGTTTGTGAATTAAAAGTCCAAGCAGAAGAAATCTGCTAGAAATACAGCACCCAGATAGACTGCTGCTCAGGAGTTTGATATGGGGTTCAAAGAATTAATTTCAGATCTAGTTCCATTCGGAACAGATGATCCAGCTTAAGTAGTTTTGCATTTTGCCGTGACTTAGGTACTATCTCTGCTTATGGTTTACTCTATTTGGAGTTTGATTTGTCCATTTACCTCCCACTGTAGTCGTCTGTGTCCAAACACTGCATCATGCGCATGCAGGTTGCAAGAATATTATCAAACTGTGGTTTTAAGGACCCTGGCTGTGATGGGAATCTCAAATGCAGAATTTGCTGTATCACTGAACCCTTCTCTTCCTTGCCTGACCCCCAGGACTGATTTGAAAATGAGACAATAATTGGAAAATTAGATTCATGAAATGGGCCCGAGCAAGTTCCCAATTTGTTCTCATGTGATTGAAATGTAGCTGTTATTGGAAAAAGGGTGTTTTCACTGCACACCATCTGTCATCTGCTCTATAAGCTCTACCTGGGATTTGGAAGTTCAGCTGGGGTCTTTCTGCCTTGACACAAGGCATAAGCAAGAGAGATTCTGCAATATCGGTGTAAAACATGGGTGAAGAGTCATTGAATCAGTCGTATAAGTGAAAAAGTTCTGGCGTTTCCAGGCTCCTTCCCAGGGGCTAGTACAGAAACTACCTATCAGGGCATGGTAGATTGATGTATGAGGAGGAAAGCAGAATTAATCTTGTTCCCTCTTTTCTCCTCCCCTATATTCCTCGCTGTGCTGGGTCTGCAAGGTTAGTAAAGTAGAATATGTTTGTGTCAAGAACGGGAGCAGATGCAACTAAGAGACACACGGGAACAAATACAGGGAGGAAGAAGCTGCTGTTTTTAGACAGCCGCTTTTCTGACTGAATGCACTTTAAGCACAGATAAAGTCAGCCATTCCGCAGGAGGTTCAGAGGAGGTTAGGCAAGATCCCATCGCAGATCCAAAGCCGCAACCCTTCTGCCTTGAGTCTTGGAGAGAAACAGAAAGCTTTCTGCTCTGGAGGTGATTTGTAAAAGCAAGTGCAGCATCCCAGATTTACCCTCTTGCTAACCTTCTTGCTTACCCACGTGCTAGCATCATTGAACCGAAGTTGTGAGGCATTCCCAACCAGCTGCAGGTCGGCTGTTTGCTGCTGCGGTTCATGTGTTATTCACAACTACAGCAGAGGCAAGGGCTCGAAACGTGTTCTCCACGTGTTAAACTTTGATGGACAAGAAGGGAGGTGGAGGATCTGCCTACTCTCCTTCTGTATCAGACAGCAGCATAGTAATCCTGAAACAAGGACCGCAAGATGTTTCATTTTAAACTGGAATTACTTCAGTGTTGTGTGCTCACATCCTTCCTGTAGATACAGCATGGCCTTGAATGAATTCCCATCATGCTGTCAAGTCTGGTTATTTTCCTGTCGGGTCTTGCTGTGGTTCCCGCATAGATTCTTCTTTTGAACTGTCTTGTTGGCTTGTTTTTATAAGTTAATGGTACGGGGGGGAGGAAAATAAGAGAGTGGTACTTACGGGAAGACAGTTTGCATACACCTTGTCAGCAGGGCTGACCGCAACACAGCTGAGACAGATTAGCGCACCGATGCCTGCCTAAAACAAATAAACACCAGCTGTTTATCAGACAGGGCTCAGCTTCCTCCAGGAGGAGGTAAACAGATTTATGCAGATGAGCCTCCCAGGTGCCCTTGCAGCGCAGCGTCTTTCATGGCTATTCGGTCTTCTTTATGAGTTACAGCCAGGGCAGATGAGCACAGAGTAGATGCAAGGTTAGCGCAATAACACGGCCGCTCGGACAGTGCCGGGGAGGTTCTTCACTGCTTTGTGCTTCAAGCCCATATTTAACAATAATGCAGGATTAATCACAGCGCTGATCTCACTGCTAATGGAAGAATTTGATATAAACTTCAGTATTTTAAGCCTATAGCATGTGAAAAAGCAATTTATTGTAACTCACTTATTATTCCATTTGTGCCTAAAATGCTATGAAGCAAAATTTATGGCTGTTCAAGGTTGAGGGAAATTACGATCTTTAAAAGTATTTTCTCATTCTCCACTAAGATTGTCCAGTTGCTGTCTAACTGCTTAACTTCATGAGCTTTATTTTATTTTTTTAAAGAACCATCAAAGTTTACTTTAAATCCAGCAGTGCTATATGAGTCTGCTACCTCAGCAGCATTTCTCCCTCGGTTCATCTCCTTCTGTCATAATATCCCCTTAAATTCTTCATACGCATTTTCCCTGAAGCTTCACAGGTGACCCTAACAACTTACTATGAAATCTAGGTTTTGAAGACAGATGGGGTATTATTTTAATAATGTAGACATAATTACACAGTCTGGACACTGGCTCTCAGAAACGTCTCATAATTTATTAATACGTTGTTGGGAAGTAAAACTGGGAGCTGAAAATTTGGAGCAAGACCCTAGGGAGTTCAGAAAGAGAGGTTTGCTTCAGTTCTCATGATGTTACCAATTATTAGATGTGTTAATAATTTCCAATACTATCACTGCTTATTCTGCAACAGTTTCCTTTTTAACTTTATCTCACATCAAAAGGGGCAATGCTATATTGCTGTTGGGATTCTAATTTTTTTTTTTTTTTTAAGTATGCTAGGGTTCCTCTTAATACATGATCATTTCCCTGCAGCTTTCTTGATTGCTGTTTATCGGGAGTCCTAGAATGCAAATACATGGTTTGTCAATACAGTAAATACTAGGTACTATAGTGATGAGTGCTAAAGAAATGCTTGCACAGAGAAAGAGGGAGGAAAAACACACACACACACATACAAAATAAAAAATAAAAACCAAATAAAAAACCAACATCAAAAGCCACAACACTTCTCCTTACTCTATTAAGTAAATTATGCCATTTGAGCTTTTCTTAGATTAGGACTTTCCTCACCTAAGTGCATCACTTGACATTTCAATATGTAATATTTCAGATTTCTCAAGGTATTCCTTAAACACCCAGTGGAAACAGGTGGAGAAAGCTAAGTCCACATGTGATTTGTTCCCTCTGGCTGTCATTGTGGATTTAAAACCAAAGTCATTTTGGATGTGCCTCCCGTCCTCTGCGTTAATGTTGCTAATATTAATAATATTGGTTACTAACAGTTTTCAGTCTATTGAATGATTAATGAAAAGGTCGATGGGAATTCTCTACAGAAGCATCGTTCATTACAAGGCCCATTGCTTATGCAATCTTGCTGCATCCATCTTCCCAAACAAGCAAAAGAGCCAGAGACGGCAGCTCCTTAAACCTGCTTGTGGGCTCCTAATGAGAAATCTTAATTGTATGAAAGCTATTAGGATGTTACTCTTCCAAGCCATTGGCTTGTTGATGCGTTGAGTTTTACCTAGGTTGCTGTGAGGCATTTGCTCTCCTGGGCTGGTGTCAGTGCCTACTGAATCAAACTTGGGCGACAGGAGCTGGTGGCAGGTTGTGAGTGCTGTTAGTGATGCCTCCCTGCAGCCAATTTGCTGACGGTCACCTCCATCTCTTGCATCTCCAGTGCTGCAAGGGAAATGCATCTGAGCTGAGGGATGCATACTCCTACAGCTCCTGTGGCACATGGAAGGGATGGAAAAGATTCAAAGGTGGTTCAGAGCAAAGATAAAGCCTCAGGGTGGGAATGGGAAGAGGGCATTATCCCATCTAATGCCTCGGTTTGAGGAGACCTCTAATGCATCTTTTTGCTCACCAAGCACTGGAGGAGAGTGTGTAGCTATCACTGCCCTGTTGTGACCATCAGGCTGAAGCTGCGGGTGATCTGTGCTACAACTCTCTTCAAAGGCAGGCAGTTAGCTCCAGCAAAGTGAGATTTAGAGGGATGAAGTTTTGAACATCATGCTTCCAGACAGTGCTGTGGTGGCTGTTCATCTCTATCTGCCTTCACAGTTCATTTCAGGATAAAAAAAAATGCTTCTTCATATTTCAAGAGGAGTTATATGGGCTATGCAATGCTAGAAAGGTGCTTGGAGCTTTGTCAGGAAGTAGCCGTGCCCTAGTGTCATCCCCAAACGAGAGCATGGAGACTCCCAAACTCTCCCTGCAATCCGTGACATTTAATCACAGCCCTGCATTTATGGAGATCTCACTGTAGTTGTTTTCCTTTGTACATGCCTAATACCTGGGTGGATCCAGCCTTATGAACAACCCTGTTAGCTGATGTGTGAACAGTTGGCACAGACCAATCTTTATAGGCTTCTGTATCCCCACTAAATGAATAGCTATTGCTCTTTTGATTCTTCCTGGAACCTCAGTTGCTATTTTCTGTCAGTCCTCGCCATCCTAAATGTCAGTGGAAAGGATCATTGAAACTAATGGCTGGAGTTCATCTGTTCTGCCGGGGACTTTATACCGTGGTGACCTGGTTTCTGAGGGAACGGGTGCGCAGGAGATGGCTGCGGGGTCAGGGTCTTGCTACAGGGCAGGGCTCGGTGCTCCCAACCAGCTCCTGCTAGTGCCCTAAGGTGCAGGGGGGTCAGTGCTTCTCTTCCCCTTGGGAACTCTTTGACTTGCCAAAATTCAGCCTCGGAAATCTGCTTGAGTTTGGGTTTAAACTGATCACTGTTGAAATGCAAAATCCAACGGCTTCTGGGAACTCAACCTCCTAATCTCACCTGGCCTGGCATCAGAAGTATGCGACCTCTGCTACGCCTCACAGGAGATGAATTATTTCTGAAAAGATCCAGGTCTTTGTGGCAGATTTTACTCCAAAGGTTCCTCTCCCTGAGGACTAGGCTGCTACAAGCTTGCAGTGACGACGTGATAAACCTCAAGTACTTTCCTCGCAGATGTTTTGCATAAGACTAGCTCCATCCCAGAGATGGCTGCATTCTGTGGGTGGGTAAAAAGATCCTTGTAGATATTTTTGCAAAGCAATTTCAGATCCTTTGCAGCTTGCTAGAAAATTGAATTAGTTGTTTTCCATTCCCTGAATTAACCCTGATTCATTCTTCCCTCAACCCTCTCCCTCTTCCTTCCCCTCCCTCCAACAGATGTCCAGCATATTAAGAGGAGAGACATCGTTTTGAAGAGGGAGCTGGGAGAAGGTGCCTTTGGGAAGGTGTTCTTGGCCGAGTGTTACAACCTCAGCCCCACCAATGACAAAATGCTGGTGGCAGTGAAGGTAAATCCCGAGGGCAAATGGCAGAAGAGTGCAGAGATGAGCCTGCATGGGAAAGGGAGGCAGGGGAGGGCTGGGGGCCAGGGGCAGAGATTTATCTGATGCTGGAGGTTGTGGTAAATCCACTTAGTCACACAAAGTTTCAGTGTTTCGCTTCAAGATCATCTGTTCTTGCCAATGCCAAAGCTCCTCTTCCTGCCGATGGGGCCGGGAGACACGGAGCTGGAGCTGGGTTGGGAGGTTTCAGCGCCGTGCAGCTGCAGCAGCGTGGTGTGGAGCCCACTCCCCTCTGCGAGGGACTGGGAAGCTTCTCTTCTGGGATTTTGGCTTTTTGTGGAACATACAGAAGATATGAAGAGGCCCCAGGAAAAATAAGCACCTGAAAGCTAAGCACGATCAACCGACTTGCTGGGATCTGTTTGCTGGGACAGCTTTGCTGCAAGATGAATTAACCAGCTCAGCTTAGTTTGTGGGGTTTGTGGGGCCACAAATTGCTCTTCCCTTCGTGATTTTGAGCTGGCAGTAGTTCAGTTTAACTTGCACTGTGCTCTTTGCATCCTTGTGGGGCTCCTCACGTGAGCTGTGCCATACCAGCATGGCTCTGGGGCAGGGACCATGGCAGGAGTGTGCCCTGCTCTCAGGTGGCACCAGGCAGCAAATACACAGAGTAATGCCCAAGGGTTGTTTTAATCATCAACAGCTTGAGCCTTTTTGCTTTTATTTATTTATTTTTTAGGCTAATTTGTCCCCTCATGCTCTGGCCATGAACTGCAAGGTTGCAACTTCCACCTCAGAGACTGGTTAAGACCAGGGTAGCACAGGTACCCACATGATTAATTGCCTGATTATAGGGTTGGCACCTGCCTATCAGTGCCAGCCGTCCCTTATACGATCCTGTCTCTCAGGTCTCTGCTCAGTTTCGTTTGCATGTAGACAGAAACAACATCCAAACTTGTTTCTGCTAATTGCTATTACAAGCTTACATCTCCAGAGTGCCTTTCATCCTACCAGGTCACAAAGACCCAGAATCAGAGTGGGGCCCTGCAATCTGGCTTTTTCCCAGTTCAGGGGAGGGTGGGGGAGTGGAGTGGGGGGAATTCCTTCTAATTTGGACCACATTATCAGTCTTAGGAGAAAGAAGAAAGAAAAACAGAAAGGCTCTGTGTATAAAGTTGAGATTTGGCTGCATTTCATGAAGATCTCATGTTCCCAACAGAGGCTGAGAGCTACCTCCATGGTCACTGCAGCTCTGGCAGCTGCAGGACGTGCTGCTTTGCTGCTTTTAGGGCAACCGAGTCCACAACCCTGAGTCTGGGGCTCCCTCCCAGGGCCAGGACATGGGCAAAGAAAGTGGCTGCATGCCTCACTGGGCTCAATGGACTCAGATCTGCAGCGGATCTAAAGAATGCAGCCCTGAAAATAAGCTGAGTTTTGATGTGATGGCACGGACAAGCTTCCTGTTTTATTCAGCTTGCTTCTAAAAACATCTTAAGAAGTGCACAAAAAGTATAGTCAGCAAAGAGCGTTGGGGTTACAGAGTCAAGCACCAGGAATGCTGGCAGGGCTGGTATTCAGGGCATGTTCTCCAAACACACATTTTTTACTTTCTCTGTGGGCTTCTCCTTTGTCATGCTCACTCTGGTGTCTGAGAGCTCCCTAGATGAGTGCTCACTTTCGCAGCCTCCCAGACAAGTGCTGGGGTTGTACGATCCCCATTTCGCAGAGGGCAGATAGAGACTTGGGGAAATTGAGCTGAAACGGTCGGCTTAGCCGGAGGACGGAGTTATTGACCTGCTTTTCCAGAGCTCCAGGCAGCAGGTACCAGACCGACTCTGAGCCCTGCTGCTGCAGCAAACACACAGCACTTGGGGAGATCTGGCCCTGATCCCGCATGAGCAAGAAATTCCCAGGCAATGTCATCAGAGCTGACAATTGGTGGCAAGAGCTGCAACCTACAGATAGTGAGAGAACTGCCTGATAATTTGTAGCAACCTTGCGAAGGAAGCACAAATTTCAATTCACCCCAAGCCCTTCTAGGAGAGATATTTCTGCCTCTGGTTCCGCTGAGACCTCTGCCTCCTCTCGTCTTCCTCCTGTCCTCATCTTCTCTCCTGGTTCCACCACTTCCAGCTCCTTTTGCTTCCCATCGAAATGCTTGGCTGTGCAACCTCAGCTATGTTTTTTAATACCTTATTCCGTGTGATATTTACAAAGTCACAGTCCTAACACCTCGTGGAAATGGTAGCGTGTGAAGGAGAGGAAACCTGAACTCACTGCAACCTGAAATATTACGTGCAACTACAGGAAAAAAATGGAGAAAATAGTGATAAGGGAGGAGGAGTGTATTCCTGGAGGAAAAAAAAAAAAAAAGAAAAAATAAAAAAAGAAAAAAAAAGGGTAGCATCAACATTATGAAGATATTAAATGACTAAAAGTAATTGGGTGCCTGAGATAAGGATGGATGCTTTGCCATCTGCGCAGTGTAACTACCATCCATCTAAATATCTCTAGTCAAGCTATCCCAGAGGACACAGAATTAAAATAAAATTATGCCATGTGTCTAGCAGGTTGGGGGCAGAAGAAGGAGATGAAGGAGTGTCCTAAGGCTTAGGTAAAAACTTTGCAGGACAGCTGCTTGATGGGGAAAGGCAGCCGCAGTGCTTTGCTGTGGGTGGCACTGATCTCAGCAGAGCCAGAGACCAGCCTGAGGTGCCTTAGCAGGGTGCTTGGGCTGTTCCTCCAGACACAGCTTTTGGATGCTCAGCACCCCTTTTTGCTCATAAATTAGAGCCAGCTGATGTCACCTGTCCTGTTGTCATGGGGAGATTCAAGGTGTGGGGAAAGGGGCAGGTATGTGTGTGTAGGTAAGAGGAGAGCAACCTGCTGGCCCCGGCTGCTACAGGCGAAGCTGCCCGGAGAGAGGATTCAGATTGAAACTGGGATAAACTGGAACAAGCTGCCTTAAGTCTTTTTTGACTCCCATCGTGCTGCATGGTTAAAGCCCAACCTGGTGCTGAACAGTGGAGGATGGAGGGAATATAACTGAGATTCTTTGACTCAAAGCTACAGCTGCTTCTTCATTTCCTTAAACGTTTGTGAAGACTGCTGATTTTCATGGCTGTCCCATCTCGTCAAACATTCTGGACTTCAAATTTTTGCTAAGTGCTCACGGCAGAGCCCTCTCTTGGTATCCTGAGATGACAACAAGCTGCTTTCAAACCAGCTCTCCTATGCAACTGCCCAATAATGCACAGACAAGACAGCCCCCAAACATGTGCAACCCTCCTCTATCACCAGCTGCACCCACAACAGCATCTTCAAAGCAGCCCTACAGTGCTGGGCTGGAGCACACAGCCCGGAGCCTGCAACCTACCCTGCGATGGCAATCTGGTGCACTCAAATGTGGAAGATGAGATATTCTCCATAAGGATACCTATTTCAGCATCGGTCTGCCAGGGGAGCTGTTATAAACAGCGGGGAATAAAAACATGATTTTAAAAATTATGAGAAAATACTTGACAGTGTCCTTCTTCAGAGGCGGTTTGAAAAATCCACACAATAACTGCACAGCCAGGCAAATCCATCTTCTGAATAAAGGTAGTATAGTCAGCTATTTCAAAGTAAAAGACGGATAGCAAGGACTGGCTGGCTCAGGAATTTAATAATAATGAGATATGAAGCCATTCACCCCTAGGTCACCAGTACGAATCCTGCCCAAGCTGGGAATAATTGGAAGCTATTACCCTCTGAGGCATGTTTGCTGCTTCCTGGGAAATGAGCCGGGGAACCCGCTGGGCTGGTAAATACATGAACAAAATGCTGAGGTGGTGCTACCAGCACCCACTGCCCACCCTCCCAGTACGTCTGGTGGTGGCAGTGGTTCCTATCCCCTTCCATCAGCCCCTCTGCAATGCCTCAACCACTTTGTTCGGGCTTTGTCCTGCCTGAGCCCACCCCGTGCATGTCTGTGTCCCTTCGTTCAGGCGCTGAAAGACCCCACCTTGGCAGCCCGCAAGGATTTCCAGAGGGAGGCAGAGCTGCTCACCAACCTGCAGCACGAGCACATCGTCAAGTTTTACGGCGTGTGTGGTGACGGCGACCCGCTCATCATGGTCTTCGAGTACATGAAGCACGGGGACCTGAACAAGTTCCTGAGGTACGTGCGAAGGGGGACAGGGGGTGGGGTGCTCCAGAGACATCGCAGCCATCTGGGTGTTGGTGGGCTGGGTAATGGGAGCGGGTGGTTCAAAGGAGACGGGGGTCCTCACTGGATCTGGTGCTTTAATAGCCCTACCCCAGCATTTCCTCTTGGGCAGTCCCAGGGCTTGTCCTCCAGGTGAGCTGTGGAAATCAGATGGTTCTTCTCCCACCCCTGCAAGGCTGGAGGTGCAGAAAGTGGGGCTGCAGTCCCTCTCTGCCCTGTGAAGGTCCCATGTATCCATGCCCTACAGCTCCCGAGGCTGGAAGGTCACCAGCCATGACTCCCCATGTCACCCAGCTTCTACTTCAATAGCACCACAACCAAAATACTCCCTAGAGAAACTTTCCGGAGCCCTTGATCTGATTGCAGTCCGGGGCATTTACTGATTTATAATTCTTATTTCTGTATTCAGAAAAGTGATGAGAAATTTTGGAAGGGCCTCGGGCAGTGCCTGCACGGCCCATCCCTGGTGCTCGTGCCCTGGATCTTATCAGACAAAATGTCCTAACCTGTGGCACCGTGCTTCTCGAGATGCCTGGCAAGGCCAGACCAAGTGCCGTAATTGCCTCCCCGTCTCTAGAGAGACACAAATTGCTAGATTCCCCCCGCCCAAGCCATCATTCAGCCATCTCATCAGCACGAGGCAGATGGTTTGTGTGCCCTGAATCCACCAGTGGCGAGGGGCAGGGAACAACAGTGGGGAAATGTTTGTGGTGTTGTTCTCCCCTGATACCGAAATTACGCTCTGCAACCTGCGTGCAAGTGGAGTGGTACTTACCTCTTGAAATAATTAGTAGTTTTATTTCCCAGTATTTAGAAAATTGGACCCTTGATATTTTCCTGCTTTGACTGTTAAGTGGGAGCATGATTGCAGTGGGAACAAGAAGCTTGAGCACCTCAGGTCTAGATCTGGGGCTGGGATACACTCTGAATTTATTTTTTTTCATCATCACAATCTGTTTCTGACCAAGGAAAACAAGAAAACAAATCATTTCCTGAGGTTTTCACTTCTAAGCAACCACCCTCAGCACAAGAACCATGGGAAAAGATGCCAAATACTTCTTTCTTCTGACAAGCAGAGCCAAGCTGTCTGCAGATCCCTTGGAGCACCCACAGGGCAGTGGCCGGGGACACCCCTGCAGTGGTTTTCCCCCTCATTTTGGCATATTAGTGGGTAGATCAAATACAAATTTATAGCTCATTCCCTGTGTCATGCCCTGGATAGTACAGACTGGCGATGCAGTGTTAAGGTCAGAGCCTCAGCCTCGTGACAGAGGGAAGCCACTCTACAGCAGAGCATGAGAGGCCACGTTCCTCAAGTCCTTCACTAGGAAGGCAGAAAATTGACCCATCTTTTTTCCTGGCAGAAGCAGCAGCCTTATTCTCCTTAGAGGAGGTAGATACTACAGCTGAGGCATGGCCTCTTTTGCTGCTCTAATTGACCTCCTAAAGAGACCAGCCCGAAACTGGCTCTCCTGCTGTCTCTGAGGGACAGCTCATGCCTGCTACCACTGCCTCATTTAATTGACCACACAGTGATGTGCTCCTAAGGCTGGTGCTGCAGCCACACACCACCACACCTCCACATCCCACCCCCGCCATGGAAATGTCCAGGTCTTGGCCCAGTACTGGGAATCTTCACATCTATATGGAAATAAAATCTTGGGCTTTGTTTGTGAGGTCAGCTACCTGCTCTGCTCACAGCAGCACTAGTGGGAAGCTCAGGGGGATGAGAGCTGCAAGAGGGGTCAGTGAGTGTGGGTGATGCAGGAGTGCTGAGCACCCCTTGGCGAGTAGCAGGTTTTATTGTGGCATGATTCACCCAGCCCATTGCAGACAGCTGCCCCCAGGCATTGGAGCCAGGGGCACGGTGTGTCTATAAGAGACACTCAGGTGAGCTCTTCCCAGTTTAACTGCAGAAATTGGAAAAGCTATAAAATGGAAGAGGCTGACTTTAGACCCAGCTTCCTGGAGAAAAGACAAAAAACAAATAAATAAATAAATGGGTAGTGAAACAGGAACCTGTTCTGAAAAACCCTGCCATGGAGAAATACGGACATTACTCTGCAGGCAGCACAGCATCCCTAGGGCTGGTGTACGTGGTCTGGGGGCTCCCAAGCACATAGGTCTGTGCTGGAGGGTCTGCAACAACTGCTCACTGAAAATCCCCATCACTTTCTCATTTTCCTTCAGTCACATGTTTTCTAGGTTTTATTGTGTTTCTGTCTGTGGCAGCAGCAAATTTGTTGTGGGGATATGTGCATGTTGCCATTACAAGTCCTCTTTGCAATCTATAGTAAGTTGTTGCCATTTGCTGTTACCTAAGACAGTATTTTTTGTTTGAAAAATTGTGTAGTTCTGAGCTTTTTGTGTCTGTCCTTCCAGGGGAGCAGCCCCACAGTCAGACTGCCTTGGGACAGAAAGAGCCCTGGCAGCAGAGGGAGCACAGATTTTCCTCCCCACGTTGACAAAAGCCTCTATCACACCCTAAAAGAAAAACAAAACAAAACACCACCATTCTTTGGCAGGGATCTACCCAATCCTATGACCTTTATGTGAAGCTGAATTACACCCCTTGCTCCAAGAAGAGATGGGCAGATCCCTCTCGTATTCTCTGCAGATTTTTTGATGGAACTAAATACACTAAAATCCCTCCTAGTAATCTCATGAGTGTGTTGATACTTCTTTATTCTGGACTATACCCACGTGGGATGGAAAAAGGGATGGAGGGAGGAATACGAATTTTGTAAGACATACCCAGGTATCTCCTGTTATAGTAGGGTGTAAAAAGAACCAGGGAAATAAAGGCATTGGCTGAACATTTTTTACATGTGACCTGTTCCCTTCAGATGCAGACTTCTTTGGGGACAACTAATGTATTTGGAAAAGGTAGCAGTAATAAGAGAGTAATATATCCTTCACTTCTCACCAAGGAATATTTACCCTCAATGACACCAGGTATCATTTGCAGCTAAATACGGTGTAACTGCAAGGCACAACTGGTATAAACAGTCCAGCACAATTTTAGGAGCTATTTTTGTCCTGCTTTGTGGTTTTTAGTTAACCTGCTCAGTCCTGGCTCAGCTCCACCTGCTGTCAATATCTGTGGTCACCACCAGGTAATTTCCTGGGGTAAACTGTAGCCCAGGAAGGGCTGTTTAAAACCTTTGAGTAGCTATTTCTGCAGCCTCTCCTTTTGTTTAGCAGTCCTTCCAGTACACTGCTGCTCTCACCGTGCCCAAAAGCTTCCAAATTTCCCTGGGCAGCCCCAGCTCTGCAGCCTGCGGTGCTGCTCCCTACCTGCCCATGCCACACTCGCTGCAGCATCACTCACTTGTGGCTTCCCAAAACACTCCTGGCCCCTCTGCACTCATTTCTGGAGTTTGTCTCCTCTTCCAGCTGTCCTGCAACCAGGAGGGGACCTTCGGAACTGTGTACCCGAGCGCAGAGCAGCGGGAGGTAGCTGAAGGCAGCAGCATTTTAACAACTGTTGGTTGAACCCTAAATGCCTGGATGCTAATTCCTTGGTGCACCATAAGCCCAACAGAGCAATTAGGAAACAGAGACAGAGGAGGGAAACAGTTTGGGTCTCGGGGGTTGTTCAGTCCTGTATCGAGAAGGAGAGAAAGTTTTGCACCTGCATTTCAATTCGGTAGCTCTCTGCGGAGTTACTGCTGGTGGCAGGGGTGAAACTCCAAGAATCATTTCAAAGAGAACAGTGTGAAAGCCTCAGAGGAGATGCTGTGCTGTGTCTTAGTCACAAGGAGGAAGGTCACAGCAAAATCTCTTCCTTTTCCCTAAATATGAGGGCTTTTGTTATTCCACCTTCATAGAGTCCACTGCAGGGTGAGCTCCACTGGGGAAGAGACATCACAGAGGGAGCAGGACAAGACAGGCTTGGTACTCAGTGAGGGAGGGGATAAGAAAAGGGGACAGGACAGGGATGAGGCTGACCTTAAGTCCTGCATTTACAATGCACTTGGTTCAGCAGAATATTTCCTTTTGTTGCCCAGGATGTTCTCTGCTTCTGCTGACATCCAGGTCTAACCTCTGCACCTCTACCTGTGCCTTCACAGTTTATAGCACCTGTGTTACCTCTGGGATAGCTTAGGGTATAAAAGATAATTTCTAGGGATGAAGCTGTTGGTGTTCTCCTGAAAGTTTTCATGTGATCTCTGGTTGTTTTTGTATTGACTGGGGGGAGAGTTTGGTGATGTATTTGGATGAAATAGAGGAGGGTGTTTGGGATTAATAAAGAGGGTTGGCAACAAGAACGGGATGGCTGTGGAAGAAAAGAGGGTTATGTCTGCACATCTGAGAAGGTTTCAAAGGTGTAAGAATTAACTAGACCAAATACGTAAGTATCTGGAAGCCCATTAGTTTTGCACAGGTCTTGTTGGAGAGAAGGGTGGCCGTGGTGCCTCAAGGTCCTGCTGTCCCAGCAGCCTGTGGCCATAAGAGGTTGAAGACAAAAGAGTAAAGATAGGAGAAGGATGTATGGCACATCCTCAACCTACAAATATTCACCCAACCTCCTGTTCTCTTAAGCTTTCCTTTCTTTCTTCCACTGGAGCTGTGTGTGCATCCTCCCCCTGCCGAGCTGGGGGCTCATCCCCATCCCAGCAGCACCAGTGACTGTGTGGGATCCCCATCTCCTGGTCATTTTTGAGACCCAACCCTATGCTTTTTGCTTTTTCCTCCCTATAGGGCACATGGCCCAGATGCTATGATCCTCGTGGACGGGCAGCCTCGACAAGCCAAAGGGGAGCTAGGGCTGTCCCAGATGCTCCACATCGCTAGCCAGATCGCCTCTGGAATGGTGTACCTTGCCTCCCAGCACTTTGTCCACAGAGACCTGGCCACCAGGAACTGCTTGGTCGGAGCCAACCTGCTGGTGAAGATTGGAGACTTTGGGATGTCAAGAGATGTCTACAGCACTGATTACTACAGGGTAAGGCGGCTCCAGCGGCAGTGCGATGCTCAGAGTGAAGGGAGACTAGGAAATGTGACCGTAAATCAGTTTGTGGAGCTCTCGGGCTACACACTTGGTTATTCCCTCAGTGAAACATGCACACAGGTGTCCATCAGGTACATCGGTGTGTGCCTTATCCCTGAACCACTGTTCTCACTCCTTTTCAGTCCTGGGCATGCTTGCAGTTCAGACATCCATGCAGATGCCTACAAACAGAGCTCTGTGATACCCCAGCACACAGCCACAGCCTCTGGGATGCCTCTGAAGTCGTCCTGATCTTCCTTCCTTCCTATTTTCTTCCTCATTTTTTTTTCAAAGACATTGATAAATTAAAGGTAATCCAAAGAGGTGACAATGATGATTAAAAGACTACAGGCTGTGACCTCTTGTCTTAGATTAAAGAAACTTAATGCAGGGACCTAGAGAAAAGGCAACTGAAAGACTGACTGATAAGTGCATAAAATATGGAAGAGGAAATAATAGGCAATTTAAGTTCAACCTCAAAACACTTTTTCCAGCAGGGACATCATTTAGACAATGGAATAATTTGCCAGAGGTAGGTTGCTGAGGGCCTGTCATTAAAGAAGTTCAGGAAGCAGCTAGATAAAAACGCCTGGGCTTAGTGCAGAGGCTAATCCTGCACTAGTCTCTGGGGACTGACTCGATGAGTCAGGAATGCCTTTGCAGTCTTATCTCCTGTGATTTATGCTCGCTCTGTCCCCTTGCCTCTCACACTCCCTTTGTGCCCGTTGGCACTGCCCTATCAGCCCAGGATGGCAACGTCCCTAGGGAGAGAGTGGCATTGTCACCCGTCCTCTGCTGGAGGAGAAACCGGGAGGAGCAAAGTGTTGGAAGCACACTGGGGCAGGGATCTGTGGCTGGGCCATCCGCCAGCAGGGAAGGGCTCTTCAAAGAAAAGAGCAGGGGTTTTTTGCCTGGTGCTTGGTGTAAGGCTGGTTTATTTCTGATTACAGCGTGGATGTCTGGCTTTGAGGCTGATTTCCATCAGCTACCTTAAGAAAGGGTTGACCTGTGGGCTTGATCTGATTGGAAAGATTTTCTGTATGTGATGGGCAGTTGCCAAGTGGAGCTGGGGAGGAAGAAAAATGTGATCAAGTTTCTGCTGAGACTTATCACCTCTCCAAGGCCAGGACATTGCCTTATCACTGAGTTTAATTGCCAGTGAAGGAACTGATATTCCCTGTGCAGCACAAAAGCCCATGCTGGGAAAAGGTCTCAGAGGACTGCTGGGGCTATGGTCCCATCACCACAGAAACTTCAGGAAACAGCAAGCAGGGAAAAACAGAGCCCAGGGGAGGAGGAGAAGCAGCTTGTGAGGCACTCCACATTCTTGCTTGGGTTCTCTCCTTCAGCCATGTTAGATCAACCCCTACTGCAGGTGATATCCTGCTGCTTGAGACAATCCCAGCAGAAGCTGTTTACCCACAGCACCGAGAGCTTTCTGCAATGGGACAATTGGCTGCTATTGCCACAGAAAGGATGGGAGGCCCCCCAGGAAGCGAGAACTGCAAAGAACTTCATTAGGCCAGCTCACTGTAGTGGGATTTTTTGTCTTCTCTGTGATGGTGTCCTGCAAACCTCATCCTGTCTGTGCAAAACACTCTGCTGATGATTGCTCCGTGCTCTTTTGTGCAATGTCGTAAGGCTTTTCTATTTCCTAGTGGACTTTTCTCTGCTCACACAGATGCCATGCATGCCAAACCAACAACTAGTTATCACCCATGTACCAGAGCTACAGCTGAGCTTCAGAGCAGCTCAGCCCTGTGTTCTCAGCTGGTTTTCCTCTCTCTGCTTTCCCTGACTTTTGGTACCTTAAAAACTCTGTGCTCTGCACGCATGGAGACCTTTTCTCTGTTATTGTCCAAAGAGGGATTCCAGCAAATTAAGGTTTGATTGCCCATATTTACTTTGGTATGTGTATTTATTTTCTCCTGTAAACATAGGTAAGAAAAACAATCTGGCTTCACAATCATGAATTTCTGCTCTGTTTTCCTCACAATTTTAATTCTGAACACCCCTGGCGTGAAAGCTGGTTCTTCAAGGCTCCTTAGACAATCCTTTCAAGTACCCAGACCCATCACAAAATCCACCAAGATACCCCAAGGGAGGGCTTTTGAATGGATAGAGAGAACAAATGACCTCAGATGTGAGAACCAACCTGCTCCTAGGTCCTCCCCATGGAAGGTGGAGATGTGGCTGAAGAGCTGAACTTTGAAACTCTTTTGTGCTCTCCCTGGTCCCATCCACATGTGGTGCAATTCCCAAGACTGATCCCTAGAGGTTGTGCACATCCCTTTACCACTGACACAGCCTGCTGCTCCCAGTGGAGCAAAGTTCTGTTTCAGGTGATTTTTATAAAATACATCCCAGTGTACCCAGGCTGGAGGGTGGGTGGAACGCCACAGTTTGTCATCTTCTGGGAACACCGTGAAGGACTCAATTTCGAGGCCAATGCGAAGTGACAGGTCTGGAGCTCTCTGCAGATGGTCTCACTTCAGTCTGCTGGGTCCCTCTGTCTGCTCCTGCCCAGCTGCTCTGGGCCCCATGAGCACAGGGACATGGGCATGTGGATGTGTGAGCGTGTTCCAGGCTGAGGATTAACTTCTAGGCATTTCCTTTCTTTCCCATTTTTAATCTTTTAAAACAAAGAAAAAACACCATCTGGCTCCTGCATTTGTGGGATGCAGAAGTGCTTTACAAAGGTGAACTGCTTAATTTCCTGTTACACATTTGGATACAGAAAACAAACATTTGCGTAACAAAAGCAGCAGAGAGGCTTGTTTCCTCTCCTCTCTCTGCCTCTCTATCTGCCTGGAGACAGATGTGTCCTTTTCCTCGTGCCTCACAGAGGAATCCCATCAGCTGCTGCCTTTAAACCTCATTTCGGCGAGACAGGCTGGAGAGAGGATGGTTGTGGAGGTGTAGGCAGGGGAGAGGTGAAATGGCATCTGATTAGAAAGCAGAGGAAGATGGAAGTACTGGGGAGAAGTAGCCCAGCAGGGCTGTGAAGAGAAAAGGCAGGGATGCTGAAGGAGCACTTCTGTGACATGTTGTGCAATGTGCCACGTAAGCTTTGGCTCCATGGGAACACAGGGCAGAATATACCCATACTGGAGAGAAAAGGGTTGGGAGGAATTTTTTCCCTCACTTTTCCTTCAAAGCCATATGTGAGTAGGGGCTTTTTTAGGAAGGTCAGGCACGTGGAGCCTGCCCAGAGCCACCCCGCCGAGCTGTGCTCTGGCGATGTCCAGATCATTTCCCTTTCTTGCCCCAGAATGAGTAATGCAATTCCAAAACAAAGTCATTTGGCAGCTGCCCAGGGAGAGGACAGTATTTCTTCATCTGTGGAAGAGAGCACAGTCTTAAATCCTAGTCAACAGTCCTCAATAACTTCCAAGGTAATGTGCTGACATGGGTGAGACATCGGCAGTGAAGACACGGGTTGAGTAGAAGAAGGATTTATGTAGGAATTAAATTTCATGAAGACAACCCCCTGTCCGGCTCTGCTATGTGCTGCCCTTCTGGCAGCCTGTCCCAAATCCTAGGCTGGGCTCAAAACCCCATAGGGAATTTAGGGATCCTTTTCCAGAGATCTGTCCTGAGTATATCCAGGCCACTGTTCATCATGCAGAGGACACTCACTCATCAAAAAAATAAATAAAATAAAATAAAAAATGGCACATGCAGGATTTGCAAATGGCTCTGAAAATAAATTTGTATTTCTGGCAATGCAGAGCTAAACAGAATAATAAAACCCACCCCCCACTTCTGTGTCTTCACCACTCTGGAGCATTCTTTGGATTTGGGTGAGACAAGGGTTGCAGGAAGAGGCAATATCTTTTATTGGAACATCTGATATTGTTGGAGGGGAAAAAAAAAAAAAAAGAAAAGAATGAATTTTAGACACATAAGTCCTCTCCGAGCTCTTTTTTTTTTCCCTTTTTTTTTTTTCCTTTTTTTTTTTTTTTTTCTCCAGTGATATCAGTTGGTTTAATAAAAGATTAATATCTCTTCCTATGAACCTTGGCTCTCACATCCTTAGACCATCAGTGCCAAAACAACGTTTCTGCTATGACTTTGGCCTTAGGTCAGTGTTCTTTAAAAACTCTAGGATTCCTCTGGCAGATGTCTCCTCCTCTGAAGCGTGAAGGTTTACTCGGTAAATGTTTTCTTTCTTCTCTTTAGAATGGCTACATAAAAACCATATTCTTTATAATTTGCAGTGCCCCTTGTCAGGCTGCCTTCTGATGACCATCTCCCATCTAGACCATCTCTTACTTTATTTCTCCTCCCTGGAGATCAAAATTGTTTTCTTTTTTCCTGGGCTACAGTCAGCTATTTTTCCAGCGAAGTCTCCACGCAAGTAATAGATCGCTGAGGTTTAGCAGCTGCCTGGGTCATGCTCCTTTGGAGGCTCATTCAGCGTGGCAGATAAGACTAATAGACAAGCCTTCCACTGAAAGCAGATTTAGCCTGACCCACACCCTCCTAGACAGAGGGTCCCTCAATGATCACGGTGCTCTGTTCCCACCAGCTCTGAACCCACTGCAGAGGTTTAGCTCTGCCCACCAGCATTTTCTGTGCCTCTATGCCAGGGTTCCTCAGTGCCTGTGTGTGTGTCCCTTGGTCGTGCAACTACTGCTTTCCTGTCCTCCAAAACTCTGTTGCTTTGCTGTCCATCTCACGCAGCATGTTTACAGCATGGGGGATTGATGCTAGTGAGGGAAATTGCTGCCCAGCCCTGTTAGCACCCAACCCTCTTCCCCCAGATGTGGACAGTGCAAACTCTCTGAAGCAAGCCCTGGAAAGGAGAGGCTGGCCCCATCACCTACAAAAGGGAATGCCAGCAGGAGAACAGGAGCAAGCTCGGTCCCTGGCTGTGCTGGCAGTGCTGTGGGGTCTTGTGTATAGGGTATAATAAGTGTGCCACATTCAGCTTCCAGCAGAGGATAATTTCCAGCAGCTAAATGCTGTGCAGATGCTAAGCAGGAAAGCATCACCTTTTGTCTGTTCTGCCCCTTCTCCCAGGTGGAAAATATAACGTGCTACTCTCTCTCCACCCTTTCTCCCAGGGTGCTGGGAAGGTTTCATGCCTGTAATTATATGGTACAGTAAGGAACGGACTTAGAAGTGAAAAGGACTTTCATTTTCTCCTGTAACAGGTGGGATTCTGGAGAGCATGTCTTGCTTTGTCATGCCTAAATAGGGGCAGGGAAATCTCAGAGTGACCTGGAGATGTTCCCTGGAGACCCCTGGTGCAGATACAGATGGGCCAGCCAGGCAGAGCCATAGTTTGCTATGTGTGGGATTCTTCATATGCCGTTGAAAACATTACATGCCCTTTTCAACCTCTGTTTGCCCATGTGTTCCCTCACCCCAACCCGATTTGTTATTTTTTTGCTTGTTTTCATGGCCGTCACCCCCTGTATGACCCATGAGGTGCGGGTGGCTCACAGTGTGGTGCCTCACAGCTGCCCCAACTGGTGGTTTGGGGCCAAAAGGGCAAATTTCACCAAAGTGGTAGTAAGGCTTGAAAGAGGGGAGGTGAGGGAACTGCTCCGCTGTGGGTACATGGGGTAAGTGTCTTTGTGCTCGTCCTGGTGTGCTCTGCGTGCAGGAAAAGTCGGTGTGATACTGAATGTGCTGCTCTCTGATATCTCTGTGGCTCCTATAAAACCCTCTGCAAATTGAATTCATGGCACAGCTCCTTATCTCCTGGAAGGAAGATGTAACAGCATCATCTTGTGTTTCAGACAGACATTTTTTCTCAAGTCTTGCTCATTTCTGCACTGAGGGAAAAAAACAAATGTTGAAGAGTCTTTATTTTTCCCCCTTCTTCCTGTTTGAAACATTAAGAGCCCTTCACACAAAGCAGCTCAAGTGCAGAGGAATTAATTGGGGAAATTAGGTTGTGTTGTATTTCTGGCATTTTCTCAGAAATGGTAATTGCCCTAATTCTCCACCCTGCCAAGCCCTCCGCTCGCACCTTGTCCCCCCTCCCTTCTCCTCACTGTCGACCTGTCTTTCTCTTGCTTGAGTTGCTGTTTTCATGCTGTTGCCATTTATTTCATTTCAGTAATGAGAGGGATGTGGCAGGTGAAGAGCTCTCGCAATCTAGTGACATCTTCTTTGAAGCCGAGACACAAAAGAGCAGTTTGTTTTGGGGAAATGAAAACTCCCTGCTACGGTACTTGACCTCCATGTTCACCGTTGCTGCTGCCTGGGATATGTTGCTGCTGCTGCACTGCAAGTCGTTTGGCTCATATATTTTATTTAATATTGTCTCTAACGCTGACTTTCACACTTAACCCCTTCATGTGCCCCCCCAAACCCTCGCACGCTCACCAAGAGCTAATCAAGCTTATGATCTTTAACTCAAAGCTCAGTCCAGTTCTCAGAGGTGTGAATTGAGGTGTGTGCTTTCTCCTAACCACCAGACCTGAACTCCAGAGCGCAGGGGAAGTTTGAAGCTTTACAGTTTGACTTCTTGACGGTTTTTAACACCTGGCCTCCCATTTGCTGGGATCACAACAGTAGACAATATGTCCTGATCTCAGGCAGCTGGTGATGTTCATGGCAGGTTGAGATCAAACGGAGGTGCTACAGTGGGTAGTAAGGTGCTGGGACTCCTTGTCCCAGGAGATGGTAGGTGCCAACAGTTAGGATAGGCTAAAAAAGTGGTTGAACAGATTTGTGGATAAAAAATAATCTATTAGAGGTAAGCAAACACAGAAAACAGATCCAGAGAGGCAGAGGAAGCGACTTGTGAACCCCACCCATCCTTGAGCAGTCTATTTTCTTGAGTAGCAGACCTATCCAAGAGAGAATATCCACCTGCAAGAAGCTGCTTGCTTGTAATGTCCTCCATTCCTCCTGAAGTCCCTGCTCCAAACACCCCATTAGCCTGAAAACTTTGAGAGGCATGGAAAGGAGCACGGTGCCTAGCTTAATCCAGAGACTCTCCCATGATGGAGATCCATCCAGGATGTGCTCCGTTGTGCCAAAACAAGGAAAGGTCGTGTATGGAGCAGGCTGCAGTAGATCACGATTCCTGTATTTACCAAGGTGGCCTGATTAAAAGTGTAGCTAGAGCAGAAGAAGGTAGAGAACCAAATGGCAGCAAGCTGCGTTATTCCAGCCCCAGGTACGCCACAAGCAATATGTGTGTTTCTGAGCATACCAAAAAAATCACCCCTATTTTGGAAGAAGCATCACCACTTAGGGGAGGCTTGGATATGCCAAACTCTCACCTTCTGTAGGTTGTTGGGCCCATTTCCACACTGCCCCCCAAGTTGTCAGAGGCCTTCTCCTGCCTTCCCACCCACAGCACCCCGCTCTCAGGTGTCCTTACTGGGGGACAGCCACGAGATCAGCCAGGAAAGGTGGGGAGCAGCCCCAGCCCTGGGGTGAGCAGTGAGACAACCCGAGTCAGAGAAGTTATAGCCAGTTTAGGGGGAGCATGGGTAAAATGACTTGGGTTGTTTTTTATTTATTCCCTTTTCCTGATGTGTTGTGTGACTTTTAGTGGTTTTTCAAGTGAAACTTGAAAACGTCCCCCATGTGACAGGCCTTACTTCCAGACAAACTGAAGACCTCCCTAGAAAAAATAAGAAGCAAATTTCTTTATCGCAATCCTTAATTAAGATATTTACATGGAAAGAAAACATATTTTGTTTCCCTCCTGATTCCTGCATGGCCAGAACTCCCATGGGCTTTCCTTTCCTGATTTCCCCCCTGTTTCATAGTCCTGCCTCTCTTGCAGCCACAGAGAGCTCCTTCTCCACGCCAGCTGGATGGAGAAAGCCCCTGTTTGCAAGCAGCTGTCTTTAATAAACAGGCTGTTTAGGACTGGGCTGTCAAAGAGAGCATGTTCAATGTACAATCAAGGGGCAACGATGCACAAAATTGCACACACACACAAAATAGGAATCTTTTCTTGGTGCGTATTGAGCTTTGAACGCTTAAGTGATTCCACCTCTCTCTTCCCCATCCAATTATGTGGGCAACACACGATAAGATTGCTAAAGGAATTAGTGAGTGAAATCTTTATACTGCCTAATCAATATCATTCTGCTCAGTACAAGGCATCTCGCTCCCCTCCCAGCCCTGGTTGTGTTTTCATTTACCCTCTGAAAACACAGGTTCACCTTCTTGTTCTTTGAGCTGCGGTGACCAAGAGGAAAAACAGCGGCACGTCTCTTGGAAATGTTTGTAGTCACAGAGCTTTTTCCTTGCATTAAAAAAGAAAAGATACAGGGATGATTATAAGCCTAGCCAAAACCATGTTTCAGTGTCTTAGAGAGACCAGAAGGACCTTTCCTCTGTTTCAGCTGTATGGCCTTACAGAAATGGCCAGCCACCTTGCAAGCAAAGATGCTGGCAGATAATTTTTCTGAGCATCACCAAGGCAAGACGCCAGATTTGATGGGCCACCAGACTGATCCAATATAGTAAATCCTGTGTTCCACTGTGGATTCAGAGACCAAATTATCAATTAATGTGAAGCATTAAAAAAATCCAAATCCCTTTTAGTTCCCTGCAGTCATTAGTGACAAGATACAATATCTATAGCTCAGATGCTTTGCCAGCATCCCCTGGCAGTAAGGCAGAAACTCCACTCCTAATTTTTCTAATACATACAAGAAAAACATATGAGATCAGTGGTTTTTGGAGTCAGATTCAGCTGCCTCTTCATATTTACTTAGATGGAGGAATAAATCAAGTTTGGGTTACTCTCTGGGTTAGTTATTTGTTATTGGAATAAATGCATGGTAATAGATCTGACAGGAGAAGATGTTTCTCTTTCAGCTCTGCGTTTGAGGTAGAATTTGCTTTGTTCTGCACTATATTATATTGATGTTTTTTTTCCACTGCTGATGACTTCATCTGCTCTGCTTCCTTCCAATGTCCATACCTCTGCCACAGCTGGCTTTAGGATGCGGATTTATGTGATAGATATTTCTCTTTCTTTTTCCCCAACTGTAACCCTGTAACGCAGAGGCAATTTAAACAACCATCATGAAACAATTTTCTAAACCTTTCCCCCACCCATTTCCTACCTCAACTTTTTGGGAAGGGAGGCGAGTCAGTCATTCTCAGAGCAATTCCCCAAGCAGAATGAGCTGTCAGCTACATTTAACAGCTCAGTTTTCACCTCTGGAGCAGGGTGGGAAGGCGCCCCGGGGTGATGACTAGCCAGACACACCCTAAGCCCGTATTTTGGGTTTTCCCTGGGCAGCTGTCAGCCTGAGCTCCTAAGGACCACAGCCAGAAGCCTGCCCCCAAACCACCACTCTCACCAACTGCCCTTTCATCTTGGGATTTTGCCTCCTTTTTGTCCTGGTGGGAACACAAAGACCCTAAAAGACACTAAAGAGCCAGCAGACTTTTTGCTAATCGTTTACTTTTAATTTGCACACTGAGATCCTTGCTCTTTCTCCTCCCTTCCATTCCCCAAACCTTTCCTGCCTCGATGCACTGGAAATTGTAGCATCGTATTTTCCAATTCCCTTATCCCTTCCTAGGGTTCAGCTTTGCGAGCACCTGCAACAGCAGTGATGGGACAAAGACTTTGGGGGAAAAGCAGGCTGATGTACCAGGTGCTTCACTGGGACATTTGGCTAAAGATGCCCTTTCTCTCTGGCTACCCCTGAACTTGGTTGAGTACAGACATCAAGTCTGGGTCTTGTTCTGCTGGCAGAGACAGATGGGTCCTTGCGTCATGCCCAGGAGGGCTGGCAATGGATCAGGAGCTGGAAGCTTAGCTACTAGATCCACAGCAACCTCTCAGGACCCCTAAAATTCCTTCAGGCTGTCCAGAGAGGGGCTCAGGGTCGCCAAGAGATGGGGCTTCTCTGGCCAAGGAGAAGTCTGAAGAGCCCGGAGCCCCCTTTGGCTTTTGCCCAGCACCAGTGCTCACCCCTTACCCTCCCTCTGCACTGGTGCAGGTGATGTTTTGGGGTGCCAGGTGCCAGCCACCAGGGCTGGGGGCTCGCCTGCCCCGTGTCCCCCCTGGTGAGGGCTGCGCAGAGCTGGGGTGCTGCAGGCAGTGCGAGACGTACGGTTCGGTTAAAGACATACCCTTTCCCTTCTTGTCCCCTTGCTTCATCCCCCCCCATCCCTCCCTCCCTCTCTCACCCTCCCCTTCTCTTTTGTTTGTCTCCTTCCCTTGTTTTCGCCCATTCACTGTCAGGAAGGGCCGCGTCCGAAGGGCCAGTTCAGCGCAGCGTGGCAGCGACAGAGACTGGCACCGCCGGCAGCTGCAACAGTGAGTGGATCCCGACCCCTGGGGCAGCTGGAGGCGGGGGACTGGTGCTGCTTGGCCGTGGAAACACCCGTGGGGCCGAGCGGCTTCGGGACTAGGTCGGGTCTAGTGCGTGTGGCAGCCGAGGGGCTCTCGTGTGCGGTGGGAAATGTCCGTGCTTCTCTACTCCAGCAGCTCCCTGGGGCTTGTATGGAGAGGTAACGGGATGAATGCAAAAGTTCCTCAGTGCAGTCCTCCTCCGTGGGCATCCAGGCTGTGTCTGCACTAGCAAACGGTGTGGGACATCCTCTGGTTCTGATGGCAGTGTGCTCAGTGTGGTTTATCTCCATGCAAACCTCTCCCGCCTCCAAGCAGGGCGGTGTTTGCTCTGCCTACCAGGGACCATTCCTGCTTTGTGTTGTCCTCTCAGCAGTTGCTTGGATGCTGTTGAATTGGCGGGGACCTAACGCTGGCCATTTAAACAGTTGGACCATCACATGCCAACCCTCATGGCTTTTGTTTGCTAGTCTAGGCACAGCCCCGGTGCCTGAACAGCCGGGTGCCTGCAGCTGCCAGTGAGCAGACTGAGAGCCCCACTGCTGCTCCCCCCCTCCTTGGTGCAGCAGCACGGGGAGATCAGCGTGGGTTCAATGCTCCAGCAATGCAAAAAAGCTCGGTTTTGCCAAGGTGGTGGCTGATGGGAGCTGTGCCAGCCAGCTGAGGGCTGGTGAATCCTCTTTACTCTCCCACAGAGGCGAGCCCTGGTCCCAGTGTTGTGTGCTGGATGCTGGAGCCTTGGGATGCAGCGAGGTGGGATGCAGCACGGTGGGTCCCCAACACTCGCTGCATCCCAGAGGCTGCTGCTGGCAGCATGCTGGAGGTCAGCTGCAGGAGCTAATGAGAGGAGCAAATACTGAACTCGATTGTCCATTGTGGTTTTGCTGCTTGTGCTCAAAGAAGCGTTCTGTGGATCCTGAAAGTTGGGGAGCCATTGCTTAAATCTGTTTTGGGTTGAACTAATCCACCCAAAAACACTCTGCAGAGCTTGATGCGCCCTAACAGGTTACAGCAGGAAAGTGATGGCTCCCCAGATTATTTCTCAATAGTTTCCCTGTGCCAGCAAGCCTTAAGAGATGCACATAAATATTCACAAAGTAGCCATGACTTGGACAAATTCCTGGGGGCAGGGAGAACTAAAGGCTCCAACCCCCCAGCGTGTGCTCCTGGCCAGGTGATGGAGGACCAGCTCTCGCAGCGCCCAGCCTCCTCCCAGCACTGCTGTACTCCTGCCCCAGCAGCAACAGGGATCCAGCAAATGCCTATGGGGTGTGAAGCAGCTCGGTCTGTTTGCAGAGCCCTCCTGGACCTGTGGCGGAGCAGGGCTCTGGCAGTTTCTGACTGCTGCCCAAATCACAAGGGAGTGTGAGTTTAGGTCTCGCCGGCTTTACAAGGGGCTATGTCAGCAGCTACGAAGACGTGCCACCAAAAGGTGATTTTGTTACGTTTATGCCTTTCTGAGCCAAAACCGAATTGCAGGGTGTGGATGGGAATTCAGTTCTAAGCTCTGATGTAATTTTGTATCCTCAGGCCCGAAGGCAGCTTTTAAAAAATGATTTCCCCCTGTGCCCTGACACTATTTTTTTGCCTTTCAATCATGCCCTTATGACAGAACAAATACAGGACTTGACCTTTGCAATGTGACATAATAATATGTGACTTCTTTATAGCTCTTTTCATCCCAAATGCTCGGCAGACTATGAATCTGATCCTGCAACCACTTACCACTGGGCTTAGCACTCAGTTGCCCAAGCAATCCCTGGGGAAACCAGAGGAGCACTGACATGCACAAGTGCTGTACCTGGTGTTATTCACAGGATCAGGCCCCAGAGAGATGTAGCACATGTCTGTGAATAGCAGCGTTTTGGAGATTTTTTATTCACTGTCAGAGTCGCGTGGCCAGCACTAACACGACAGCCTCCTCTTGGCTAAAATATCATGGCAGGTAATGCTTGGGTCATGTTTATAGCTATCATCTGCAATCATGTTGCTTCTTTTATTATTTTTTCCCAGCCTTAAAAGCATGCTAATTAATAAACAGCTTATCCTGCACCATTTGATCCTGCAGAAATCACAGCATTTTCACTTATTAGTAAGTAGCAATTAAAGAATTATAACTCTTCGAGAGGAAAAAAAAAACCCACAAACATTACTGCTCGCCCTCTGCATCCCTTCTGAAACAACCTTGCACAGTGCCCTCAGAAATCCCAAGCTCAGGCCCTTTGACTTGATAGAGGATGGAAATCCCAAACCAGTGAATACTTCTGTTGAAAAACGCTTTCTGCTCTGCTCTTCCTGTTCTGAAAGGCAGACCCCACTTAGGTGCATGGAGAAGAAGTGATATCAGTCTTGGACTGGGCTGCAGGCCCCTTCTATATGCTATCTGTAGTCTGTCACCATAGGAAATACAGCTAGTCCCTCTGTGCCTCAGTTCCCCACTCTTAAAAGATGATCCCTGGTCATCTTCAGCAAGGAGATACACATCCACAAAAAATAAGTAAATAAAAAGAGACAGGTAAGAGACAGGAGACAGGTAAGTACAGGGGAAATACGTAGGGAACCTGTGAGTTGAGACACTTGGTGTACTGGTTCAAGGACAGTGAATTTTGGATGTTCTTGGTAGCTGGAAAATATGAAGAGAGAAGCGGGGGGATCCCTACTTCCACCTCCACTTGGCACATTCAGGACAGGCAGACCTTGGAGACAGATCCGTTCCCCCTTCTTGTGATGGGAAGTAGACAAATCTGGGGGTGGAGACCCCAGCATCAGCAGGCATCCGTGTGTTTTGCTGTTTTCTGCCATCCCCCCGCCCTTAGAAAATAAATTCATTAGGAGTGGAGAGGAAGGGATTCCCAGGATCATCAAACCCAATCCCCTGTTGCATCAATCACATCAGATTTATCTTTTCATAATCAAGCAGCACTATTAAATGTGCTCCTAAGGGAAGACAGGCCCAGCATCTCGTTGCTTGAACTTGCAGATTCTTCTAATTTCCAGCCCGTGCTTAGTCACGGCCCGTTCGCCGAGCAGCAGGTGCCTGGCACGGAAGCAAGAAACTTAACACAGTTTTCTTAAAATAACCACCCAGAAATACTATTGAGAAAAAAATGCTGAGGTTGCAAAAGGGAGCGTGCAAGGTCAGGTAATGACAATGGCAAGGCCTCAGCTCACACGCCTTGCCTCTGCCTTGTAGTGCAGACTTTACATCACCGCCTGCCATTAATCTTGTACGATTCAGCTGAGGTACAAGGCAGAAACGCTCACGGAACAAAGGAACTTCTTCGCTATTCTTCTACATAATATTCGTTGTGTAACACCCTGTCTCTTGTGCAAGGTGTAACTAACCCTGAGCTAAACACCTGCCTATTTTCCCCTTTCTTGGCAGGCTTTTCCATGACATTTCTTGCTTCGTTGTACAAGCCTTTACCTGCACAGCAGTTTTGTGAAGCAAGTGGGTTGCATCGCCCCTTTTTTTACAGGTTAGGAAGGGAAGCACAGAGCACAAGGGCACACAGAAAATCCATGAAAAAAGCCAGAATAAAATTCCACCCGCATTGCCGCAAGGGCAGCTGTCCTCTCAAATGCCCCTGCTTCGCTCAGGGCAGCCTTGTTCTCTCCAAACCACACAACTGCTGCAGAGCCAGAGGAAAGGGGCTGATGCAGCAGCCTCCCTGGTGGCACGCTGCTTGTTGCAAGCCATGGAAATGGTGGGATGCTCTAGAGCCCTGCCTTGCTCTCATTCTTGTCCTGTTGGTCAATCAGAGTGCTCAATGAAGTGGCAATGGGATGGGGGGAAGGACACTGGCGAATGTTGCCGAGCTGAGAAAGGCAGAGGTGCAAAAGCACACAGTTAGCCAGCTCAGCACCCATTAGTTCAGAGCCAGCCCATGGAGAGCAATGGCACATGGAGACATCCAGGCTGAGATGCAGCATAAACTGCTGGAGCCACTCAGGGGGAGGGCTCACTTGACAAAAACACGGTTGCTTATTTAACTTGGCAGGTATTCAAGTGAAACAGGCACGAGCAGGAGGTGTCAGAGCTGTTCTGGGTACCAGCGTGTGGGATTTTTGACATTCTATTTCAGTGCTCCTGTTTGGAAAAGAAATTCACTCAGAAACCCTTTTTTTTTTATTATTTTTTTTAATCACTACTTAAATGTCATAAGAATTGTACAGTGCCCACCTTAATGTTCCTAACAAATTAAAATATTTTATTAGTCTATTACCTGAAAATCATCACCGGGGTTACTATAAAAACCTGAGGCGGTCCGGAGGGAAGGATGTCAGTAGGTCTAAAAGGTGTGCAAATATGTTTCATCGCCATAAAGATCACAGGGGTCAGACGGGCAGCCCCCAGCCCCAGAGCAGCAGGCTGATTAAGGTGGGGAGAGAATGAGGAACATCTCCTGATGGGCAGACAGCCAGCAGACCTCTCCTCTGGTTTTCCAGGAGTTGTGATGGGTGAATGCTTGGGTCTGTGCCCAGCTGCTTTGGGTGGCTTCAGAGGAAGGCAGTGGTGCTGTTCACACTCGCCTCCCTTATGATAAGAAAAAGTGCCCCAGGCAGCTCACCCCATTGTGGAGGAGCCTCTTGGGACCTTTGTCCCCATCCTGTTGACTCAGGGTGCTGATGCGCCCACCCTGCATCCACATGGGCATGGCTCTGCCCTCCCAGGTGTTTTCAGGACACCACCACGGCCAAATTCAGCCAGGAAGCAGCCAAGGAAACCCATCCATGCCTGCCCTCTTCCTCCTGCAGACGACTCTGGATGAGTCCCTCTGAATAAGCAATGCCTAAGTCCCGGGCAGGAGACAACCTCATCCAGCTCCAGAGCCACAGCCCACGTGCACTGCCCCCAGCAGCTGACACCTGGGTGACCAAGTGTCCCCTGCTCTGGTCCCCGGGTGACAGCAGGGCCAGGTGACACCGCAGCAGTGGCTCCTGATCAGGTCCTGTGGCCCCGCAGAGCCGGGGGCTCTCACAGGTTGCTCCTCACCGGCCTGGGCGGGTGTCAAAGATTAATTACCATTTAGCCGGCTGCATTTCCATCTCCGCAGAAGGCTGCAGCGGAAAAGACAGCAGTAGTGGGATAATTTACTCCAGCATTACACAGCAGATTACCCTGTACTTACAGGGTCACCAGTTACCATATAATTAGACCTCCAACGCAGGGAAATCCGCCATAGGTTTCCAAACCTCTCTTCTTCCCAGTGTCAGAGAAGCCGAGGGCCAGCAGCAAAGTGCAGACCGAAACCTCATTAGGTGCATTTAAAGCTGTTAAATGGCTTAAAATTCAGGTTGGGGGAGGTGAAATGAGAAGGCAGCAAGAGCACCTCTCAGTCAGCGAGACGGAGGAAAAAACAGAGCAGTTTGTCTAGGAAATGCAGGGAAGCCGAGGCAGAAAGCAGGGCTGTGAGGGACCTATGCTAGCTAGGGGGTTAGGGAACATAACCTCTTTTTTTTTTTTTTCCCCATGCACCCAAATCAAGCACCTACTCGCAGAGCATTTTGAAGACTGACAAACACCTTTGATTATCAAGCACAAATTCCAGCAGCAGCTCATTTCACCTCTCGGGTGGTTAACAAACACAAATCGGCCATGATCAATACACGGCATGTTGCTGTGAAGTGAGATTGTGCCTGCTCCGGGCCATGCTGCTCTTCATCCTCATAAATCCCATCCTCTTTAAACCACGCATGGTCCCTTGTGGGGTGACAGCTCCCCAGTGAGCACGTGGAGAACCCACGCCAAAGAGCAAAATGGAAACCCCTGTGTGCCTCTCCAGCAATCTTCATTTTAAGTATTACACAGCCACATTCTTGTGACTTAACCCCACAAAGAGTATCCATAAGGTCAACTATTTCTGGAGAGGTAAAGCCGAAACAAAGACGGGGGGAAGCAATTGATTTCTGAGGCAGGGTGGAACGAGCTGTACATAAATAGTTTGGCTAAGCAATGATCAGAAAGGGGAGATGTGCTGCCTGATTGCAAATATTTACATAGTTGTGAGCCTAAAGGCTAGGAAATGTTATTGAGGGAAGTACGTAGAAGTTAGCACAAGGATAAAATGCTGAAGATGAGGCAGGGGAAAATCAGTGTGGCAAGCAGGAATTTTTCATTGTGTAGGCAAGATTCGCTTCTGATTTCCTGAGGGAAGCTGGGGGTTGCCCACTGGGATGTTTGAATTGGTGCCCATCAATACCTTAGCAAATCCTTTAGGTCCCTCATTCACAAGGGAAAGAGGGCAGAATGGAACTTAACAGGTTTTTTCCAGCTCTTCTCCTGGGTCTGTAAAGCTGTTTCATACACAGACATGCGTGTCATTGCCTGTGCATGCTGCATGCACATACCTAATGCTCTTGGGCTCCAGCAGCTTATCCAGAGGCAGCGAAACCAGCCAGGGCTTTAAGCCCAGCGTTCGCAGTCACGTTTCTCCTTGAAGTAAATGCTCCAGCAATGACATAATTGAGGACTGTCCTGTCTGCTCAGCATATGTCTGCGGGGGTCATTCATCCTACCAGACGCTGCAGAACATTAGCGGTTTCTTTAGGCTCACTTTCTCTTTCCGTCCTTCCTCTTGTGGCTAACCCTAATGGAGAGCTTGTGTCTGGAGACTCCGCTAGGAAGACCTGCCTTGTTCAGAGAGCTGGCTATCTAGGAGCTAGTCCTGTCTTATGGCAAAAACAGCCACATGTGTCCTACAAGGTGCTGGGCTCGTAAAATGATCCCAGTGGGCTCGGTGACGTGGAGCACCTGGCTGGCTGCAGGAAGGGGAGCAGAAGGCAACCAGTGATCGCTGTGATGGCCACGTAGTGCTGGAAGACTCTAATGGCATCTGCAACCCAGTTCCTGTGTTTGTGGGTTTGCTTATTTATTTAAGCTCCTGGCTAAGTGAAGCAGGGAGGAAGGATTTTAACTCTCGGTGGTTAAAAGGCATAGGACTCCCGCAACTCTGTCCTAATCAAGGACATCTGCAAAACTTGGTAAAGAGCAGAGGAAACTTCAATGCACGGGAAGTCTCGGGTGAAAAAGTGCTTGAGTACAGAAGGATGAGATGCTCGACTTCAGGTTTAGCTTGTTTTTCATCAGAACCTGCAGCCAAGCCCCAGCCTTAGATGGGTGTGGGTGCACTCTTCTCCACCTGCCCACCACGCATGGCCTCTTTGTGTGCCACACCACCTTGTAACAAGGATTCTGGAGGCAGGCATGGGAAGGGCACATCCAGGGCAACTTTCCCTACTTTGGAAGTTTAGCCATTAGCCTCTTCTAATCCCCGTGTCTCTGCAGTGGCTGAAATCATGAGTGTTTGGGGGGGAGGATGTTGGGGTTTGCTTTTGTGGTGAGACGTGGCTCTCTGTTCAGCGGTGCCAGAGCCAGCCCAGCTTTCACACAGGCACTGATGAGTTTAATCACTTCGTTAGTAGGTGTGACACTGCAGCCTCCGATAATGAGCTCTTTATTTTAACATGGCTTGCAACGTGTTTGTGTGAGATGCCATCTGTGCTTGCACTGCCTTCATTAGGAGAGAAAGCATAAGCATCTTCTGGAGCTGTTTGGTATTTCTGTGATGTTTCCCTGCTGAGCAACCATTGTTCAACTGCAGGGTGAGAACTTGTACCAGAAGGAAAGCACCAGCACCCAAAATGTTTAAACAGGCCAAAAAAAAACCTGTTAGGTACAGCACTGGGAACCATCCTCAGCTGGCTTACAGGAAATCAGCTAGAAGGGATGATCCAGCTACTTTACTGCTGAAAGTTTTTCATTGTGGTAAAGCACTACAGCCCATTCCTCTAAGCTAAAATATTGTACTTTTTCAGAAAAGCAAGGAACAGATTTCTATCATCAAGAGACTTCTATTTTTTGTGCTTCCATACTATGACTGTGCACAAAAATCTCCGAGTTGCCTGCCCAATTTTTGGATACAACAGATGCTATTAAGATTTACATGCGGATCTGACTCCCCCAAATCTCCACCCTCTACACGTTTCTATAGGTACCCCTCGGTGAGCCAACAGGCAGCATGCTCACGGTGTCTCTTTGCTATCCACCAGCCCTCCCAGCTGACAGGCTGTCAGCTCAGCACCCAGCTGTGCGTAAGGGAAGGGGCTCTGCTTCTGCTGGGAGTCCCCACGCCCTGCGTTGTATTAAATTTGTGTCTCTCTGCTGCCAGGCCTATGCTCAGCGAATCTGACATTAATAAGAAATAGATTCCCAAACAATCTAGCCTAATGAATTTTGAATATTATTATGATTAATGCCAAGGCAGTTGAACTGATTATCCAGCATCCAGAAGTTAAGTAATGGAGCCTTATCTAAATCATGTAGAGTCGTCAGTCAGGGACGGCTCTGGCTGCAGACAAAGACGGAGCATTATTGGGTACCCAGAGGGGAGTCACTGTCAGGACAGACAGAGAGGAACGATGGAAGGAGAGATTATGAGATACCAATCTGAAAGCATTTTAGCATAGAGTGATAGCACATGCAAGTGCTTTATTGGTATTATTTCCTAAACTGCATTTCTCAGGCCATGTCGAGATGTTGCTTTTATATCGCCAGGTTAGGATTTATTGGTCAAATATTCTTCCTACTTTCTGGAGCCAGAAACCGAGCTGATTTTCATTCCCTGTGTTGCCACAAGAGTGGAATCCTGATGGACATGTTCCTTGCATCGTGATGGTTTAACTTAGCCTCTATCTGATTAGCTTTTGAGCTATTAAACACTTCTTGTAGTATTACCAGCTCACTGCAAAGCGATAATGCAGATCAGTCATGGACAATTTCTGTTGGTGCTCGCAGTCTTTGCAGACTACAGATCCCCTTTGAAGTTGGAACCAGCTAATAGCTGTGCTGTTTCATGGGTATTGCACATCTCTGAGCATGTCCGCCCTAAAAAAGAGCACGGTGCGGTGCCAGGGTCTCCTACCTTGTGGAGAAAATCAGTAAATCCATGTGGTGCCTGACAAACTGGTTATCTGATGGCTGGAATTTAAAAGGGTTTAGTGGCTTCCCAGATTATGCTGGATGGAGTGCCCACATGGGGGCTGTGGTGCAAAACACTGCAGAGGCCACTGTCTGCATGCACCCCTCCGACCAGCCACCCAACACCAAGCCACAGCCAAGCAGTGGGACTCCTGGGAAGACACTGGGTGTCCTGCTGGTGTCTCCATCCCAGTGCTACCAGTTCCCTCAGCTGTCTGAGATGTCCTCATGTGGGGTCTCTTCACTCTAGGCCCCACAAAGCTTTCAGTAGGTTGGCCTGGGGGGCAGGAGGCTCTAGCAGCACCTGTTAGGGTGAGAGTTTGAGGAGCTGGTGGTGGCCTCACTGACCTCTTTTCCAAGTGCTTTGCAAAGTACAGTTGCTCTTCCCAAATATATCTTCCTCATAGCTCATGTCTGATGTTCATGATGGAGATCATTATTTTTGGAGCATTTATTTTTACATGAAGATGAGAAACTGGCCCTTGTTCCTCTGCAGGCTGGTTGTGCAGCCCTCTCCTAGCTGCTTTGAGAGCTGGGAAGGAAAGGGGAGTGGTGATCTGTAGCAAGGAGCGCACCAAATAGATTATTGGCAAACATAATTAAAAATATATGTGCAATTACTCCTCTGTTTCCCTTTTCTTAACCATCCTCTGCATTACCTCTGGCATTTTTAGATGGCAGATAATATAAGTGAGAGGACTCTTGGGTACAGGCAGCTCTTAGAGAAGCAGTGATTTATCTCAGGCCGTTTTGAGGTAGCAGAATTTACCTCTAGCTACAGCCACCCCTCCATGTCTGCCCCCCCTCATTTGCGTAAGTAATTGGCAGCTTGTTAATGGCTCATTAGGAATGCTGAAAACCGTGGGATTAAAACACACTCGGTGGAGCAGAGATGAGGGGAACAGGGAGAAAGGCCACCGTCCCTGCTTGCAAATTACACTGCTTGATTCAACGTGATGCAGAATTACAGGTCATAAAGCAACTAGTTTGTTAAATGAAGTAAGGAAAAACAATGTCAATGGCAGGCTTTATTCTTAGGCTCATGTTTAAACACAGTATGCGCAGCTGGGGGGAACAAACAGCCCCTTGCCAAAGAGTCCAACCGACAGCAGGAAGGTCTCACCCCCTTCTCAGTTTCGCATTAACCCTGCCTGAGCTCTCCCTGCTCCCGAACAAGTCCATCTGGCTCCTTACATCACCTCGCGACAGGGACAGTTGGTTTCCCCGTGCTCTCCCTGGGTAAGTCCAATTTCTGGCAGCAGGCACCTCTCCTGCTTTGGGTGAGTCTGGGACACCCGGTGCAGGTGCGTGCACATAGCAGACACGGCTACGGTCACTCTGCACCTCGTAAGCCCCCCAAAACCCTCTGAGACCCCTTGCAGATTGCTATAAGGTGTCTTCACTCACTGATGTGCAGAGGAACAGGCTGCAAGCCCCACACTGCAGCACCTCCAGGGCCTGGGAGAGATGGTTGTGTGCAGGGGGTGAGCATGGGACAGGATCAGACCATGCCCAGAGAGTGCCACAAACATGTGCAGTGATGCATGATGAGGACACAATGAGCCGAGTAAGTTGAAATGTTTGGCAGAAGCTTTTTGCTGTTTGTTGACAGTATTAAAACCCACCTTCAGCACTGGCTGTGACAGCGGGGACAGCAAAGGTACAAGACTTGAAGGCAAGGCCTTGGTTGAGAGAGTTTGCAGGGACATCTCACAAATTTTTAAGAAGAGGAGGGAGCAGGGGCTTCATCTTGTGGCTGCTACAGCCGTGATGCTTTTCAGAGTCAGGAGAACAGCTTTGGGATTTTGGAGGTGAGAATAACTCTGGAAATGGTGCTGTCTAAGATGCAGCTAGCACCTTCCTTCCTGAATAAACCCAAAGGAAATTACAGATAAAGTACTGGGGAATCACAACCAGTCACAACGTGCACTTTAATGCAGCTGCCCCTGATGGAAACTACTTAGGGGCTTTAGAGCCCAGTAAGGTGGCAGTGAAGGCCATGAACTCTGGGACAGCTAACCATTAGCAAAGCCCCGATCTGGCTGGCATGTCTTGATCCCTCTGCTTTGCACAAGGTGCCTAGGGACCTCTTGGGATTCACACAGGTAAATGCTGGCCCATCTGACCGATAAAGGGACGTCTCTCAGTTTTGGATCCAGCACTGATGTTATGGGAGGACTTTTTCCTCCTAGATTTTCACCCACAAGCATCCATATCCCTTTGCCTTCTCCCTGAGAAGCCACCCTCTCCTGCCCCAACCTCATTTGACAAACTTCAGCTCACAAGGGCACAATCGACAGTGGTTTTGTTCAATTTTATTTTTATTTTGTCCAAGAACTCAGCCAAAACATTCAGCTTTTTGTGCTTCTCATTTCCATTACCTTGTTTTTTTTTTTTTTTTTTTTTTGTCCTGATGAGGCCGTACATCTGGCTGCTGGGGGAATGTTCAGAGTTAATCTTCGAGGGATCACCCAGCTCCTAAAGCTGAGGTCTAAAGGCCACGTGTTGTAGTGCAGCCCAGCCTGGGATGACAGCCAGGTCTGCAATTAAAGAAGAGCCCGGGTCATCCCTACCTACAGCAGCAGAAACCGAGGCAGCAGTCAGGGAGGCATGTCTTATCTCTACCTCTAAAAAGAGGTGATGTGTTGAGTGGGTTCTCCTGGAGAGAAACAGTTCCAAGGTCTCCACTACTGCTACATGATTCTGTACAAACTCAAACATCTCAGCTTCCTGCACACTTAAGAGACATTCAAGCAATGCTGCACCATACAAAGACACCTCACAGTGGTGCCTGTGACTTCCCAAGGCAGGAGCGGGAACAGAACATCCCCAAAGTAAGCCAGGAGCAGGAGTACAGCTGTCAGATGGCCATGGAAAACAAATGTCAAATGACCTTGGAAAGCAATGCACTGATTTATTTATTTACTTTTTTTTTTTTCTTTCTCTTTTTTTTTTTTTTTTCTTTTTTACTTCAAAGTTGGGAAGACAACTGCACAAAAGGAAAACTAAAACACAGCCTTATAGCATGCCAGAGAGCAAATTCCATTCTGAGCTGAGATCTCTGAAGCAGCCCTCAGCTGTGAGCACGGTGTGGATGGCTCGGTACCCCCCTCTGAATGCTGCCTTGGGGTACAGCCCTGGAGCTAGTGTGGGGGCCAGGAGGGGGGAAGCAGTGCTGCCTGCTAATGCCTGCCTTCAGAGCTTTGAGGTCTGGATTCCCGCGCATACAAAGTTCTCACGAGGGTTTTTCAGCTCTGCTCTGGTTTTGATTTTTTCATGTTATCTCTGCAAGTGGCCCAAACTGCAGATATATTGCACTGCCTTTGCTGAACGCTGCTGCTCCACTACCTGCTGCTGTACTGTCGAACTCATCAGGGATGACATGTCATCTTTTCCCTTCCTAATCAGCTGGATGTCATTCAGAAAGCTGGGACAAGGAGAATCCTTTCCCCAGACACCCGCTTTCCTTCCTAGCAGACAAACCTAGAGCCTTATAATACTACTTGTACATAGCACTTATATAGCTTTACATCTTCAAAGTGCTGTACTAGCATTAAGTAATTATCTCTCTCCCTAATGGCCATTAACGCTGGCCTTTCACGAACCTCCCCCAGCTCCCCGAGGTTCAGCTGTAATACAGCAATAAGCTGCTCAAAGGGGGTGGCTGGTTATCTCGCGGTCTGGGGGCTTGGATGTGTAATGAGGCTTCAGAGCACGGCCTCGGTGCCCTGGAGTATCAGAAACATGTGGCTGGAGACCAGGTCGTGCCCTTGGGAGTACCCATTAGGAGGCGATGGAAATGAGTGGATGATGCTGCAACCCTGAGATGGAGCCAGAAGAAGGAAACTTTGGCAGCTCAGAGGATACACACTGATTGCTCTATTTATTACCAGGATAGTACTGCAAACCGAAAGAGCAAAGCAGTGGGAATAACATGTCAATGTGGGCACGAGGAGTTGATCTAGGGAGAGGAAGTTAGAGAGCTAAAAATGTCAAGCAAAGCTAGACAGCCATGGCAATGGGATAAAGAGGCCAGTCTGCAGGTCTATGAAGCATTAAAATAACAAGGAGAAAGGGGAAGCTTGGCAGCATCGTAGGATTTAAGGGGAAGAACAGCAGAGGATTTGCTTGCCATATTTACTTGAAAGCAGAAGCCTCTTCCAGGTTGCGGAGTGCCTCTGAGGGAGGAGATGTTGCAGTGCTGCTGTCGGAGGACGTTTCATCCTTAGTGGCTTTGGGATGTGCACCTGAATGAGGCCTGGGGTCTCCTGTCCCTGGCTCCCCGGGGGGATGGAGGCAGATGGGTGGGAAGATGATCTGACTATTTCAGGACAGGCTCAGCAATACCATGCTCGTGGTGAGCATCAAGACTGTGAGTCCTGCGAGGTTGTTTAATTCGGAAGCCTGCTGTGAGCAGAGACTTGACCAAAGCAAACTTTCAGATTCTAATGACACAGTAACAGTTCCTTCCAGAGCCAAGGACATGCCATGTAAACAGGCTCCACAAAAGAAAAAAAAAAAAGAAAAAATCACCAAAAAACAGCATCTATTTTTTTTTATTTGTTTGTTTTGTTTTGTTTTGTTTTTAGCCTGATTTAATAGCATCATTTTGCTTTCATGCTTTTGGCAATGGCTGGTCCTGCAAATGAAGCATGCAGCCGTGGCAATCACGTGCAAGTGAATGCTGGCATAACACAGATCATAGCCACTGCATGTTATGCAAAAGATTTCCTTCCTTCATCCTGGACACACTCTGTTTCCTATGGCATCAGTAGCTCAATCCATCTGTGCTCAGCTCTAAATCATTTTGCTACATCAGCAGAAAGCAGGGTACAGCTGACTGCAGACCAGGAAGGCTCAACTTAGCGTTCACTCGCTGTACAGCGTCAGAGCAGGACCTTTCCCTGCCTTCCTACATCTGTTTTCTCATCTGTGAAATGGGAATTTTAATCCTAATCAGTTTGCAGTGGGAGCACCAAGGGACAGTCGAAGGAAATGCTTTAAAATGTAATATTCAGCTTTGTGTGCTAAGCTAGGCATCAGAGTGATTTTGTGGTGCAATTTAATTGATGCTTGTTCTGCATACAGTTAGCTAGCAGGCGAGACTTAACATTTGCTCTCAGAAATGTGGTATTCTGTGCGAGGTGCAGAGAATACCTTTGAGGTTCTTACCTATGAGCACAGCTGAGCCATATGCCAGGATCCGCACAGTTCTGGGCGTTGCTTGGCTTTGTTTTCTCCCCAGAATTAATGTATTACTTAGTACCGGATTTATTTTTAGTAAAAGACATGTCTCATGTGACATAGAGGGCAGAGATGCCAAACAGAGAGTTTGGCAGTCGCTGGACTCTACCATATGAGCTAAGCCAAGATCATGTCGTCACGTCCTTGGGACAACTATTGACTGTGTATGTCACTTTACTGGCAATTTGTCACTAGGATGTGTCTAGAGGAGACCAAAGACCTTGACTGCACTGTAGTTTATTAGAACTGAAATGGGTCTACTGGCTTCTCTGCTGCTTTCGGGGCCAAATCCTCTAGTGGTGTGACTCAGGGCACTCCCATTCGAGAAGCAGTGCTAATACTGTTTGTGTAAGCTGAGGGTTTGGTTCATAGATTCTGAACTGCCCTAAGATTTCTTCGAAAGGGAGTTAAATGTGCTCAATACGTTGTACTACCTGTAATCTCAGATGATCCTGCAAGATTCAGGACATTGTAAATGCAGAGAGCTTGGCAATCTGTAATCATTTTGAGATTGCCAGAAAACTGAAGAGCTACAGCTACTTAAAGGAGGAAAAAATAAGCATTAGTGCAAAAGAGTTTTTGCAACAATCAAGTTTGATGTATGTCATGTTCTGTCGATAACATTTCCTCAGAGCCCTTCACAGAAAGGGAAAGCAACTTGTAAAAGCTGAGAAAGCAGGAAAGAGCTAAAATTGCAGACAGGGTTTCAAAGGAACAAACCAAGGAAAGGGTATTTCCATTTCCATTAAGGGAGGACATTCTTGGGAGTGCAGAGCAGCAAGCTGAGACCACACCAGCCAAGGCATCTCTGCATAGGAGGTGTAGAGCTGCCCGGAGCTTTTTATCTTCACGCATCGCAGTTCTGAGCATCCCTGCACTTAGGAATGAAAGATGTTCCCGAGACTTTTTAAACTCCTTCTCTCCTTTGTAGAAAGAGACTCTCAGAGTTAGAAAAAGGGCTGGTCCACAGACCTCTTAGCACAATGCTGCCAGCCCAGGTCCAAATTCTGTCAGACCCCAGAGAGGCCTGGCTCGCACCTTCCGTGCAGAAAGCCTGCAAGGCAATGTCCCCATTTCACAACCTATTCCAGCACTGCTCACCAACACCGTCCCTCCTGCTTCCAAGAAACATGGCTGGTCTCTGTACTGACCCTTCCCCACTCTGGTTTTAATCAGGCACAGAAACCAGTGGGAGCTTTGGAAAGCCAGGAGCTTAGAGGAGAGCTTTTGTTTGTACAAGAAACGTTTTCATCCAAACAAGCACAACGATCTCATTATTTTGAATAGGCACACACGTGCAGGAAAACTAGAAAGCCTCTCCCCCAGTCCTTCATAGGACCAGAGAGATTTCTGCCTGTTTGATTCAGCTGTGGTGCTACAAAGTTATTAGCGCTTGCTTTTTTTTTGGTGTCCGTAATGAGACAAGCAGACTTCTGAGCAGCACCACAAAAGCACCGTCTCTCATCACTGCTAAACCCTTGGACGCTTTATCCTCAGCAGAAACGAGTGCTGGAGCCTCGTGGCTGTGCTGCTCCCAGCACCGGCTGGGCTTATCAATTAGCTGCTTCCCCACAGATGGTGCGTCTTGTATAGGACAGAACAGAGGAAAAAAACTTTCCCTGCTTAGAGACACTTGTTTAGAAACCTCTAGTGGATCTGAAGGTAAATCCATCTGCTTTCGACATCTTTGCATGTTTTCACCTGCTGGACTCAAGTGCCCTAGAGAAAGGCAGACTGTGATGGAGAGAGGGCCTTTCCCTCACTTAGCACGCCCTGATGGGACCTCACCCACGGGCTCTTCCATTTCCAGGCTCTCCAAAGGGGCTGGCTTTCCTGCTTCCATCAAACACTGGGCATATCCCTGCCTGTAAGAGCCTGTTCTTTACAAACAGACCGCCTTTTTGCAGTGCGGTCCTGCAGTCATTTACATATTCAAAGCACTCTTTGAAAAGGCCTGTAGCACAGTTTTATGCGTGCAAAAATCTTCCACGCAATTAGGTGATGCGCAGATGCCTGTGTATGGATTTTAGCAAGCCTTGCCGAGGAGGGACAAAGCCCTCTCTGTATTTCTGGAGGGTGCTTCAGAGCACTGAGGCCCTGCAAAACTCATTCCAGCACCTTGCTGAATGCTCTGCTCCTTGCCTTGCCTCCTGGTTCACCACCAGTGTAGGGTCTGAGGATGTGCTTGGCAGTTTGTCATTTGATTTCTTTACAAGCCTGTTTTGGGAGGAGACAACATCATTTATCTCGATACATTTCACTCCCTATCCGTCATATTAACCAGGTGGGACTGGCGGGTAAGCCCCTGGGCGGGCAGGGAGGCAGCATCTAACCTAGCTCTTTCGAGCAGCTCCTTGTTGATGGAGCTCGCGGGGAGGCCCTGAGTTTGTTCACATTAAGTAAGGGCTGCTCCCTTCCCCAGGGCTCCGTTCACTCAGATCTCCTCGCGCCTCTGTCCTCCCGCAGGTTGGAGGACACACCATGCTGCCCATCCGCTGGATGCCTCCGGAGAGCATCATGTACAGGAAGTTCACGACGGAGAGCGACGTCTGGAGCTTCGGGGTGATCCTCTGGGAGATCTTCACGTACGGGAAGCAGCCCTGGTTCCAGCTCTCAAACACAGAGGTACAACAGTGCTGAGACACCTTCAGCTGGAAACCCTGCTTGTTACCATCCCTGCTTTCCAGGCTGCTTGCAAAGCAATCCATACGCTGATTGTCCTCTCCTCAGCACCCGTGATAATTATTTGTTTTTTCAGATACAGAGATAAGAAACTGCAGGTGGCAAAAGTGTCATTATCTCCATTTAAGAGCTGGGGAAAGCAAGGCACGCAGGAATGAAAGGGCTCTGCCAAAGCCATGCAGTGGTTATCCCCAGTCTCTGCCCTCTGAGTTCCTGACATTGCTCTGTAACAGCCGCACCTGATAAACTCTTGTGTGCTGACAGAATACCCAAATTACTGCTCAGATATAAGTTATTGAGTCACCCTGCATTTCCTATGCTCTCTTTCTCCTTATGTTGTAGCTGACACTTACTGCAGCCTTCAGTTTGTGAGAAAGTGTTTGAAGCATGTGGCACACTTCTGTGGGGCTGTTTGCCACGGGGACACCTATTATAGAGTTTGCCCCTGTTCCTTGAGGATGGGACCCGAGGGGCTGGTTCATCCTTGTTATTTCTTTGAATAACAGTGTAGGGCTGCACTGTAAAAAAAAAGTCGAGGGAAGGCTGGCTAGGATTAGCAGAGTGTCAAAGCCAAGGTCTGAGGCACATCAGCAGAAAGGCACTGGAAGATTTTTTGCTCAGAATAGCAGGGGGTATTATAGACGAGGAGCCGGATGCATTGACAGAGCCGTGTGTGGGAACCTTGCACATTTTTATCCTACTGTGTATCTAATGGATTTCAGAAATTTCACCTTTTGTAATGAGAAATGTGCATTTCTGCTTTCTGGATACAGATCCCTTAATTAAGTGAGTTGCAGAGATGGCAAATCCAAGGTGTTGCTTTACATCTCTAATACTTGCCCATTCGTGTGCTCAATGGGGCCTGACTGCATATCCCAAAGTAGCACACGCAAACATTTTAGAGACACAAACAATGGAATAGACAGCGACAGAAGTTATTTGTCACGCTACTTAATGAGCTGCTCTCGCATTTCCCTGGGAGGGTAAATACAAACACACACAAATGAGCATGTGGTGAGAGGCAGGCTGGAAAAGAGAGCTCGGCTGTCCTCGTGCTTTCTGCCTCAGTTTCCTCTGCAGGGTAGTGGGGCTGAGAAACGTACCCCAGGCAGGAGGAGGGATAGTGAAGAGCTGCACAGGTACAGGGTATTGGTTTTCCTACCGTCCCTGGAAGAGCTGTGTAATTCCCTATCCTACCACTGCGTCCACTTCTTTCTGAGAGCTAAGGAGTCTCACCCAGACCACGCTATCCTGCTGGGAGGGAGCTGTGTTAGCTCTCATTTGGCTCATTTTGTTGGTCATGGAGAAGGGGAAGAGGCCAGGGGACTGATGCCTCCACCAGCTCCTGGACGAGGAGACATCAGAGCAGCACAGCCTGGCTGCCACCATAGAGCCTGGTGGGCCAAGCAGCAGCACGCTGGGTGAGGGCATTGCCAAGGTTTAGGTTTGCCTTCCTTTCTGCAGCGCCTGCGTGGCCTCCAGAGCACTTTCAGCAGGTTTGTTCAAGGCTGGAGGACACCCTTCCACAGCAGGTGGATGAGGCAGGGAACAACTTAATCTGAAAGCCTCAGCCAGTCCATTAGCCCTGTGCCCTTTGCACTGGAGAGACAGGGCCCACCGCAGGGCTCCTCTGCATGTCCAGGATGCCTGTCAGAAACCATAACTTACCTCCTGTACCTCCTACGTCCTCTCACATGTCAATGCTGCCAACAGCTTTGCCTTGATGCAGGCTTCTCTGCACACTGCATCCGCCTTGGCCTGCTTTCAGCAGATCCTAATCGCGCCCCTCTGCATTTATATGCAAACAGCAGAGCGATAAGTATCCGTTGAGCTGTGTGGCAGGGCCATTACTATTCATAACTGATAAATTCCAAACACCCCTTGCTGGGTGGCTTCCCTCAACACACTGCTTGGGATCTGTGTCTGTCAGCAGAGCGTGGCAGGTCACTCGCACGCTGCAATGCCAGGGCTCATCGGCTCCAGCCAAGGAGGCCAGGAGGTTTTAGCAGCTCTCTGACAACTCGTACCCTCGTTCCCTTTGCATCCATTCCTTCGGTGAGCAAAACTCAAACAGACACATAGGGGATGCCACTAGCATCTCTCTGAAGAGAATTTCATGCTGTCCAAGAGCTCACATTTCTCTCATTAGCAGCACTGACCTGACCCAGAACAAACTGTTAGCACGGCAGTTTTTTTTTTTTTTTTCTCCATCACAGATGTGATTTGAGATGAATTTTTTTTTTTTCCAACTGCTTTTCTGTGTCAAAATGAAGCAAAGCTGCCCTTGGAGATGAAGGTAGAAAGAGAAGTGCTGAACTCTCTCGTGGAACTCTCCTGGGCTTTGCAATGGAAAGGACTCTTGATTTTCAGGGAAATAAAACAACATTTCAGCTGTGTAAAATATCAGTTTAGTTTGGGGATTGTAAAGCTTTTTTTTTTCTTTTTTTCATTCTTCAGCTATCAGGAAAAACCTGACAACTTCAATTAAAACATCACGCAATTTGCTTGTAACCCTCCTGCCTGGAGGGTGCAGTGAGGGAGGGAGGTGTCAAATGAGGAAAGTTTTGAGGAACTTCAAGACTGCTTCTGGAGACAAACTTCTCCCTGTAAAACTATCATTTCTGACACACAGATGAGCACTGAGGATCTGTGGACCTCTAGGCTCCTCAGCATTCCCATTCCCTCAATGTCCAAGAAGTATCTGGGACAGGACATCGTCCAGAAACTGCCCAGATGGTGCTGAGTGATTCTTCTCTTTCTTTCTTTCAGGTCATTGAGTGCATTACCCAAGGCCGAGTTTTGGAAAGACCTCGAGTCTGCCCCAAGGAGGTTTACGACATCATGTTGGGCTGCTGGCAGAGAGAACCTCAGCAACGGCTCAACATCAAGGAGATCTACAAGATCCTTCATGCTCTGGGCAAGGCCACACCAATCTACCTGGACATCCTTGGCTAGCAGTGGCCACTTGTCAAAAGTCCCTGCTCCTTTCTTCCGTCCTTCCTTCCCTCTCCCCCTCCCCAGTCCTTTGCCCCTCAGCTCCCAAGCAAACATCTTCATATAAACTCAAGTGCCTGCTACACATACAACACTGAAAACAAAACAAAACAAAACAGAAAGCAAAACAACAAAAATCCCACAAAAAAAATGACCTGTAAGGCAGTTTGGCTTATATATATTTATAGATATCTCTCTATATATAAATTCCACACCAATACAGAAAGAAGCTGCTGTTACAGAAAAATAAGACTTAAAAAAAAAAGAAACAAAAATGGGAGAAAAAAAAGTAATTAAATATATATATATAATTAAAAAAAAAAAAAAGAAAAGAAAAGAAGAAAGGAGAAGGTATCTTCCCCCGAGCAATGAAGCAGTGAATTGTAACCCTGCTGTGAGTATGGTTCGGGCTGTTGGGCAGGGCTCTAGTCTGGCTACAGCAGTGATGCCAGCCTGGGTAGGAGCTCTGGGAGGAAAGCCCTGCCCCGGTTGTATGATATGCACTGAATGTGTGAAATCAGTCCTCCCTTTTTGTCCTCGCCTCCCTTCCTCCTTCCCAGCCCACAGGTGATGGGCGCAAAGCCAGGGCAGTGCCCCTGGATGAACTCTTTTACCAAGCCCTTTCCTCCTTCTCCATCCCTCCCTGCCCCTCTCTGCCTTCCTGCCTTTTTTCCTCCCTCCAACATTTCAGGACAATTTTTCTAATTTGCTGATTCTTAACTGTATAGACTCAAGGCTTTCAAACACACAGTCAAAGGATTGTGGCACCTACGGGTAAAACACATGCCGGGAACCAGCTGCCCTCCCGCAGACAGCGCGTCAGCCGGACCCAGCCCTCCCTCCCTCTCTGGGGCAGGAGAGCAGTGGCACCGAAGGGACCCCCAGTGGGCTGAGGGGCATCCTAAAAACCATTCCTGATTCATCCCAACCCATTCTGGTGTGTGAGACAGGAGTGCTGTTCTTCTCTGCACCTGGCAGAGATAGGAGGAACAATCCCCCCAACCCCAGCCCTTGCCTTTTCTCCTCACCCTTCACTTTCGTTGAGGCCATGGGATTGTTCCCCCTCCCTCAGCTGTCCACACCACAGCCATATTGGTGTAGACCCTCAGCAGACAGGGTTGCATCCCCTGTTTCATGCACGGGGGAAGGCTGCAGTGAGCAGACCAGCTGGGAATCGCTTGCATGCCAGCTGAGCGTGCCTATGGGGTCAGCATATCCCAGTGCTCTCCCTCCCTATCCTCTTCCCTTCCCCATCCCTGCCCCATGCCTCAGTCCAAGCCTTAGGCACAAGCCAGCGGGGGCAAGGGAGGGGGACAAGGCTTGTGAGATAGCTGGGAACCTACCAACACCTGCCTGCAGCCCCCTTGCCATTCTCCTCACGTCCCCATCCCCTGAAAGGATTGATGCATCTGCCTTTGAGCTGTTGTGAAATGCAGAGGCTGAAGAATAGCTCCACAGGCAGCCCCGGGAGGAGGGGGGAAGGAAGGGAAGGTGCCTTCAGGAGCAGACAGCTCAGCGGATGGCCGCAGTGGCCAGCCTTGCATCTCAATGAGGATAAAGGGCTGACAGCAGCGACAGAGGGTGCTGGGGACAGCCAGGGAGAGACAGCAGCATCCTCCCAACAGCCCACCTCCCTGGAGCAGGAAATTATCCCTATCTGGGGAACGGCTGAGTCAGACGCTGAATCCTGCCCATCCAGACTGGGCTGAGAAAACAAAACCTTCCTGGGTTGCTTTTTTATTTTTCCTCCAGTAGTGGAGGATGAGGGGGAACCTCAGCTTGGCAGCCGCTCTCAGGAGGCAGGGAGCGGACGCCACAGGCATTGTCAAGGCAATTTTGAGAAGGCGACAATCGCCAGCACTAAAATAGCCTGCTCGGATGTGGTGCTTGTCTGGAAGGGAATGCAGATAGGGGAAGAGGAGACGGAGAAGGGATTTTGACTCCTTCCCAAAGCCTGAGTGGAGTTCAGGGCCAGGATGCAAGAGGAGATGGGTGAGCCTGGCTGAGACCTGGTTATGGCCAGCTACTGAAAGGGAAGGCTTTACATCCTCTCCTCATCCTCCTCGCCTCTTGCCCTTCTCTACCTCCCACTCATGGCTCTGACCTTATGGTTTCAAATGAGGCAGGAGACAATTCTCCAAGGAAGTTTGTGGTGGCAGCAGTGTCCATGGGTTCATTCTGTGCTTGGGTGAGGGGATGGGTGGCAGTAACCATATGGGAGTAAGGACACAGCCTTTTTCCTCACCTGCCAGCTAAGGTTCATCTTTGGAAGTGAAAAAAACTGGTTGAAGGGTTGCTAGCCCTGGCATGGATCTCTTTGTATGCAGGCTGCTTGGCTGACAGGACTGGAGAGTGTACGCAGGGAGAACAAGTGGTGGCTGCTCATAGCCCAGTGCCTCCAAAAGGAATCCCTTCCCTGGGGCTGCCTGCCCGATGCCCCAAAAGTCCTCCTGCTCTCGTGGCTTCCAGGCATGGTGCCGGCCTGTGCCAGCCCACCATTTTGTCTGCCCTCCTCTCTGGCTCTCATTTCTCTTTTTACCACTTTCATGGGCAATTACACAACAAATTACCTAAAGACACTGTGTTCCCATAGCCGTTATTCCCCTAGAACCATTATGCATAACAGCTATATCTTCCTTTCCTCCTTCTTTCCTCTTTCCTCTCCTTCCCACCACCACCGCCCTGTCCCTTGTGCCAGCTATGTGTATGGTCACGACACTGAGGCGAGCACAGGAGCCAAGCATCTCACCAGGCTTCGGGGCCACGTGGTGAGGAATAAGTCTGTGAGAGGCAAGGGGATGGGCCCCCAGAAGATGTGAACTGGCTCAGACCAAGGTTCAGGCTGTCTGCTTTGCTGTTAGCCCCACCGAGTGCAGTGACTGCCTCAGAAAAAGGCCCTTTTGTCAAAGCCAGTTGTGAGCAATTGCTCAGAAGAGCAGGACAAGCTGCGGTGACATCTCCCTGTCTGCTGCTGCTTCCCTGTGCCCCTTGGCCTGGTGGTGCTGGATGGAGGTTTGTTGGCCAGGAAGAAGGGGCTGTGTTGTATTTTGGAGATGCAATTGAAACTGCTGCATCCCTTTTCGGTATGACAGGCCTGGTCAGGAGGGGAAGAGAGGCCTGGTTTTGGAGGGGAAGAGAGAAAGCATCTGTGCCGAGTTCCTGGTGAACACCCCGAGACCTCATTTCCAGAAGAACCTTCCCTGGGCCAGAAGAGGAGCAGCCCATCAGCATGGATGGTGGTGTCTTCCCTGTGGGACGAGGGGCTCTTGAGGGGATCCTGCCACTGGCCCACTGCATGTGAAGGGAGGAGGAAGAGCAGAATTGGGGGAAACCCTTGTGGAGTGCCATAAGTCTCAGTGTGGGAAACATTTGGAGGCAAAGAGAAATGAGTTTGTGCTCCTTCTCCATTTCCAAGATAGCGACATCCCATTGCCCCAGCCTCTGCTAAGAGGGGAGAGCAATCCCTGTGGCATGGGAGCACCAACAGGTCTCATCCAGGTCCAGGGCAGGCCAGGCCTTGTTCCCAGCACCTGACCTCAACCATTCTGCTCCTGAGCACTGCAAATGTGAGCACCAACTCAGTCCCTTAAGGGTGTCACTGACGTGATGCTGTCCCGGTGGGGAAGGCACTATTTAGTGCATGGTACAGATGGCAATCTGATGCCAGGGCTGCAAAGTGTGGGCAGTAAATTTGGCTCCAGCCTCATCAGTGGCCTGTCTTGTCTTTCCCAGACATTATTTTTCCTTCCATCATGGTCTGGCAGGTTCCAAGATGAAAGCTGAAATGTGGCTAAAAGGGAAGACTTGCAACGATCTGACAGATTGGAAGCCCACCCTGTCTCCCACAAAAAATTGCATATTGATCTAAATATCCCTTGAGGCATGTATTTTAGGGGTGAAAAAGAGCCTGGGCTGCCTCATTTCAGGCCTGTGCCTCTGCCCATGGGGTGTTGAATTGCAGACAGGTGGCTCTGGGAGCACGTGCTGCACAGACAAATGTGAAAAGTCTGGAATGCCTTTGGAGAGGCTGCTTGGTTGAGAGACATCATTAGCTTTGAGCCGTCTGCTTGTCCCAAGGAGTGGGCGGAACAAGGTGGTAAAACATGTGGGGAAATAAAAAAGCCAAGGAAAGGGAAGGGCTGCTTGTAGAAGGCAAGTGAGGATCTTGGGTTGGGAAATTGAGACTGGTTTCGGGAGTGTGGCATAGAATTTTAAGTACCACAGTGTATACAAGCAAATAAAAAAAAAAAAAAGGAAAATAGAAACATACTAGGACACTAGGAAATTCAAGACGTTATACTGGACAAATACTGGTTTAAAAAGGAGACATATACCAATAAAAGCAAGGGACCATTTATCCAGGCAGGAAAAAAATAGGCAAGGTTTGTGTTCTTTTTTTTTTTTTTTTTTCCCCTATAAGAAAATACAACTGTTACAAGGAATGACAAAGTTAAGTTTTTCTGGGCCACAGACAGGATTATAATAGGATTACATGAGCTGGTTCCTTCCACATGAAGGGCTCTTACTTCCCCAAAATCAAGCGCATGAGTTTCCCTGAATTCAGGCTATGGATCAAAGAATGCAGACCTGGGTCACTGCAAGCCCACAAAACCGTAAGTAGTTCTGGACACTTGATCATCAGTCATTCATGTACATCTCTGGGTGGAGACCGTGTTCCATTTGGCAATGTGATCTTCAAAAGTTGCATTAAATCTTGCTCAGTTTTCCTCTCCAGGGAGTGCCCACATCCTTTGCCCCACCGAATCCCAGTGGTTAATGAAATGGCAAAGCAAGCAGCTGAATTTTTGGTGCATCATGTCTGTCCTTGTTTCCTGATCTGGCAAGGAATAGGAGTGGAGCTAGGCTCCAAATGAGTATCAAGAATATAAAGAGAAATTTCCCCTCTCAGCAGTGCTTTCCAGGAGTGGCCAAACCTGCTCAACACTAAGGTGCTCCCCATCAGGCTCTTGCATCAGTACACATTTAAGGTTTCTTCAAGTAGCTGTTAAGCTGTTAAGTCCCCCAAAATGAGTGTCCCCTTTGCAAGTGAGATATTGAATTTCAAGCCTGGAGAAAATAGGTGTTTTCAAACATTCATTCTGGATGGCTGTGTCATATATGACACAAACAGAGCTGTCAGTCATTGCTCAAATATGAAAACCAGAGCATTTGGGCTCTCCCATGTCTCTTATTCCCTCCCAGTACACTACTGAGCAATGAAACAGCTCCCTCAGAGAAGTGATAGGAGGCCCATTGCCTGCAACTTTGACAAACTGAACCAAGGAAAGAGATAAGAGACCAAAGAGAAAGAAGAAAACAATCTTACTGCTTTTTTTTGCCTTTTTTTTTTTTTTCTTTTTTTTCTTTTTTTTTTCTGGGGCTGAACTAAGTGAGCTGACAGGTTGTTTTCATCTCAATGTCTTTACTTCTCGCAAAACCCAATCTGACCAGTCTTTTTAGACTGGAGGAGTGACCAACATTTCTCCTCTTTCCTGCTAACCCTGCAATAGTAGCATCTCTCCAAGGAGAAAAGAGGCACAACAAATCTAACCATCACTTCCCCACACCATCAGGAATCCTCTGTGGGAACTGATCTCCCGCCCAGCACAAGTGACTGATCCTACAGCTAAAAACTTGAGCAGTTGTTCTGTCGGGGTGTTTAACTGCTGAACTACTGGCTTCTTAGGACAAGGTCCCAGCAGGGAAGGACTGAAATACCTCTAAAGAAAATCATAGCTCTGGGAGGTCCGGATATTTTCTCGCATGCTTTCTCTCTCTCTCTGCTGGTTTCCAACCTCCCCAATCTTTGTTGCTTGATATTTAGATAGCTGAGTTGCTGCATTCACTGCGTTCAGAGCACAGAGGGCTGGTGAAGCTGTTTGATTTCGATGTGGTAGGAGAGATAAGATTTCTCCCCCTGCCCTCTTCTTTTTCTCCCTACGCAGCTCCTGTCCTTGCAGTTCTCAGGACTTGACTAGCAGAGTTTTTAAATGAAGCGAAAGTCTTAATGTGAGGTGAATCCCGAGACCACAAACAGTTTGGACTTCAAACAGTGAGAAAATTGGCGCCGAATGATTCCGCACACAAAGCAGAAAACTTTCATTTCCTGCAGGCAGGATGGAATTGACTGTTATATTAAGACTTCAGAAGGAGCACTGCCCCGGAGTAATTTCACTGCTGTCAGGCAATGTTGACATCTAGATTAACCTCTGTGCAGTGAATTTTACAGCAAAGCTCATTGTAATGCATGTGGGGTATCTCCTGTAAATCCCAGCTGAAGCCCATGGTGTCCCACCCTTCTGCACAGGAGAAAGGGTCGGGGAGCAGCCACTATCATTTTTGACCCCAGCAGAGCGTGACTCTAACCTCATCCAGGCCAGTTCTGCTGAAACTGATTTTGATTTTCTACCCTGCCATAGTGACAGTAGCTCCAGCTTGTTTTTTTTTTTTTTTTTTTTTTTTTTTTTTTTTTTTGTTTTGTTTTGTTTTTTAATTCCCTAAAGAGGTTTACATCACAAGGCTGACTTTTTTTGCTGGTGATAAACAGCTCCCTTCACAAATCCATCCAACAACCCAGACCTAATTAAACGGCACTAGTTAACCAGTGGCAATTAGCTGCTCGCACTGATTAACTCCAAAGCGTGCAATCCCCACAGTGCACTGATCAGACCTCATCCAGGACTGAATGGCAGACAAACTCCCAGCTGGTGAGAGTCGATGGCATCCAACCCTACCCACTAGCCCACAGGCACACTATTAACTCGGTCTACCAAACCAGAACTGCATAAATTAAAGAAGTTCACACTGCTCACTCAGTGCAAGTCAGAGGACATTACAAAATAAATCTCCTGACTCCTGAACTCAGTGCTCCCACTGTTAGGTTGGAAGTGGAGGCCAGAAACAAGCCCTTTTGTCTTTTGCTGGAAGTGTGAGCTGAGCAGCAAGAGGCAGGAGCCCAACAGCTTCTTCACTCACTTATGTGTAGAGAAAATCCTGCCTGTGGTATCCAAGATGCATCTCTGAAATCCACTTTTTCATGAAAAAAAATCAAACCACTAACATCTAAAAAAACTGGAAGAGGAAAGGAAAGTATTTGTTTTTGCCACACCTTCTTATTCATACACTTATTTTCAAACTCAGGCATTCCTCTGCAGTCATCTGCAGAAAGGTCTAAGCAAGAGACCAGCTATCAGGTGCAGAATAGATTAGTCACTAACCATAAGGGCAAAATCTCACTCGTACGTCTGGAAATCTCTTTCAGAGCCTATCCATCCTTTCACCAACAGGTCTTAGTAGTAGGTTTATTGTTATGTTTGTCAAAGTCATTGAATAGACTATGAAGTGGTGACATGCCTGACGTTCCCCTCAGCTTCAGATGTGTGCTCCTGGTACTTCTGAAATCAGGACCATAAGGAAGATCACTTCAAACTAACATTTACCATTCCCAATCAGAATGCAGCTGAGAAGGCTATCCAAGGTTATAGAGAAGGTCAAGCTGTTGCTTTGGACTGGGGAAGGAATTTGATGGACCAATTTAACCGCCACAGCACATCAAAACCTGGTGGCTTCATTTAAAAAGTAATCAGTATTGTATTTCGCTTTAGACATCCGTGCATTAGTGTTCTGCAAATATGATTTCCTCTTTGTTTGCATTATTGATGCCATAAAATGTCAGACACATTAAAGAAAAAAAAAAAAAAAGAGGCCAACCTTTGGGGTTTGGAATGATTCTGGCTGAATTGCAGTTGGGTTACTTTTCTTTTTATTTCCCATGGTAGCGATGCACTCTTACTCATTTTGCTATAGCTTTACAAAGAATTCTCTGTAAGTGTATCTATTCAGTCAACCTTATTTCAGGAAACACATAACCTTGATATTTTTTTGCTGTATATGGAAGAGTGTGTATGTGTGTGTGGAGGTGGGAAGGGGCATGGGGGAAGTGGGAGCATGGAGCTTTTTACAAGAGCCTTCCTGTGTCTGGTAGCAAGTTGTGTTTCTGCAATGCTGTGTGACACCCTTCTGGTGGCTGGGTTGATTTAATCTCAATTTAATCTCAAGAGCTGACTTTTGTGATTGTGATTTGAGGCCTTCTGGTTTTGCTCTGCCCAGTCATCTGCTTTCACCATTCAGCAGCCATGTGCTGTCCACAATGGTGCCTAGATGTCTATGCCACAGAGATTACAGAGCACTTGAGTCTCAGGCATGTGATAGAGGAGTTTAGCTCCCTCAAGTCCTTGACCAATGGCAAGTTTGCTGCTTTAGTTCGGTATCTAAAGTCCTCCCCACTTGAGGCTCCCTGACTCCTGTTCCCAAGGCAAATACTATTATCTGCTAAATGTTTTTTTTCTCCCAGACCATTACAGAGCACAAGCTTTCTCAGCCATGTACCTTCTGCCTCAGATGTCTATAACGAAAGCTGATCCGTTGTTCAATAGTCCTGTGAACATTTTGGAAGAATATTCTCCCTCTTAAAGTGTAAAAAAGCACCCTCCCCAATTTTTACACTATTTTTTTGTTCATACCTTTTCAAAGAATTTCGATGGGCTAGAGGGAAAAGCTGTCTATCAGTCTGTCCTGTTAACTTGTTTCTACTTTGATGCACTCAGCAGGGAGCTCAAAGCTGTGGTTTGTGTGGTTTTCCCTCCTGCTTACCTAGTATGAGAATTAGGGTCTCTCTGTCTTGAAAGTAAAAGTGGAATAGGGTGGATTTCTCTCCCTTATGCAGGGATCTTCATCAGTGGTAAAATTTCTCTCGGGCTTTTCTTGACAGTGAGACTTGGGAGCAGGTAGAGAGGGATGCAATGCAGGAGTCTAAGGAAGTGACTCAACTAGGAGCTGGACTGCAAGGTCATCTCTTCGCCTATACCAAGCCCTTCCTACTTTCATAGAGCACGAAAACCCCAGCTTTTAATTAGCAGCTTATTGTTCAGCTCTCATGTTCCTACACCAGTTTTGATGGCCTTCGGATGACCTTCAGATCTTCTCATCTTCACAGATCTATCTCTGGGGTATCCAGACAGTTCAAAGAGGAGACGGCAAGGTCTGAATGGGTATTTAATTCAGTGTATTTCTATTCTTTTTTTCATCAGAGGCAAAGACAGTGAAAGTGACAGAACAGAAAAATTATTTTCCCCAACAGGAGTAATGCAGTTTCTTTTTAAACTGCGATATTTAAGATGCCATGCAGCAGTACCTATAAATATGCCTTGAAATGTTGAATGAGCACAAGGAGTCTATTTGATTTTGTTTTTATGCCTGTAATTTCTCTCACCAAGAATTCAGCTGTTACTCAGCCCCCAGCAGGTTGTTCTGATTGCTGGAGAGATGGTTGGGATTGATTCCGGCTGGGATCTGTTCGAGTCCAGACTTCTTCTCATGTAGCTAGACTGAAACAATAGAAATAATCAGAAAAGGAGTGATTTGTTGTTGCTGTGTAACTAAACCTTCCCGTGCAACAGCCGGCTAAACCTTGAAGGGGTTGAACACCCACAACTGTGTCTGAAGTCAGTGAAGGCCATGGATACTGATGATCGCTGTAATGTTAGGAACAGGATGTCAGGAGAGAAGAAGAGAAATTCTACAAGAAAAACAGAAAACAAAACAAAACAAAAAAACCTCACAGCATATGAAAAGAGATTGGCTGGGTTATAGTACAAGAAAATCCACCGCTGTACATGAGAAAAGAATCAGAATATTCACCCTGGCAACAAAGAACATTGGCCATCAAGACAAGAGCAGATCTCTATCCTACAAACCTCCCCTCGCTTTTAATTTCCTTTGTCTCCTTCTGCTAATACAAGACAAATCCTGCCTTATGGCCTCCTTGAAATCTGAAATTAAGGTAAAAGGCAGATTTGGGAGAGGAAGAGAAGAGAGAGACCAGATCCTGCTGGATGGTGTCCTTTTTTTTAAAAACAAACAAACAAACAAACAAACAAACAAAAAACCCACCCCTCTTTCTTCGATGCACATACTATTCCCAGTGAGGACAAACCGGTTCAATACTCAAGAACAAGAAAACCAGCCGCCTGGACAAGAATTTCCATGGACCCACTGACTGGGATCAGCACCGGGGACAGCGGCCACCAGCCTCACCCCGTCCCTCTCCCCTCCCATCCTTCCTCCTACACAAAATGGGTAACCGGTATCTGTTTTCAATTGATGGAGGATGGGTTAAAACACTAATCAATCAATCTGATATGAGAGAACAATTCTTCTGCTAGAATTAAACCTTCTGCCCCGCTTTTTTCCCACACTCGTGTTCCACCTGAGAACGTTCGGTCTCTTAGTTGGACTGTGAAACTTTCTTATCTTCCAGTCTATTGGGACAGCCTGAGATATATAGAGAGACTATACCATTAGCAGTTTAGAAATTGAGTATTTATTTCATGTGATTCAGCTTTGACCATCAGCTAAATTTACTGTTTGTAACGAATCAACAGGCAGATCTCCTGGAAAATTCAAAGTAAGGGGCATAAAAATGACACTGTAGCCCCTAAAAATCATTTCAACATCAATCCATAAAAAAGTCACATTACTGTGTAATGGAGACCTGTCAGAAAAGAGTCAGCCAAAGATGAAAAGCTATGCAGGAAAGAGCAAGCATCAACAGACATGGCTCTGAATGGAAAAGAAGTTATACCTCATGTATAGGAGAAGGCAGGTTCTTCAGTATCCACCTTGGTCAGCCTGCATTCTTGGGATTTCACTAAGAGAAGCTATGCACAGGGACATGAAGGTCCAATTCCATCCCTGAAAAACATAAGGTGAGGAAGAAAAGATAGAAAGGTAAGCCAGAAAGATGGGCTCTTCCTCCCTCCCCAGCACATACATTCTCCTACAAACAGCTTCCTCCATATCCTTTCCCCTACATACTCCAGCAGTGATTTGCAGTCATGAGTATGGGACATCTGGACTGACACTCAGAGAAAGTGAGGACTGGGAGGTGCCTGAGACACAGAACCTCAAAACTTGTGAGTAACAATACTGAAAGCAAGGAATTGTGGCCAGTTTTCTGATGCTTAGGGACATCTAGGAAGGAAGAACTTGCAGGGGACTGCAAAGATGATTTAATAAGGGGCTCAGAGAGCAAATGGTGCTGAAGAAAGGAAGCCTGCTGGGACATGGGGAGAGGAAGCAAATAGGCAAGGACTCAATTCTCAGTAAGGGGTCAGCCATAGTGAGAGTAGTAAAAGTCATATATGCACTGTGGTAAGGCAGTAGAGAGTTCTGACCAGGAGAGTGCTATGGATGTGAGGAAGCAGTCACTACAAAATGATGTACTCATCTGAATGAGTGCTCAAGGTTTGGAGAAACAAAGGCCCACCTTTTCTGCTACAAACCCTTACAAATACTATGATTTCCACTGGGTTTATTCTGCTCTTGGGTTGCTCTGGTTTCAGTATGAACAGGCTGTCTTGTTTTAGATCCCTCACTTGCCCTGCTCAGCCCCCACACCCAGCCAATTCCCTGTGTGAAAGAGAATTGCCTTTTTCTTTTTTTCCCAGAAGTGTCCTTTAAATTTTCAGCTAAACTGGGAGGCAATTTCTTGCATGAGAGCTTCGTATAGATAGGCTTAAAGCAGAACAAAAATAAATAAATAAATACTCTAAATAACCTTCCTCTCCCCTACCTTGTCTTAACAAAGTGCTACTTTACATACGTTATTTCAATAGAAACGAAGGATTTTTGTGCAGGCAAACAACTGACATTGATTTAGCTTTCAGCAAGTGCTACAGCTCCCTCTGCCTCTTGTGTGTCAAGTAAGGAGGCAAGGTTTCCTCAAGTAAAATCGAGGGTACACACCCTCAGGCATTTCCCATGCTGGCACTCTTGTCACTAGGAGAAACACCACTCTAAAAAATGCCATGGGTATATTTAACATCCAGGAAACTGTTCCTACACCTCGCTGACCTGCCCTTTGGCCACACAGGCAGGCTTGGCCCCAGAAGGTGCTGATCCACAGCTCACTCTGGCAGGAGAGCTGGCAACAAGAGGGGGATGGGGCTAGATCCCAGAGGAAAGATATTTTGGTAGAGATTTTGTTGTTACTATTATTTAAACCAGCTTATTTTAATCTCTGTTAATGTCACTGAAAGTCTGCATGAGCAGAAAACAAATCCTCTGGTGATGCTTGCTGAATTGATTTTTTGACGGTCTTTTTTTTTATTTTTTAGTCTATTTATTTTTTAATTTATTTATTTTTTACCCCATGTACCAATACATGTGTTTTCTTAGTTTGGGGCTTTTTTTTTGGCATCCTTTGTATCCTATTTGCCAACTGAATTGCTGGTTCTCAACCTTTTCCATCCTGCAGTCTCCCCTTCTCCAAATCACAACTCACCCTTCTCCCCTTCTGGGAACAACCCAGGTTACCCCTCAAGGGAGAAACTGGCAAGAGCAAGGTGGTCACAACCTCTGCCTACCCAGCCCACCTCCACTGGCCCCAGTTCAGAGGAAGAGGCATCCTCTACCTGCCACGCCACGTGCATCGAGTACACTGCCACCATGGAAGGGGACGACTGATACAGTGTTAGTCAGAATTACAAGAACACTTTTAAAATTAAGGATTTGCAGTGAGGTCAAGGGACCTTTTATTAAAGTGCTGAGGTATTTCCCCTCCCCAGATCTTCCCTTCCCTTCTGCCCTGCATTGTCCTTTCCTCTCCCCCCAGCCTTGAAATGAAACAGAAAATTATTTTTTTAAAACTGTGTCGATAATTTATGTTTAGTATAAAGGATGATTTAATGGCATCACCAAAGGTCATTTTTTTCATCTTCACCTTACTGCCCCAGCCCTGAGGCCGTGCGCCCCGTCCTCCCCATACGTCCGCTGCCCTCCCCTCCATGCACCTCACGCATCCCCTGCCACCACCACACCACCGAGACGTGCTCCAGGTTCAGCCAACGACCGCTGGAGAACCGAGATTTCAAAGCGAAACCTCCGCTCCAGACCACCACAAACTGGAACCATTTCCACCTTGAAAAATAGTCAGTTGCTGCAAATGAAAGGCAGACTCATTTCTTGAATTACGTAAGTTTTTTTTTTAAAGCCTTTTATACCTATTTACGTGTGCACGTGCGTGCACCACGTGTACACAGGGGTATCTGTGCGCACAGATGCACACGAATCTCTCTCTCAAATATAAATATATTGTATGTTAGAGCTGTAAATATTCCTTGGTCATGTGTCTATGTCTTCTTCAAAGTATCATATCCTCAGTGTTACGTTAACAACTCCATTTATTGATTGATGAAACTGTGTGTAGACCTGTACCCTCCTGACATAGTTTATGTAGCTCTCTCTTCTCAAATAAAGTACAAAACTACCACTAGCTGGTCCTCCTCTCCTTTCTGTTCCATGCTGAACATTCGGCTTTAATTCACAAAAGTCTATGCTGAAAATTAACACATTTTCCAGCCATCCCGACAGCACAGGAACCTCCAGATGATGCTTTAGAGCTTGTGTCAGGCCAATGAGTATAATACTTAGAACAAAATGCAATAATCCATAGGTGAAATATTGTCCAAAGCGCAGCAACTGAAGGTCTGACTATTGATCTGATTTATTCTTCGTACCTGCCCTCAGGTACAGCCTTCACAGCTCACTTCATCCTGGTAGAGAAGACAGAATCCATGCTGCTCCTCCCCTCTGTCAGTGGGTCTCCACACCACCACATCAAGCAACCCCCTCAACAGTGCAGAACGCCCTCCTTGACCTAAAAAGGATTCAGTAACTTCCTTGTGTTGTTGGTTTTTGTTTCTTGTAGAGCTCAGCACCTAAACTCAACACCCCTGAGGACATCTTGGGACTGGAATCAAGATTGAGGAATAAGGCACAATTCACCACTGTCACCTTGACTTGACACTGGTTTCATGCAGAAATAACCAGGAGCAAAGGATTTTTTACCACCACAAGTTGAAAAAAAAAAGCTTTTTCACAGATACACTTACTGGGCAAAACCATAACTGTGATTTGTGAAGTAACGCTTAATTTACTGCAACTGACACCACACTCTAGCTGCCAGGAATTTGACTGACAATTTCTATTTATTTATATCCTGCTATACAATATCTGCCTTAATGCTGTAAATTTTTCTGATTGGAATTTCACAGTGTCTGCCTGGATATTTATTGATCATAAAATAATCTGCACAACCTGTTATACTCAAAGCAGGCACAATGGATGCCGGAGAAATCACTTGACAGGATCCGGGTACCAGCGTCCAGGTAACAGAAGATGTTCAGATGCTATTTTTATGGCATTATGTATTACCAAGAACCAACCTTTTGAACTGCTTTTCTGCTGTTTCCCGAAAGCCCCCTTCTGAAACACTTCCAAGAACCTGGTGTTGGTTTCCTATCAGCAACTCCGTATGGACCCCTGCAAGTTGCCTCGTTTGCAGCTCTCCACTACTGAGAAATCCCACCTTCACAAGGAAACGTGGTGTTTTCACAACTGTTCACTAATATGGCCTGCAAGAGAACTGTTTGGCTCTTTCAGCAGCAGTGAGACTGCATTTTTTTATATATTTTATTTTTGGCATGCAGAGACAGAAGCAGAAAATTTCTGCCCACAAGGGAAAAACTGTGAAACTTCGTCCCAGTTGGGAGTTCCTATATTGCCTGGTGAACAGTCTTATTTTTTTACTTTTTTATTTTTTTTTTTTATACAGCTTCAGCTATACAGCTTTTCAGTATCTCCAGTGGATGAAGCCTCCTTTCCCCCATGAGAATACACATCCCATGCCAACCCATCACACAGGCGTCTTCCCACCAGCATCCTCCCAGTGCAACACTCCTCCCAACCCAGCACGCACACGTACACCCTGATACTCCCACCCACCACTCTTCTGCCTGCTCCTGTTCTTGTTCAACAAGAGCCCAGATTTAGCCTGCTCTTTTCTCTATAAATGCCACACTAGTTACTTGTTTCTGCTCCTTTCTGAGCCCCACATTTAGGCTGCAGCCTCATCCCTTCTCAGACAGCTCCCTTTCCCTTCTCTACATCAGCAAAACAAACCAGAGGCTGACAGTTTGCATTTTAACCTCGTTAGCTGCGGCTAGCCAGCCTGATGGACAAAGTTTCCTTTTATTATTGATTTAAAGCACTTATGTAATAGAAATCTTTGGAAATACATTAAAAAGCAAATAAAGAAGCAAACAAAAAACCCTTACCATCTGAACAAACTACCTAGGAGTCACCCCATTCTGCCCCTTTCCAGTGCCTGTTGCAGGTTCCTGCTATTTGTCTATCCGAGGTGATTACAGGAGCATGCAGTGGCTGGTGGAGCATCTAATGGGGCTGCGAATAAAACCACACCAAAATAAACAGCAGCCGAGTCTGCCTACAACAGGGCTGTCAGTCTGCAGCATATGCCCCGCATCTGACAGCATCCCCTGGGGGCAGGCAGGCAAAGGAAGGAGCGAGTCCATCAGGGCTCCCTGTACTTCATTCCTGCCACCCTCAGCTCAGGCACACGCAGTAACCTTTTCAAGCTCTGTAAAACCCTTCACAGATTACCCTTTAGAAAGCCAGAGAGGGAAGCAGACCCCTCCGTCCCCTCTGGGCAGATGGAAGAGAGAGGTCCTGGCCTTCCCCCAGGTCGCAGAGCTCCAGACAAAATTAACAGCACGATGTAATCAGAAGGTAAAAGCACAGGGCAGGAGTGGGGGGAGCTATTTCCTGTTAAATTGTGGCTGCCGTTATTCCCAGAGAAAAGCAGCAGGTATTCAGGAGCTCCTCATTAGCCAGCATGATTTCCATTAGGCTGTCTATTAACATTTTGTGGCCGTAATAAACACCTACATAATTAACACAAAAAACGAGCTCTCTCTAGGCTACGAGAAGTGGCCAGAACAAGCTGGGAATAGCACAGAGGGGCTGGTTCCTGTCTGGAAATTTCTGCCTGGAAAAGAATTTTCTTCCATCCTCTCAGGACAAATTCCCTTCCAAAGAGCCAATCTTTAGTGTTCCACTCTTCCTGGCTCAGTCTAGGGGAACACATACCTCTAGTTTACAATTGGAAAAAAATCATACAGCAGGGTAGAATTTGTCCTGTAAGTCCCACAGGGGAAATTTGGAGCTGCCCAGGATATTCCCTATCCCTCTGCCATAGCTATGAGGAGCATTTTCCTCCTAAAAACTGACGGGGCAAGAAATACCATGGGAACATGTGTGATCCCAGCTAGCAGACAAGCCCCAGGAGCTCACACAAAGTCCCTGTGGAAAGAAGATGGGCTTAACATAACATGGGCACGTCTAAAACCACGAAGTACTCCAGTATTTCAGGTCTATTGGGAACTGATAAATGATAGGGAACACTGAGACAGAGAGAGAAATTGTGACCTTCCCAAAGCCTCAGTCACTTCTTTTCCATGCCTCCTCCATCCTGCTAAGGACATTGACTGCATTTCTGAGCATTGCATTCAGTGGGAGCTTGCAGGTAGAAGTGACTCCTCCGCAGCCCTCGCCCTCTTCCCCACTGATTGCCAAGGGTGGCACCGGTAAGCCCGTGCAGGGGAGATGGAGGACATGTCATTTTGTCAGGGCTGCCTGTCCCCTGCCTCTCGCTTCAGGCTTCTGCTGCTAAGAACGTGTGTGCCCTTTATCATAGCTTTGAAATAGAGAGAGACACTTTGGAATTCAATTAGTCAAACTGTTGCCGCAGCAACAAAAACATATAAACTTAAATGATTTATACTCACAGACACCACTTCAAATAAGAATAAATTTAATACAGCAGCTGGGAATGAAATGCATTGTACAATAAGAAAATTGTATTTTTTCTTTCCCCGATGATAGGCCTCAAGGTCTTAATGCAATATAGATGAAAAAAGATATTTGGGCAGAAGGAAGCGGAATACATTGTGCTGTATGTACAATGCCTGCTTGGAGAGTACAACATATAATGAGCATGTACATCTAATCACAGAGCTCCCATTCTGTTTGCAGACAGCCACAGATCAAAGATTGCAGCTAGCAAATTGACTGCTTGGTTTCACTTTCTTTCTTTGACTCTCTTCCATCTCATGAAACCTTTCCTGTCAGCCCCCACCCAGGAGAAAAAAACAAATCTACCCTTATTCCAGCAGCCGCTCCATCTGCTACAGACCCAGGTCCCAGCCTGGTGAAGTGAGATTTGTGGTGTTTTATTTTTTAATTTTTGTTGTTGTGTGTTGCTGTTGCTTTTTTGTTTTGTTTTGTTTTGTTTTCTTCTCCCCTAGCAGAAATGCTTTAGTTCAAACACAGTTCTAGGATTTGAAGTAGAAATTAGTTCCAAGAAATATGCAGGAAAATTTTCCTCAAAGTTACCTCGTCTTCTAGGAGACATTTAGGATGCCATTGCCTGTACCCAACAAAGCCTGACGAACATAGACACACGTTACTTTCAACGGGAGCAGAGATTGCTCACCCCTTTGGAGGGCCAGCACAATGTTACGAGCAAATCATGCGAGAACGTTCCTGCGTCTTTCATCTAACCTGCTCAAATAGACAGCATTTCTAGTGGAAATAAGGTTTTCATCTTTGATTTTGATCTCTGTCCAGATTATGCTTATAACATCTCTCCCTGCACTTCATGAGAATTTAAAAAAGATGAATTCTAAGTATTCTGGGACCATTTGTGCAAAGTCAACCTCCCTGTCTTGTGTTGTCTTCTGTAAATACAGGTCTGAACATAGGAAAGAGAAAAGGCAGAAAATTAGCTTTGAGAGACACTGAATACATTTTTTCTGAGAAGAAACAAAACCATAGGCTGTAGTTCTAACAGAAGTTATGGGCTCCTCAAAGGAAAAGAAAATAGGGTGAGGTTTTATGATTTGTTTTAGGTAAGAGGTCAAGAGCGCTGCTTATTATCAGAGCTAGCAGGTGGGGTATGGAGTTCAGGATTCTTTGGGCACAAATCAAGATCAACACCTGCAACTCTTCGGCAGCTTTGAAAAGGAAAGCACGCAGATGCAGAACAACAACTAAACAAAGCTAAACAAAGCTAATAATGAAATCATATTTATGTAGGCAGGAAGGAAGCTCAATTGCCAGGAGAGTACTAAAGTCTACAAGTGTAAATACATACCAAATAAGTCAGCTTGACGAGATGCCAAGTTTGTTCAGCAGAGTATGGCACTTTACTGCTGAAGTACTCCTGCAGGAGGGAAACCAGGAAAATGTCAAAAAGGTCAATGGGTGAAATGTGTAGCTCCATCAGGAAGCCATGAAAACAAGCTTGTGTCAGTAGGATTTAGCACTATCTTGCTCACTTGCAAAGTGCCTGTTGGCTCTGCCACATTAAAGCATAAGCACTTTGCTTCAGAGCTCTGTGTATTGCTGATCTAGAGCTCGCTGCTCTCTTCACATGGAGAAGTAGAAACACAATTTATAAACAATGGAGCTGATGTACTGAGTTTAACAGCTTGAAGGCTCCAGATTTCAAGCACTAGTCCAGAGAAACAAATGGTGTCATCTGGCAATACAGAGACTGTTAGGGATGTAGATGTACGAGGATGATCAGAGGACTGAGGAACCTCTCCTGTGAAGAGAGGTTGAGGTAATTGGGGGTGTTCAACCCGGAGAAGAGAAGGCTCTGGGGAGACCTTGTAGCAGCCATCCAGTACCTAGAGGAGACCCACAAGAAAGCAGGAAATAGAGTGTAGTGATAGGACAAGAGGTAATGGCTTTAAAATAAAAGAGTAGATTTAGATTAGATATAAGTAAGAAAAAAATTTTTGTTATGAGGGTGGTGAGGCACAGGCTGTCCAGGGAAGCTGTGGATGCCCCATCTCTGGAGGTGTTCAAAGCCAGGCTGATGGGGCTTTGGGCAACCTGATCTAGTGGGAGCTGTCCCTGCCCATGGCAGGGGGTTGGAACTGGATGGGTTTTAAGGTCTCTTCCAATCTCATTCTGTGATTTTGTGATGTGGTGGAGCAAGCCTGCGAGGATTTGTATGACCCATATTTGCCTACGAAGAATAAAGGAAATGAGTATCTTTACAATATCTCTGAGCCTCACTCTCAGACCATTCACAGGCTCTGAGCCAAGGGGGGGGGGTAAGGAATGTACAAAATTAGAATAAATAGTACAAAGTACTTCTGGAGATGTTTAGAGCCACCAAAATATTTAGACCCTAGATCATCCTTCCACAGAGGCAACAAAAGGCAAGATCTTGAACAGCTGAAAGTTGGAGCTAGGCCAAAAAATATTCAACTTGTGACAGCAGAAGTCTTGACTCAGCTGGGAAGTCCCCTTCATCTCCCTGTTCCTATGAAGACAACATCTGTTCTACTCTTTCCCTGTTCCATCCCTCTTTAGTGCAGTGGCATGGAGAAGAGCAAGCTGGCCTGTCCAACCCCACTTTGTTTCTTCTGGATTAGGGGATGGAGCAGTTCAGCAGCCGGCTTCCCAAGCCACAAACTACATTCATCATCATCTTTACACGCCTATACACAGCTGGCTCTCCTGATGATAATGTGTTCTACAGTTTCCCTTCCTGGCATGGCTTATGTTAATACTCCATTAACATTGCTAATCAGAGACAGACTTCTGGCAGCATCTCCAGGGGATGAGCAAATGTTGTCCTATGCCTTTTACTTTAGGAGATCAGACTTTCAGATGAAATCCATTCCCAACATCTCTGATTTCAGCAATTAAATGAATCTGTCACATCTGGGAGCTGTTCAATGCTGGATGCGTGTGGTTCGTAGTGCTCCAGAATAAGCCCTTTTAAAACCCCTTTTATGCCAATCCTCAGAAATATGACATTTGGAACTTTAATTCACTTGGGAAATCAAAGGCTACTAGAAAGATGAGATGAAATCAAATCGAAGATAAAAGGTACAGAAGGTCCTGAAGGTCTAAAACTGCAGGTGCCTTCATCCCAAGATATGAAAACCTTCATATGGCAAACGTTACTCACAAGAAATGAAAACCAAGACACATGATACAAGTCATCCACCCATTAGAGCCTCAAGCAGGTGCACGGGATTCCCTCTAATTGCAGTGTGGCTACTGTATGCCTGATTCTCCTGAAGTCCTGTCTTCTGGGGAAGCCTCTGGGAGGAGGCATCCAGCCAATTTTTGTGCTGACCTCACTGCCTTAAACACATCTTTGCCCTCCCCTTCTCCTGCATGTTTCCCGTTCAGCTTACTCCATCCAGAAGCCTATGTGTTAGTTAGATTTATTCCTTCTTATTTTTGGGAGTAAACCAAACCTTCTTTAGCATTGCAAAAGGAGTTGATTTTTATTTGAATAAAGTAGAATGAGGCACCATGATTTGTTCAGGTATCAAGAAATTGCCTGGAATTTCTAGCTGCATAGCTAAAAGGAAGGCAATTGCCTTCATTAATACAATTTTCAAGTCATCTCTGATTTCAGGTGGACTGTGATTCTCCATAGGATTCAGAGTATAAAATTAATGTTTGTTAAACAGAGAAAGCAAAAGCAAAAGCCTACACAGTGGAAATAACTTTATTTCCAAGGAAAATATCACAAATGAGGCAGAATGAAACACAAACACCGCAAAGGAGATGTACACCTCCTCAATGCCCGTACACCTCCCCATCTCCCTCAGCAGCATGCAACAGCTGAGCAGGAGAATGGTGCAGTTAAATTAGTGCAGTGAGTCTGATCAGCAAATTTGTGCTCTCATTCAAACAGATGCATAAGCCCATCTCCCAGCCAAAATTAGGACATGCTTCCTTTCTACTTTTCCCTTTCCTCTCCCCTTGAAGTCTCCCCTCCACCTCATGACTTCTCATCTTAAATGGAAGGCACTTCCATCACAGGAAGCCTGATGGTGATTCTCAATGATACAGACACAAAGAAGAACAGCTTGGTTTTAACAAGCAGCTGCAGACCAGCTACATATCACAGCAAAGCCAACACTTGCCTTTCCCAAAAAAGCCAACTTAATTTACAGAAAAGGAGAAGATCTCACAAACAAACAATCTTCATTAGTATCTAAATGATTAAGTGGTATATGACTCATATCCATTTGGAAAGGCTTCTCCAGAGCTCTAAAGGCTTCGCCAGAACCCATTTAGATGTACAGATCAGATGCAGTAACTGCAGGTTTTATTTCAAATGCTCCAGGAGCGCGGTTTCTGTGCTCACTTGTTTTAAAGGTCTGACTTCCAATTTCAGCTTGAGATGTTCACCAAAGATGAAGAAAACCATGGGCATATATACAAGGTCCACGGCACACTGATATAACCTTCAGTCAGTGGTTGGAAGCAATTTCTAACGCATCAACTCCTTGCTATAGTAATGTGCTTTAGAGCCATTAATTAACTTGCTGCTCTCTGAGGATATGCTCCTTCCCTCCATCATTCACGTCTACTTAGAAGAACTGCATACCCACAAAAACCGTGTGTGAAAGTGCAAGATTTCTGTGGGACGTAGCTGAGCAGACCGTGGGCAGGTGCTATGAAAACATCCTCCAGTGCAGCTCCAGCACACCCCACAGCACCAGCCCAATGTTGCCAGAGCAGCATGCTCTGTGCTACTGGGTTTGGTCAGCTCCCTGTCCCCAAAAGCACTGCTACTATGGCATCAAAAATCTCAGGTCTTGGGGCTCTTTTTTTTTTTTTTTTCCAGCCTGACGTTCTGCCTTAGTGGAAAACGCCAATTAAGGGAAGATAAATAAATGCGCAGTGAAAAATTGCGCCTGTTTTTCCTCTACATAAATTGTCCTCCCTCTATCTTATTTATACATTATTCAAATGTTTTCACCAGACCATTTATGAATTTTTACTTCTTAGAGCTTGTTTGCAAATATTTTGTAACATGTCCTCCATATTCAGTGCTCGAGCATGAGTGAACAGCTAGTTCACAGATGCTGCAAGTCTTTTCCCTGGCTGGATGAGGGTTAACTGCCTTGAGAGAGGATTGAGACCCAAAAACCAGAGATGATGTGTGCCTCCTATACCGTTCTGCAATATTAACTATTCTGCAATTCACTTCTGTTTTGTTTCAGCAGCTTCCCTCACTGAATCATCAGAGAGCAAAATTGCTTCAAAATAATAACCAGCTACGTGGAAGGCTATTTGGAGAGGGGAAAAAGCAGAGTTTTAATCTAGATTTACATACCACTCAACTCACACATTTCTCTTGCAGAATAAAATGTGCCTACGCCTCTTCAGAGCCAGCACCCTGGAAGCCCACCCTCTCAGCCTGCCCTCTGCTTTCTGCCTTTACAGACGAAGCACCCTCCCTTACACAACACAGATACAATTTCTGCAAAGGCTTTCAGCTCAAAAAAGAATTATTTTTTTCCAGGTTAGGAACAGTAATGAATGGATTTTAGGTAAACTCAGGCCCCACGCATCCAACTAATAACGTGGGCCTGCTGCAGGTTAGTACTTCTGAAACCCATAATAGACTGGTCCTGTCAAAGCATATCACATCCCTGGCTTTGACTAACATCACTGCACACTCTGCAGCAGCTCTATCCAGTGGGTAGAAAGCACATTTGTAAGATTCCACCGCACTTGTCTCTCTCTTTCACACATACAAACAAATCTTAAAGTACAGATTAATATTTAAACAATAAGGACTACAAATATCTCCCAACCTGCCTGGACAAGAAAGTTCTTGTATGGAAAAAGAGAGAGGGGAAAATGCACAGGGGAAAAAAAGATTTTTTTTTTAAATGGGAATTTACTTTTCTTTTGATATAACCAGGATTAACTGCGTTTCATCACTTTCTAAAGGACACATTGTGTCCTCAGCTGTTTTTTTTTGCACTGTCAGTCCCTGGAGAACAAAGATTAAGAAGTTAAATGAGTTTGGGAATCTCATCCTTGCTTTTAATTAATTTGAAACAAAAGTGTGCTAATGACAGCACCACAGCAAGATTGCCCGAACTTTCCCTATCTACATAAGGAACTGGTGAGCACCAAAAAGCCTGGGATCTTACCATCACCTTTAGCCCTCACAGCCCAAACCTTGGGGTGGAATAAGCTCTGAAAGCTTCAGCAGTTGTCACCTCCATACATCTTATGGAGACATCCTGAACGCCTCTCCTGTGCTCCTGTGGATCCAGGAGGGATCCAGCCCTACAAACCCTTTTCCAATGGTTCCCAGAGTCTCTGGAAGAAAAAATGACAGTCAGAAATGCATCTTGCTGGGATCAGACCGTGAGGAGCCAAACTGCTCAATCCCTGCTTGGAGCCATACTTCCAGCTCTTCCACTTCATTTTATGTGAATTATAAAACTACAAATGCAATGAGTTCCTCCTACTAGAAAAAAATAATAATTATTTCCTTACCAGTAGCTTCACCCATCAGGGGCAGCACTGGTGGTGTCTGGGGAGGTTTCTGGTTTGTTGTGTTTTAAAGGCAGAGAGTGGGGTCAGATTGAAGCAATAAGACCAGTTGGGCTGCTTCTGGTGCTGATGAGGTGAGCTATGGCAGGAACAAGAGCATTGGCCAAGGATACTGAAAATCTGTGTCTGGAACTGGAGGTTAAATCTGAGAATAGCTAATTTTGGCAGAGAGTTTGCAAGTGTTAGAGAAGCCATTCTGCAGAGACTACAACCCTGGCTGTCAGAAGTAATAAAAGCTCAGCTCAAACAGCAATATGGTTGAAGGAAAGGACAAGCAGGAAAGTGGACTGGAGCTGATCTTACAAGAAGATTCACTTATAGTCAATCCTGGTAAATGGAAAAGAGAGTCAGAAGCCACATTTGTACTGGAAATCAAGCCAAAGGAGAAGAGGATAATGCAGGGTAGAGGATTTGTACCCATCAATCTATCTTGAGGGTCTTCAGAAGAGACTGTAAGCACATTGGGGAGGGCAAAGAATGAATTTAAGCACCACAGCTCTCACCACCCTAATTCACTGGGTGCCTTTCATCCATCACAACTTTGGTCTGCTCCTCCTGTAATGAGCCTTCAGCCTTACAGGAACAAGGCTCAAGGCAGCTGGCCCATGGCTGTGTCCTTGTTTCCCTGCAGAGCTTCTACTTCCAGCCTCCTCCAGGTCTCGTTTGTGCAGGTTCTCAGTGCAAGTTTAATTCCAGAGCACACTTTGCCATCCCACAAAGGAAAGCACTTGCTGCCAAAACAACAAGGTTCAGCACAGTAACATGGTGTAATGACCACAGATGGGAAAGAACTAATCTCCTGAGCGAGCTTTGATACCCAGCAAGTCAGGAACCTACCGCTGGTTACACAGCTAAGGGGCCAGATGCTTGTAGATGTATATGAGTGCAGACAGCAACCACAAACATTTTAAAAGACCATGCCCAGAGGAAGCTTTTGTTCAGCTAAGACCGAAGGCATTAACACCAACATGGCTATGATCTGATTTCATTTGTGCAGGTAACCAGCCTGCAGTCTGAGGTTAACTTTAGAGTGCCTTTACGGATGTGGAAAGAGATTGCTTCATTTAAATTAAACAAAGATTCCTATAGCTGCTGCTGTGCAGTCACTTCCCCTCTGTAATTGAGCACCAGCATATTTACATGGGGGCTTCTGTGGCTGGGCGTAAGTCGTTTGCAAGATATTTTTACTGCTTGCAAGGGAATCTATGAAAAAGGATGAGGCAGAATGTCTTGGAATGCAAAGTACCGAGCTGGATTTTAACCACTGCACAATAGCAAACAGGTTATGCTTGGCTTTTTACTATTCAGCTGGTAGCAATAAAACAGTGCTTGGCTTACTCCGTTACTGAGCCAAGTTCTTTATCTTGAGAGAACAATAGTGAAAAAAAGGCCTGTAAAGGAAGGAGGCAGCCTTCTGAAAAGTCCCTTTAAGACTGCCTCCGAGCTTGAATGTAGGAGCCTTAACTCCTACGCCTCCAGCCCCGTGGTGGCAGCTCTCAAGGCACCTAGGGTTGGGAAAGCTGCAGTTCAGGCTTGTCTCTGGCTAGTGAGATAAGCATGAACATGTCATTTATGGGGCAATGAAGACAACCTGATCTGCTTCTCAAGGCAGTGCTCACCAATAAAGTGCAGAGAAAAAGAGTCCTTCCAGGCAGTAACGGTGTGCAGTTTTGCTCACGCTTTCCACTAACATCTGCAGAAGTACCTGACTGCATCGTTGGCAGCACCAGTATCTGGGAGGATGATGTTCACCCAGAGGCTCCTAATCTTAGCATCCACTTAAGGCAGAGAAGAGACAGGCCTCCACAGCAATGAATAGAAAAGGCTTCTTAAGTAAGACTGATGGGCAGACAGATCTTCTGGTGCTCTGCTTCGCCAGCTCCCAGATCTGTATCAGCACCACATACATTATATGGTCTTCTTGCTCTTTGGCTGGGGGTACAGTCATGGTTCAGTGTTTTAATTAGTCTACTCCAGGCTATCTTGGCCATAAAGGCTCACAGAGAGAAAGATAAACACTATGCAGAGATCATGTTAATTTATAAAATATTCAATTAAGGAAAACAAACAGCATAAACTAAGATCATCAGAGCTAGAAGATGGGGAAACCATCCTGCTGGGAGTCAGCTGGCTCTGGTCTTGAGCAGGCTAACGCATTCGTCCTCTGCTCTTCTGGCAGCAGCAGGGATCCTGGAGACTTGGGACGTGGAGCTACAGAACAGGTCCTGCTGCAACAGGTTTTAACAGCACAGTCCAGGGCCCCTTCACACTCTCGGGGATGAAATCACTTGCCTTCATCTCAAGTTTTCTTTAAAGCAAGGAGAGGCACAGCCCATCCCAAGTTAGTCAATGTGCAGCAGACTTCCATTTCTTTACAGCCAGGCCCGCCATTTACAGTTCAGGTATCTGTAAATTGCTGAAGTCTAAAGCTGAATTTCAGAAGCTTCTCTTGCACCCAACACCATGCCAGGATGCTCGAGCCCTGCTGAGAAAAGGCTATTTTCTCCTAAGATGTGTGAAATGGGAGTGAGGATGCTGGGAACAAAAGCAGCAGCATGTTCTGCCCCCGAGGTTGGGCACACAGCTGCAGGAACAGCAACTACACTCAGGGCTGGATGTCATAAAGGAAATGAGGAGTGAAGAAAATCACAGCAGTTAGGGATGGAAAGGTCCATTTGCTCTCTCTCCTAGCCCACCAGTGACAGATCGCTCCCCTGTGCTTTGTCCTGTGTTTAATGACCCAAGCAGCCAGGGCTTCTGTTTACTCTCTCAGGGAATGACTCTACAGCTTCAGGAAACTCCATGGGAGGAAATTTTGTGTTTGTCCCAGCTAGCTAAATGGGGTGGAAAGTGGGGACGAGGATAAATATTGGCTTTAGCTTGCTCTACCCCTCTGGAGTACTTGGGGCAGGCTTGTACCAGACCTCCCACCAGCAGTGCTTCAGCAAAGTCCTTCTCAGCAGTGCGAATCCCAACTGAGAGCTCAGTATTTGGGCTTTGGGGACGGTCCTCCTCCCCTGTCAGGCTGTGAAAACAGAGTCCCTCCATGTGAGCCCCAGGCAGCTACAAAGCAGCAAGTGGAGAGCCGCCTGGGCTGCTGGCCCTTGGCATTTCTTCTGCACCTTTTTCCATCCCCCTTCCTGCAGGGCCAGTGCTGCTTTCAGAAAGGGGAAGAAAGCGGTGACCCTGCGAGTATTACAAAGCACTAAGCCTCCCTCTGGGGAACGGAGAGACGGGACCGCTCTGGCCTCAGTAAGTTACATGTGTTACTATCTGAGATTCTCATTATCTCCAATGGAAGCTGTGATTTGCTTCTCAGTTCTCATTTCTCTTTGCACACAGTTGCCTCTCCTTTTAAAGACAGCTTTTCCTAGGAGTTCTGGCCCCAGAGGTTCCTTTTTCTTCTTGTGGAATTACAGATGTCACAAACACCTCCAACATGGTGCATGATTCCTCATTCAAAGACAGAGTAGCTGAGGGGGAAAACAAGTCTTTAGATCTATATCATCCCCTGGGGATATGAGCATAGGACACACTCGCATGCCAGTGATAAGCCAAACTAGACACTGGATGTCACCAGCACTCCACTGGAAATGCAGAGGAGGGAGCAGGTATCTGGCAGTAAAAACATCCTCTCTTAAAGCACAGTTAGCTAAAAGAAGTGTTGGCAGAGCATGAATTAACAAGGATCATTGAGCCAGAATCCAGCAAAGGAGACCTTAGTGAAAAGGTGAAGGAAAGGGTGAAAAAATTGCTGTCCTGTCTTGGAGGACAAAGCAAGACCAAGGATGGTATAAGAATTGCCCAGATATCCAAGAATCCACAAGCCTTAACAACTGTCAAAGAAAATTGATGGTGGCTTGTAGGAGCCCACTCCTTCCCCTTCACATCCAATGTACCAAAATGTCCTGAGGGCTCTCTGGAAGGGTTCTGCTTATCAATACAAATGAGAAATACCTGCCACTATAATCCTACATCTTCCGATGAAGAAAGTCTACTGCTACAGCTTAATTTCTGTGGTCATGGAAGCCTCTCACTTCCCGTCACCTCACCAAAAACTCTTCTATCTCAACATCCCAGGCCAGTATGAGAGAACAAGATCTCAGATCTTGTTGCTCAGATCCCAGCACAGGAGAAGAGAAGACTCTGGGCAAAGCCAAGGCTCACTTGCAGAAGGGCAAAGTGCCTTTGGAGGAGCAGAGCTGCTGCAGAGCATCTGTTTGATCCACAGTAGCACATTCACACCATGTCTGGTGCTTTCTGGAAGGGCCCAACCTCACAGACACATGTTGCACAGTTGATCTAGCTGCTTCCTGCAGAAACATTAGGATTACAGTATGTGCAGCAGCTTGGATAGACACAATCCACACTGGCCTGCCAGACATCTGGAGCTCCTGCACAGATACAGCAGCGTGGATCTCCTCAAAGCCCTGCTGGGCTGCAGGCAGAACCCTCCGATTGCTGGAGAACTTCACATCCTACATCCCTTACATGCAGGGATTCACACCTGTATGTGTGCACTGACAGCACGTCCCTCTGGATGAAAAGAAAGAGCTCAGCGTGATGGAAAGAAAGAGCTCAACTGCTCAACGCAGACTCAGCCAACAACCAGAATGGAGTCCCTTGTGACTGGACCGTGTTTTGGCAGCAAAAGGTGAGATTTTTCTTATTTATACACATCTCCCTCCCTGTTCTGCAGTAAAGATTTGGATAGGTGCAGTGAAATACAATGTGAAGCCTGGGACAGATGTGGCTTTATTCCAGACTGGGAGGTAAAGGTTCCCACCATGCTTTTCCTAACGTGAAGGGCTTCCTACCTGGCTGTGTAATTACGTTTCTGTGTCCAGCTGCTTTGTTTGGTCAACTGCTTTAAGTATTCCTCTGTTTAATACCTGGCTCTGCTGGAGTGCCGAGGAAGGCAGGCACTTGAACCAACTGCCACCGTGCTCCACAAATGAGAACATGGGAGTGCTTCACTGACCTTCGAAATACAGAGGCTTCAAATTAAATTATAACGTTGCTGATAATCAGCAGACCAGGGATTAAACTGATTGGGGCCCTGCCAGACCAGATTTAGCTTTCATTAAGTTCTGCCCACAAATCAGGCCTGCCCATACCCTTACTCTCAAAGTTATAATGTGCACAAGCACACAGAGGGAGAGCAAAAACCAAAGTACTTTAGTATTTAAAACTCTAATCCTTTCAAGGTCTGGAAATACCTGGGGTCTAGCTACCACACCGTCTATCCAACATCTGCCGTCAGAAGTAAAAAGCTGAAAGCAAGTCATTTACATAAGGGCTTAAGAGGAATGCAGAGAAACTACAAAAGCAAGGATGTAATCAGTAGCACAGAGAATGTCTGAAAGGAGCTCGTCGATCCCTCTGAAATACAGCAAGAGGCTTATTTAATTTTTTTTTTTTCTTGTGTGTATATTTCCTAAACAGCTGACCTAAATGAGTTCTTACCACGATCAGATAGCCTAGGACAACAGAGTAATCCTTCTAATAGGATTACAGGCTGTGCTAAAGGAGACTTTATGCTTTTATGCTCCGCATTGTAATATGTATATGTGTACACACAGATACTGTGCCTACTACCTGCAAAATCAACATTTTCCCCATTCACCCCTTTCATTCCCCAGACCTTCTCACACCATCTCCTGCTTCTTCCACAACTGCTGGAAAGCAGTCATCAATCTGAGACTGAGAAAAGAGGGAAGAAGTCAAAGAGCTGAAATCAGAACTAGACAGATGGAAGCATGGGGAATTAGCATCCAAAAAGGCTGTTTGTTGTAGGGCTCCAGGGGGACAGGTATTACCTGATACCAGTCAGTGTTTCCAGTGCTGCTCGGGAAGGCAGAATAAAATTCCTGCGACTAAGCAACACAAAGGCTGGCGGAGCAGCAGACAGCAATTCAGCGGGAGGTCCCACAGAGCTTTGCAGACCTCCTGGTACTCTGGGCCTGTGCAAACCAAACACTTTAACAGAGGCACACACAAAGGTATGCACCAAAGAACAAACAAATCAGGACAGATCTACCTACCAGCTGTGGGAGGATGGCTGCAGGGAAAAGCGAGAGGGAGTCTCTGCAATGAGAAAGAACAAAGAAAGCAAAGCACTCCAAAAAGAGTTATTTTCTGATAAAGAAGTAACTGATCTCCCAGAGAAGGGTACAGTCAGTGGCGTCTATCATATAGACAGTCAGTCTTTAGTCAAAGGCAAAGGGATGGAGAAGTTGTCTTGCAACTTCAGACTGCACTAGTGAGACCGATGCTAGTATGCTGATAACAGCTTTCACAAATATGTTTTTCAAAGGATCCTAAGTAGTACTCGGAGATAATGCTGGAGAGAATTACAAAAACCACCATAGGAAGCAGAGAAAATGCCTTGCTGTGAGGGACCAAGAGGAGTACAAGTCACTTTATCAAAAAAAGTGAGTCGTGGGGGACGGCAATTTAACAACTTCCAGTAGCAAAGATCTCAAACATTAGACAGGTTTCTGCTTACACAGGAAGGAACAGCGAGAACCAGCAGCAGCTAGAAGATAAAACTAGACAAACCCAAATGGTAAATCAAGCATTATGTCTGCAGCAAGTATTGTGAGCTGGGTCAGCTCACAGCACTGCTCCTTGCTTTGTGTTCGCAGGCAGGACACGTGCCAGTCTTCCAAGAACACGTACTCATCAGCCATATCATCTCCCAAGGACCCTCTGCCCAGCTCCCAGGCAACACCACCTCATCCAAGGATGAGGGACTGAGCTCCTCCACCAGCTACCTACCTACCTATACCTTTTTCTACACAGAGATTGATTTCATTTACTTATTTAAAAAAAATAAAAAATAAAAAATGAATTGATAAAAAGCACCAGACCAAGCACTGCATCTCTCTTGGCTTCATAGACTTCACTTACCTGGAAGCGTAATGAGATCTCACAGCACAGATGAGGTTATTCTCCCAACCAACAGGAAAAGGAAAGAAGTTTGAAAGATTTAGAGATGACTTTGTTACTTGCCCTGGAAAGAAGTTGCTGGAGCCCTGGGTCAGTATCTCTCCTGTGCCTATGATTGAGTAGGTGACATAATATAGATGACTGTGGTTGCAAATTAATTTATGTTACATCCCTTATAAATCTGAACTACCTGGCCAAAACATAATGCTTTAAGAGTGACTGAAAACTGCTGAAATATTTATAAGAATGAGAGATTACTTTGGACTAGCTGAAACAGGGGATTGACTCCATCGCTCCCTTCTCCCTCCTCCCTTGTCCAAAGAATATTAAAGCTAACTCAAAAGAAGGAAGCAAATTTTATTTTTCATTTCCACACTGACAAAATGTTATTTTGAAATCAGAACTAATTTTACTTTAAAACAGGCAATCCCTTCTCTTTTTCCCTTGGCACCATGAAGAGAAAAAAATGAAAAAAATAATAATGGAATCTACAGAAAAATGATGGCACTGAAAAATCTGAGATTTTCTTCAAAGAACACAGTGCCCAAGAAAGAAGTTGGGGAAAAAAATCAAAAGGCACATAACCTCCAAAAGTCAAAATGTTCACCCACTGCCCCCAGATAGGTGTTAAGGAATAAACATTCACTTTGAAAGTAAAGTCATTTGGAATTTCATTTTTATTAAAAATAAAATAAGAATTCAAATAAGGCAAAACCTGATCTTTCTGTAAAAACACAACCTATACACTGTGCCTCAATGCTTTTAATATTTTTATTCTCATGCTACAGAACCAACTCATCTGGAAAATAAATAAGAGAGCAGAACCTAAGCGCTAAGTACCTCAGTGACCTCCAAGCAGTGGTTTTCCTGGGACATCATTGCCCTGACCTAGAGGTACAGAGGCTGCATGGCCCCATAGGTGTGCCTGCAATAAATAATGCAACAAATACACAGGCTAGGACCCCTTCACTCCCCCCCCCAGAGCCACACAAACCCCTCAGCAGCAGGACTATGTGACCAGATTGACTTTTGAAGGGTAAGACTAGAAGGAATGGGATCTCTTTCCAGTACTGCAACAAGCCATTAAACACTCTCATATGGTCAATGCTTACTCCAAAAATTATCACATGCACACCAGTGGAAAGCTTGGCCCTGAGGCTGATGTGTGCCTTAGAATGAGGAAATCAAGCACAAGGAAATTCATCACTGGCAGGACAAGAAAGCACTGCTGAGTTCTGTCCTTTCGCAGCCCACCTCCCGGGCAAGCTGAGGCTCTAGCAAAGATGAGAAGAGCACAAAAATCCACGCAGAGCTCCAGGCCTTTTTTGGACAGGTCCTGGTGGTGGGAGGGGAGAGGAGGGAGAGGCTTCAGAACTGCAGTGCTAACTAACGTGAGAAGCAGGAAACCAGGAGACAGTAGAGAAGAGAGAAGAAAACAGGTGAGATGTTGAATGAAGAAAACCAGGCAGAAGCAAAAGTCTTCCCATGTGCTCTTGTTATGGCCCAGCATCTAAACCCACATTTTCCCCAGCTGGATCCCACCTCATGTATTTCCTTTGCACAACAGACAAGTCTCCAGACAAGAAGTCTCTGTCCATCTACCCTCTGCCCAACCAGCCAGGCATCCCCATGTGGGGATCATGGACCATTTGGATAACTGGTAAAGAAGTCCAGTACCCTCTCACCTCTATGATCAATATTAATTAATCCCAAACCCAGGCCTGTCCCTCTTCTTCAATGCCCACCTTCTTCCATCCCGAGCCAAGCATCACTTCCAACGAGCAGCACTTGCTGTGAGTCCAAGAGCCAGGGCAAACCTAGTCCCCTTCCAGCCTGGAGCCCCAGGGTGATTTCTGGCAGCTCCCATCAGCAGCAGAAAGGGTTATTATTAAAACATCCTTTTCTCCTTTGTCTGGGGCTCTACCACAGCTCTGAGCCGCACAAAAGCTGCCGGCTGGGAGAGTGACAGCGCTGGGCGAAAAGCTCTCCCTGCTCTGCGGTGTGACGGGTCGCACGTCCAGCAGGACCAGTGCTTCAATAGCAACGCGGAGAATTTTTAGAGGCATTTGTTTATCGCAGCCATATGCCACCGCTTGATCATCTGAAAAGCCCAGGAGGGCACCTAAGCACAACATCTCCCGGAGAGTGACAGTCAGGGCAGTCATCGCTTGGTATTAAACAGACACCTTCAATGCAGATGGAAAAGACTACAAAAGAGGCATTAAAACAGCAGTTACATCCTTCTCCTACCTCTGGTGCCTGTTTCAACTTCTCAGGCTGTCATTAGGGACGGCCCCAGGGGACAGCATCAGGGAAGAGCAGCACGAACAGGCAGAGAGCAGTGCAGGTCCCCCCACATGCTGCTGGTGAGGAAATCCCCCAGTGCAGAGCAGGGCACAGCTACCAGCACCCCTACATCGGGCAGAGTCCTCCCTTTTTTCCCCTAAGGGTGATGATAAAACATGGGGAAGGATGTTTTCCCAGTGCAAAAGGAATGAAATCGCTGGAAGTTTGCTTTGGCATTTTTGTACGCTTCTGTGTGATGGGAAAGACATTACGACGGCCTCACCTTCCGTGGGCTTGCTTCCAACCACAACTATTAAAGCTAGTAGAAATTTTTCAAATCCTATTTTGCCTCTCCAGAGAGCTGTCCAACCCCCCAGAAACTTGTTGGTATTGTTTTCCAAGAGAAACCAAAGACAGAAAAATGATTTTACACTATGCAAGTTTGAGGTTTTTCCCTCCTCTTTTACCTCTTGGGTGTAGAGGCAAACCCTAGAAAATTCTGAACCTTCAAAATAAAACCCATGTTTCTCACATGGAAGACTCAGGGTTGGCTTAAAGAAATGAAAAATTCTTCACGTTCAAAAACTGCAGACTGTCAAAACTCCTCACAGAGCCATTTTGACAAGCTCAAACTATAAACCCTGTAAGGTTCGCTGCCCATTAATATTCTCGGGTGATTCCTTCCTCTATTTGATTGCCACCAAATGCAAACATCAGTTCTTCCAGATATTCTCGAGTCTAGTAATGAACAAAAAAAGTAAGGAAGTCAGAATAAAAAAATGAATATCCAAAATCTTGCAAACAAGCACTAAGCCTACCTCTAACTAGATTGTCTGAGTTCATCACCCTCCCTGACAACTCCATACAGGTAAATAAAATGTATTTTTACTGTTTTGCACAACCAATTTTGCACACAGTGAAGCACAGCTTCTGAAGGCTGTCCCCAGCTCCAGCTCTCAACAGCCACACCTGCTTGCTGCATTACACACCTAGGCTGCTGCAACCAGGAAAAATGGGCAGGGAAATACCACCCGTGCAGCCCAGTCCCAGGGATGCCCCGTGGGGGTTTTTCAGACCCAGACTGGCTGGTTAAGGAAATATCAGCCACACCAGCAGTCCTAATAGATGTTCTGACCCCATGCATCCAGCCCCTTTATGTCACCTGGAAATGTTTCTGGAGAACAGCCCCTTCTCCAGGATCTGTGAGGCATTGTGAAGATCTGTGCATTGCACTGCTAAGTATCTGTAGTTGCTTTGGAGGGCTGTAAGACGGACTAGAAGCACCACGTGTCCCTCCCTACCCAGTGGCCTGTGCTGCACAGCGAGGCTTGGCTGACAGCGTCAGACAGCAGCATAGATCAGCAAGGCTCCGTGCTCCCGTGAAAGCTACATCAATACACGTACAGCTGAGACAAGGGAGTGTGGGGACGTAAATATATATGATTAGATTCCCATTGGCTTGAAAGTTTCCTCGCACAGTCTGCCTCTGGGCTGCAGCTTTCCAGCTAATTTAAAGCAACAGATTGATGCTGCCAGGGCTTTCATATATTAAAAAGGGAGGTGCCCGAGTCCACTCTCTAATCCTCTTCATGTGGCTCATTTTTAGCCAGGCTTTCTCACAGGATCCATCACAAGGACACCTCCTCCAGCTGAGTGGGGGGGATCAGCATGTCTGCAATGCACCAACATCTGAAAAGTGAGGGAATTGTGCAGAAACGGGTATTTTTCTCTCTCCTCTCTGAGCATCAAGCGTGACTGTCTGCTGGCTGCTGCTGTGGCTCCAGTCCCGCTGTGCAAACACCAGTCCCCATGCTAGCTGGGGAGAGCCACTGCCTAGATGTTGTAGGAACAAATGAGAATTTCACCTGGATGAGAAGCACATAAATAAAACCGATAAAAAGTTTTAGGACTCATGGAATGTGCATAATGTGCTTTATCGGAGATATCGGCTCCTATGCTTAGTGGCTGCCAGGGAAAGAAAAATAAAAGGTCTCTTATAAAATTATTACCCTGTCGTTTAAGTCAACAGCAGTGATACCATGATAGAAGCCAGCAGTTATGTCACATTGTTTTATCACTATAATTACATCAAGAACACAGTAACTGTCTGTGAGAGATAAGATGAGGGAAGCAGCCCTTCTGAAGTTCCCCGTTCGCAGCACTGGGATTTGTAGACTGGTTTGGGCTTTGGACATTATGTTCAGCTACTGTCCTTGAGCTTGAAGAGCCGTGTCACCAGAGAAATACAACCAGAGGGCTCCCCTGACTCCAGCTCTCCTTACTACATCTGGATTCATAGCAACTCTCAAGGTCAGCCCTCGGGCTCACAAAGGACCAAGGTGATGGAAATTGGCCTCCAGAGGCTCCCTGGGCTTCACAGCAGCTCAGGCTCCTAACCCCAGCTCTAAAACATCCACAGCAGTCACAGGGAAAGGCACCAACAAACCCTTCTCCTGGCTTCTCTTTGGCTCTGGGGAAATTTCACTCTCTGGAGCTGACTTCTCTGTAAACAACACGGCTTCTGTTCCCAGACATGGTTCGTATCACCACGTTCAAAACTGGTGACAACTCCAGCTCATCCATTCTGCCCCCCAAAATAACCTGCAGTCCTACAACTTGTACATGTGCACCCAAACATCTCACACCACATTGTGCAGATGCAAAGCAGCATAACCCCTGCTGGCCTCACTCATTCCCCCAGTGTCCTTCTAACAGCCTAGTGTCCTTCAAACGCTTCCTCCAAGCAGGTAAATCTTTTACACACCACGGAGTTGTCACTCTCTGCTGTTTTCTTATCCCATCTTCTCCCTTTGTTCCAGCAATACATTGCAGTGAGGTTCCTCCAGAAACCCAGCAAATTCCCCGCTCCTATATCATGCTGACAACTCATCTGTTTTTATCCCCCTTTCCCATGGATCCCTGTATTTATTGTAAATTGTTCTGAGGCACCATGGCATACAGCATGCGGTACAACGGAACCTGGAAAGCTGCAATTGCTACATCTTTTAGTTGTCAACTGAGACTGTGAAAGCAAATAGTAAAAATGAGTTTCAGAGAGTGAGTAGATTTTATTTATTTTTTTTTAATAGCAAGAGACAAGATAGGTCACTGAGTATTGTAAGAAGAGAAGAGCTGCCAGACTAGCCCCCAAATCATTTTTCCCCCTTACTCAGAAATTCATTGGATCATACAGTTTGACAAACAGGATTCAGGCAACGAGTACATATAAGGCTCTTCTTCTGCATTCTGATCAGCAAGTGTGTTTTGATTAAAATTTGTTTTCCTCTGTTTATAAGAGGAAAAGAAAAAAAAAAAAATCAATATTACCTCTTTTGCCCTGTTTTTCAGGGCTGGGTGGAAGTTTTACTGCAGAGCCCAGCATGCAGACACTGACCCTCAGTGGGAGCACTGACGGGAGGGACAATCAGTGGCTGCCATCAGCATGGTGGCCATATGTCCTGGTGACCAAATTCATCTCCTGCAGAAGATGTTGCCCATCTCGCAGTATTATATCAGCATTATCCCAGGCTGCACAGAAGTCCCACAGGAACCTCAGGGCTGTGGGAGATGGACCTGGGGACCATCTTCTCTGCCAGACAGACTTAATGCAGAGGAAGATGGTGCCGGGGAAAACAAACTTGTTTACTGTTTACCACATTTTCCACAAAGGAAAGGATTGAAATAAAATATCCTCTTGTCTGAAGTCAACAGCAACAGTGCTGTTAAGGATGATCCGTCATGCCACAGAGCTTTATCACAGTAATTACATCGGGAACAAGTTTACCATTCGAAAAAAGAAAGATTACAAGAAGCAATCCACCAAAACAGCAGCAGTGTCACAGCTGAGAGATATGCAGAGGAGAGAAATGCGATACATGAGAGAAGTTGAGAATGAATTCAGTATGGCAAGGGCCACATTTCACTAGGCTGCATTTAGGGTATTGGGAAGCATGTATGCTTACAAGCGTGCAATCAGTGGCTCTGTAAGCACCAGATTTCCATTTGTATCCACACATGCACCTTTGCTAATTATGAAAGTGCAGGGGGCCTTCAGAAAAATACAGGAGAACCCAGAGTTTTTTTCCAGATTCCAAAAGAAATTACGTAGAGCATCACACACACACCCTTTAGCCTAATCAAAATCCCTGACAGCTACCCAGGCTGGAACTGTCATGCAAAAGAAAGAATTGTGCCTGTATGCCCCCTGCCATCTCAGATTAACAGCACAACCATCGAACTGAATGCTTGACCCGTCAGCAGCTCAGTGAAGGGACCTCTGTGGTTTTAATGCCTTGTGCCGCCACACCGGGGATGTTGAATGGGATCTTGTACTGAGCCCAGCAAGACCAGAGAACACGAATCACTGTCCTCACAAGGAACTACCCATTCCTACAGGTGAAGAATTTCTGATGGCCATTTACAGAGCACAATCTGCAACTGTGTCCTCACCTTCTTTGGACAAAAAGCATAGACCTGAATCAAGTAGGCTTTGGCTTCTCTCAGACCTGGAGAAAGTTGCCACATACCCTGGAACAGATCATCAGGCCAGAAATAAAGATCCCCCTCTCTCCCCTATACCAGAGCTTTCCTGGTTTTCAGTGCTTTTTAGCTAAAGCACTTAGCTTCTGTAGCCTGTTGGGCTTGTAAAAGTGTCACAGCACCCAGAACAACATCACTTGGATGAACCAACACCGTCCCAGCAGCATCAGGTCAGGACCCAGACGGGCTGACAATGTGCTTGCTCTGCACATCCTCTGACAAAAACAGCAGCTCTCTGTATCCATGGCTTTCAAGCTGATACTTTCACTCAGGCTTTAATCTCGAAAATCAATTAAAAACAAAGCAAATAAACCCAAGAGATCCTCTCCCCTGGGTTTCTTTCAGCCTCGCAGGCAGGAGAAAAATGATCCTTCATAATATTATATTGAGAGCACGTAGTGGAGATGACTGTCACTCAGTCATTAAGTTCAGTTTTGCAATTCCACCTATCATTCTACAAACCAGGATGATTTCTGCATACTCGATGCACGAGTAACATACTGGAGCTTTCTGCATCCCTTATGAAAAGCCATTATAGATAAAACAGCCAGATCCCCGATAAGGCCTGGAAATGTAAAAGGCCTGGAGTGTATTGCCTTCAAAACCATTGCCAGTCCCTTCTCCTTAGATAAGTCCCACTCAAACTCGACTCGCACCCAAGCTCAGCCAAGCTTGCTTTCACACTCCAGAGCTCTTCTCATTGCTGTGACTACACGTCATCATGCCTGCAAAGCAAGGACGTACAAACAGGGAAGAGGTAGAACCCAGTCTTTCCAGTAAAATGCCACTAGGCACAAACCAAGCAGACTTCTGCGATCACCAGATGCAAGACAAGTTGTCAGAGCTGGTAGGCTTTTACATGACACTAAGTTGAATCATAATGGAAATTTTAGCTCAAGCCCTCACCTTTTGGTACCGGCAGGTGTCTCCTCCTGGGCAGTCTGAATGCAGCACTGCAGACGGCAGGGTTGACTCATCCCACTCGGTGTACATCCCGCTGGGACCAGGCTGCTGGCATCACTTGTGTGGATGTGCGTCTGACCGGATCGTGAGTCACCGTTCACAGATAGTTACTGGCCTCAGCCATGCAGAGAATATCGGTCCATCTCTCATCTGAAGTGTTAGTGCCTATTTCTCCCTGCAAGTGGATGCTCAGCTAAGCCACGCTGCATGTCAAGGACTTGGATTTCACTGCCATGTTTTATAAAAAAGGATCCTTCTTCAAGAGTTTGAAATGTCTGCTGATTTTGTGCAAGGAGCCACTAAGACTTCATAAACACTAACCCAGTAACACAGCTCCCCTGTTCCTTAACACATCCACAACATACTTCTAAGAGTTCCCTTCAACTAAAGCTGCAGAGACACCAGCTTGTTAATTACACCAAGATAAAGGGGAAATACTGCAATTAAACTCCCATTTTTTGCATACGTCCCTTTTGATAATGCTGTCTGCTGCCTCAAGGCAACGTTCTCCCACATGAGGTTTCTTGGAGACCTGCTGCTATGACTAAACCTTCCATCACTGCCATGTATTCACAGGCTGACATTGGGGGCAAAGCTGCTCAGACTGTGGTGGCCAGGTTTTAAGAGCTACCACCCATAGCTGGTGGAATTTTTTGCCCCTTCATCTAAGGGAAATGAATCTCAAGGACCTATACCTGTATGTTGGCTCTGGTGGTTACTAAGGGTCGGTCACTGGAAAAGGAGAAGAAATGGGAACGAGCAAAGCTGGTAATTTTAGTCTGCCTGAATACCCAACAAGCCTCCCTGAGCACATGCACACACACAGATAAGGGTACAGCACATGCTGAGTCACTTCTTAGCTTTCTGTCCCTCCTATTCAAGTGACGGTTGAGGCCATTAGGTTGACTTGAGCTCAGTGTTTAAGTACTGCTCTACTTCTGCGAGCAAAGACCCATCAAACACAGGATAATATGACAGCAGAAAGACAGTACGGAGTATTTTGCTACCACTTTTCCTCTTCAGGTTCAACAGTTGCTGCAGCATGGAAGGTTTTGTTCTAGAGATTAATGACCCTCATGAAGCAGCTGGTACACGCTACTGGTGCTAACAAGGCACAGCAAAAAAAAAAAAAAGAAAGAAAAAAAAAGCAAAACAAAAGCAAACAAAAACATTCCTCCCCCCAGCAGGTACTTCCCAGGTCTCTCCAGCAGGAAGAAAGTAAGGGAAGGTAAACTGTGAACCAAGGAAGGCAACAGGACAGCAGTGAAATTGGAGCCAAACAAAAGGTTAAACCTCTCCACATCCCAAAGACACTAAAAACCTATTGACTGCATAATTTTACACAGTTTGATAGTAAAAGCACCAACAGCATGGCTTCTTTCACCAGCCTGGCCAAGCAAAAAGAGCTATTTCTGTCTGTTACCTCCATCCAAAAACCAGCCTTCACCAACAGCTCAGAGACAAATGAAAAGTCCCTTTCATCATTACTACAGTGTTTCCCCAAACCGCCCCTCACCACTGGGGCAGGCTTTGAGGGCAGGAAGGGAGACAGATTCTGGGCTGGAATCATTAAGCAGTGACACACTGAGGACAGTTCAGGGAAAAGGATGGTGCTCAAGGGAAATATTTAGTGCACTTTTCAAATAGAGCTAGGCTCAGAGTTTCAAATGGTGGACAAACATTATTCCAAATGTTATTTAAGTGTTTAAGCTAGCTTCAGCCCTTGTTTGCCTGTGGAAGACTGACTTTTATTCTACTTAGATGAATTAGAGGGCTTTTGCTCTTTCTCCTGCCCTCTAACTCCTCACCAAGCAAACAAGCAGTTTTCTGAAGAGCCAGTAGCTTCTGTTGGTCTCACCTGAATAAATCCTGAAGTCTGAAGCAGTTTCTGCTTCCATCAATTCTGACCTCAGAGAGGACTGATAAGATGGGGTTGAGAGGAATGAAGGGAAAACATGCTTAATTAAAAGAACTTCGAAACATCAACCACCACGATCAAGAGGTGGCTTTATTATTTTCTAAAGATCAGGAGAAAGAGGATGAAGGAAGTGAAAGAAAAGATAAAGGCCTTTGGTATTGCACAAAGTGGCCATCAAGAGCCCTGACTAAATTTTCATTATATCTCGATAGTCCCTATAAAAGGAGAGGGCAATTCACCACCTCTGAATAATGAAGAAAAACACTCCATTTGAATTGTCCATAAATATGCAGCGCTTTGATGCTGTGCGCTGCTCAACATTTAAATGGCACTTTAAAAGGAAAATAAAGACATGAAGAAGAAGGGAAGCTATACCCATGTGGGCTAAGTACAGCACACCTTAGGGAAAGCAAGAAGACAAAGATCATTGCATCCATTCAACCTCCTGTAAGCATTTGCTCTATCAAGGAGAACCAATTAGCAATGGAAAAATAATGGTTCTTACTGTTGGGATGTCTGTAAACGGAGCTTTGTTACAAGCAGAATTTCCTACAGTGAATTTCAGCTGTTACAGCCTGACAAGCACATGCCTCATCTATAACCTTCGTTAGTGCTACGCAGGCTGCTGCATCCACCAGGTTCAGACATTTCTGTGCTCACTAACACAGCAGCACTTGAAAGCCCCCTGCTGTGATCAGGGGTGCGTTGTACAAAGAGCCATAGAAATCCTAAATAAGAAATACTCCTCGTTTCGTGAGCAACCAGCCAAACAGGCAGCATGGACAAAGGCAGGAGGAAAAGTAGCATTATCCCCACTTTTTTTCACAAGAGGCTAAACCACAGAGAGGTAAGCGTGTACTTAGAGCTAATCTGCTGTGCCAGTGATGCAGTCAACATGCCCTTCTTGTTTACAGATACGTGCTAGGAGGTCCTGATGCCTTTGTGATTCCCAGTGTTAACTGCACAGGCTCCCAGCCTGGTCGTTGTTCAGATTTGACAGCGAGAAGAACCCCACCATCACCTCTCCCACACACGCCACACCACTGGGAAGTGTTGGAAAGCCAGCTAAATGAAAAACAAAACACACCAGTGATATTTAAACAAATATTCAAGCTATTGAGCCAAAGCTAAACGGATCCTTAAGCTGATCTCCAATTCTGTCTGTCCTAAAGCTCTCTTTAGAAGAGAAGTCTTGCATCCTGCCCTGATGAGCAACAAAACCAGAGTCCTGGGACCTGCTGAGTGGAGATTTTCCAGCAGTGCCACCTCCCAGCTCCCTGCTGTGGGACCAGTAGGTCCCAATCCAAGAGTCCCCTGGGGAGCATTGCACAGCTGGACAGGATCATTAGGCAGATGTCTCAGGCCATTTGCTGCAGCACAGGTCACACACACCTGGCCTGATATGCATGCAGTGATATTTGCATCTTGGCTACAAAGTGGGATGCAGGCTGCTGAGGCATACAGAACAGCTTAAGGGCAGCTTTGAATTTACTGCACCAGATTGTCCTGCTCAGCGAATCACCTGCCTGAGGAAAAAGACTTTCTTGTCTCAGCTTAGGGACACAGGGTGTTATTCAGCATGTGCAGGGTGCCTCTCTATAAACCAGGCTCTAGCTGACTTATAGCATGGTGCAAACAGGTCACGACTTGAAATGTGGCCGAAGTCATCAGACTCAAGAGGGATGAAAAGCACGTGCTCCAGAGTAGGCATTATTCTTGCTATATCTCCCCACAATTTTCTCCTCTATTAGATTTGCATCAAGCATCTCTCTCAGCCTGACCCAGCACCACCAAATGCTGGAAAATGTCTGAGCTATGGAATCCATGTTAGGAAACAAACTAGTCACTGGAATTACCTTAGCACATGCTTCCCAAACTTCCCCTTCCTCTCCCTTCTCACACACATTGCCCAAGGCAAAGTGAAACGAACCCCTTGAGATCTGAGAGGTGCAATTACCCCTAGGAGAAGAATAGGAATTGTTCAACATGGGTCAGCCCAGGACATAGGAACCAGCCCTCCTGCTCTGTTTATCCATTTCTGCATGGTCTCTAGCCATGTCAGTAGCTTCATGTAACTAGCAACACCCAGGAGAGCTGAGAGGTTTAATATGTCTCACCTTCCTTGCTATTACTGGAGGAGCCAGGGGCTCTCATCAAACTCAGCTCTACCTTATCACCTCCTCATTCCCTCCCTCTTGCTCCTGACATCCTCTTCTGTAGGTGCTTCGCTGTCAGCTTTGCATAGCCAGATACTGTACAAACCTAATGAGAGCAGACAAACAATGTCTATGTCTGAATGATTAGCTGATAACCATAGACATAATCTTTGCCAAGTTTTTTTTTTTTTTTTTTAAACATAGAAATCCAGTTCAGCTTTCCTTCACCCCAGCATCCCACTGCCAAAGCCTACAAATCACATCAACATAAGGAACAGGTGAAAATCAAAATCCAGCTCATATTGCCTGCCATCAAAAGACTGCTAAATAATGCAACAAAATGAAAACAATTTGGTTTGGATGATTGATTATAGGGAAATTGCTCATGCCTCCAAAGCATGGCACTTCCAATCACATCTTTGTTTCATTTGTCAGCAAAGAAGTTCAGTTCCTCTCCTGGCACTGAGCCTGCGCTGTCCTATTAGCTATATTTGGCACACAGCATTGCATTGCAGCAGTTTCCTGCCCCACTCTGACACCTCACCTTGTCCCCCCCATGGCTGCCAAGCAGTGACCACCTGGGACATGAGCATCCAGCTCCAGCTTAGCACAGTACAGTGGCTCAGCTCTTCCCTGAGGCAGTTCTCCCAGCTGCTTGTATTAACCCCAAATGACACTCTCCGCAATCTGCAGGAAGCGTTTGCAGCCTTGGAAAAGTCAGGAAGATTTGCAGCACCTGAGGATTTGCAGCCCACTTCAAGAAGGATGGAGAAGTTGGAATTCCCTCCTTCATGGCAGCGCAATTATGCAATTTTAAACTGAGCTGTGACCTTCATCTCTTAAAAGGAATATCATTAACTGCCTCGCACATGAAAAAAGCACAGGGATGAAAGAGGTACAATTGTGTCAATACACAGCAAAAAAAAACAGCCCCACAGGCATAAAAATACTTCTGTTCCCCTCAGCTCCCAAAATGCAGCAACAAAAGGGATCTCCTAGTCCCGGGCTCCACTATGACAGGCAGTAGCTCTGTATAATCCCTGGAATTAATTTAGCAAGCTCTATTTTAAAAAACACGTTCTGATTTTTGCCCCTAGCATTCCCGTTATGAAAGGCTTTTTTAGAACATCGTTGTTCTGACAGTCTGAAACTTTCTTTCAATTTTCTGCCTAATTTATGCCTGGCCAGTTTTATACTCATGTTGTTACACCAGTGCCATTCTTTAGTTTAAA